>NC_087087.1:29923312-30523312 GCF_036172545.1 Culicoides brevitarsis | reverse complement strand
TCCCATTTAGCGAAATGTGATCTGGGCTAAAAATTTAAGAATGTCACTTGGGGCGAAAATTTAAAATGTACTTTAAGTCGAATTTTTAAAATATTCATTGGGTAAAATTTTTAAAATGTGCATTGGGCTAAAGTTTTTAAATGCAAATTTGTTAAAAAAATTTTTGAATGTGCATTGGGTCAAATTTTTAAAATGGACATTGAGTAAATTTTTTTAAATGTGCATTAGGCTAAAGTTTATTGTGCAAATTGGGTAAAAGAAATCTTAAATGTGCATTGGGCTAAAATTCTCAAATGCAAATTGAGTAAAAAAAAACTGTCAACTGGGACAAAAATTCTGAATGTGCATTGGGACGCAAGTCTTAAATGTGAATTGCGGAAAAATTTCAAAATGTCATTTGGGACGAAAGTTTAAAATATGCATTAGGTCAAAAATCTTGAATGTTTAATGGGTAAAAGTTTTTAAATTGGGTAAAATGTGTGAAAGGGCATAGGACCGCTCATATTAAAATGTAAAATTTTTAAAATGTGCATTGGGATAAATTTTCAATATGTGCTTTGGGTCAAAAATTCTGAATGTGCATTGGGTAAAAGTTTTAAATGTATATTGGGCTAAAATTTTAAAATGCGTTTTGGATAAAAAAAATCTTGAATGTGCATTGGGACCCATCTTTAAAATGACAACTGGGGCAAATGTCGAGTATTTATTACTTAAAAAAGTCAAAATATGAATTGGAACAAAAAAAAAAAAAAAATCATTAAATGGAAAGTTATACGTACCATGAGATCTACTATGAAGGTACAATAGAAACCCAAATTGCATCTATCATGCATTTTCATTTTGCATTTTGGCGTGTGCGTTGTGAATATTAGATGAACCTCGCTTTTACAATGTCCAGCAAAATTTACGGTATCCATTTAAATAAATCGGAAATGACATTTTTGTGGCTTCGTGCGAATTTTTTTTACCGATTTACATCGAGAAAAATGTTACCTTGAAGTTTTTTTTTCATGAATTTCGCCTCCGGTTCTCGCATTATCGATGATTAAGAGACGAATTGAGAATTAACGAAGAACGTATGGTTGGCAGAACGCAGTCATTGAACACACTTGATTACCTTAATATAATACAATGTTGATTTGTCACAACTTTGTCACTTCTCGTGATTTTGACATTTATTGCATGATTGAAGCGGGATAAAAGGGAACGAAAGAATGGAATGGCGCCCACTGTGAGAATAACACGAAATTTTGTGTTGATTCAAACAAACATAATTAATTCATTTGATTCGAAAAAAGATTCATGAACTCTTCTTTAGTTAAAAAAATATTTTTAAAAATCAACACTCATGCCGGCACTCGTCGCTCTATAATTAAGTGATTCAATGTGAATCTGTCAAGCTTGTCGAATGCAAAAAAAAAAATAAAAAACCGCGAAAACAACAATGTAACATTTAAATGCATTTATTACTCTATTAAAACTGTTTTTAAACAATAACAAGAGATTTCTGCGATGTGATGCGAAACGCCGCGTACTTTTTCGTAAAATCATCAGAATTAAACTGCAAGCGGTTTAATTGATATTTGTTAGTGGCAAATAATGCCGCGCGCACTAAAGTGTTACATTTATTGATTCAAGTCGGTCTCTAATGAATTTATTTGCCTTTTTGTATCGTCAATAAAACACATCAAAACATGAAAGTCATGCCATCCATTTATTACACTACACTTTGTATCTTTACAAAAAAAAAAAAAAAAAAAAAAAAATGAGGAGAGAGGAAAAAACACACGAGATAAATATAATTTCTATTAAAGAATTACCTATAATATAAATAATTTGATTGAAATGTGTTTTAAAATGTAAAATGCCGACGACTCGCGTTCCCCGTACCTTTCACACAAAACAACAAAAGTTGCGCGATATATTGGTCCATCATTATTGTTCACTATTTTTTTTTATTTTTTTTTTGTATTCAAGAAATTGAATAAATGTTTTGAAGTGAAACAAAAGTTATCTCTGGATATGTTTTTAATGTAATAATAATATGATGATGATAGACCATCAGACATTTTTTTTGAGATATAATTATTATATCAAACTTTAAGTGATGGATTTGTGTTTGTTTGATCTACTTGCGACGCTTTTTTTGTGTTTAATAAAAAAAAATTATAGAATAAGAGAAAAACTCTCATTTTACTATTTTTGATTCAAACAATAGAAAAAAAATATGCACCGCTAGAAATTTCACACATCAAAACATTTTTGGAATTGTAACAATATTTACTCCGTATTATCGCATTATTGTTGTTAAGTGTGGCAAAAATGGGATTCATTGAAGCGTTTTTAATTTTTTCCTTTTATGCAGTTTAGATTCGGGAAAAATATTTGGTGTGACTGTAAATATTGTGTTCTCATGTAAACACATGCGCTGTGAGAAGAAAATTTATCGAGAGTAACTGAGGGAGATTTAATTTTTTTTAAGGGTAAGGGTAAGGGGGGCAAAAAAAAAAAACAATTTTGAAATACTTTTTTTTATACAAAATGCCAAATTTTTTATTAATTTTTGATTTTTAATGAATATTTTGTTGTTTTGACTTTTATACATTGATACTTGTGTAGTTAAAATTGATTTAATAAATTAAAATTGAAAAAAATGAATTTTAAAAAAATAACTCAAAATTTTTTTGAAAACAAAAATTTAATAATTTTTATAAAAATTATTTTTAAAAGAAAATTTTATGTTGAAATTCGATTTTTAAGACAAAAATTACTAAAAATTGAAAAAATTTCTTGAAAGTTTTATGAAAAATTATGGAAATACACCAAAAATAGGTAATTTTTAACTTTTTTTTTTTATTTTGCCCCATTGGATTTTTAGCTTTTAAAATGGGGCATCGGACTTTATTTTTGATTTTTGTTTGGAGCGGCCTAAGTTAAAAATAAATTTTTAGGGACCTAAAAACAAATTTACGTTTTTTTTTCGAATTTATTGTCTAATTAGGGGTCAGCTAAATTACCGCATAAAATTTTTCAGAAAAGTCTGACTTTATTCATTCAACCGCCATTTTGTGGCATTCTGTTGCACTTTTAAGAAAAATTTACTCGGAGGCTGTACCTCTTAAGACAACTGAGAAAAATTCAAACATTCAGCTCAATAAAAAAAATTAAAATTTTCCTTCGGAAGGAAATATTGAATTAGCGAAAAGCGATTCTCAAATTTTCAATAAATTTTTAGTTTAAATAATTAAAGATTTTTAAGCTACATAATTTTGTTTTTTTGTTATAGTAAAAAATTAGTAATTTTTTTAAAATTAAATAATTGAATTAGCAAAAAGCGATTTTCAAATTTTAAAGAACTCTTTAATTTTAAAGAAAAACAGTAAATATTTTAAAGCTAAATTTTGATTTTTTTAATAAAATAAAAAAAATTGTAAATTTTTGAAAAAATTTAATAAGTGAAAGGCGAATTACAAATTTCAAACGAACTTTTGATTTTAAAGAAAAAGAAACTGAAGATTTGAAATCTAAGGATATAGATTGATTTTTTTTGAAAAATAATTAAAATTGCACTTTTCTCGAATAATTGAATTGGCGAAGCTGTATCTCTTAAGACAACTGAGAAAAATTCGAACATTCAACTCAATAAAAAAAAAAGAAAATTTTCCTTCGGAAGGAAATATTTTATCTCCTTGAATTGACCTTGAAAGGTCAAATTTTTCTCCGTTGTCTTAAAAGTTAGAGCTTTCAGGCTATTTTTTTCTGAAAGAGACTAAAAAATGCAATAAAGTAGTAATTTATCCTCCAGAGACCCAAATCCGACGATTTCCTTCTCATCATAAAAATTACCGACAACATAGGAAGTGTTCACGTTCCCTAATAAAACTCGAACGTCGTTCAGATGTACAGAAAGAGAGTAACAAAAATACAATTACGATTACAATTTAATTGTTATTATTTTTCCATTTAGGTACTGCACTCACACGTTCACAAGCATTGTTCAATTGTTATTCCGGCAAAGAGAAAATTAATTCATTGATTATCCAGGTCACAGCTATTCAACGCTTAGTTTAGTCAACGCACCAAAAAAAAAAAAAGATCCTCTTCAACTAAACTAATTTTTTATTATTGTGTCATTATTTAAGAGGATTAAAGGACTCAATTACGACGTTGCGTTGTTGTTGTTGACGTAATATGGTAAAAGTGACCGTATGGTGTGAAGTGTCATTATTGTCTGTATTTACAATTAGGGTATGCTTCCGAAAATTTATTTTTGTTGTGGTTTGAATGCTTCGAGCACTTCTGAAGAAAAAAGTTATTATTATTGCAAGATTTAAAATAAATATTTTTATTTATTAGCAAACTTTGATCGAAAATGGTCTGAATATGATTATAAGACCCATTAAATAGATCTTGGCATGAATTAAGAATCACATGAAAAAAACATGAATTAGAGCAATGGCATTAGCATAAATTGAATATGCTAATCACCTCTTTTGTTATTTTGGATGAATGGGCGGTTACACGTTTACTTTTGAACGTTTTCATTAACAAAAATTTGCTCCCCATTTCTCGGGATTGTTTAGAGCTCCCTATGGGCGAAAAACGGGTCAAATTGATTCCTTAAGGCTTAAGGGATCTATTTGGCCCTCTTTTTACATGGAGAAATCCCGAAATTTTTATTTTTTTGGAAAAATAAAAAAAAGGAAAAAAAAATTTTTTTTTTCCAAAAAAATAAATTGATCCCTTAAGAAAATTTTTTAATCCTTAAGAGATCAATATGAACCCTTAAGAGGTCAAATCTGACCCGTTTTTTGCCCATCGAGCTCTTCTTCTTTGCCAGCATGAAACGGTGACTTCTTTAATGGTGTGGAATGGCGTGAAAAATGGAGCGCGCATACTCCAGACATACAAAAAAACAACAACAACAAAAATACACAAAGAAGAACGACGATGACGGCGGAAAAAGGGAGGCTTTTAGTGACATATTTCCATCAGTGAGTATTTTTTTTTCGTATTTAAATTGTGTTTAAAAAGAGAACATCAAACAATGTTGTGTGCCAGCGAGTATAAGTGCTTGCACAATGACTGCGTGATGTTATCAGTTTTGAAATAATGAAAGATAAAAGCGTGTTGCAAATATCGGTAAAATGCTTTTAGATGTGTTTAAGTTGTGTCGTTTAATATTCTGCTTGTACATTTTTGACATGCGGCTTAACAATGTTGTAATGCTCGTCATTGTCAACTTTCTAAACTTACAGACGATTCAATTAGATTTGCTTTTTATTGTTTTTCCTACTTAGGCTGGAGCAATGCGGAAAAGTGCTTCAAATAAATAATTTTTAATTATAAATTTTTGAGTTAATTGAATTAGCGAAAAGCGATTCTCAAATTTTCAATAAATTTTTAATTTAAAAGAAAAAAATAAAGATTTTTTAGCCAAATTTTGAATTCTTTTAGTAAAAGCTTGTACTAATTTTTTTTATAATTGAATTAGCAAGAAGCGAATTTCAAATTTCAAACAATTTTTTTAAATTTAAAGAAAAAAGCTTAAGATTTTTAACCGATTTTTTTAAATTTTTACAAATAATTGAATTAGCGAAATGCGATTTTCAAATTTTTAAAGAATTTTTAATTTTAAAGAAAAAGAAATGAAAATTTTCAAAGAATTTTTAATTTTATAGAAAAAATGTTCTAAAGATTTTTGAGCTAAGCAAACTGTTAAATTGAATTTTTAAAAAGTTAATAAAACTTGTACTTCTCTAAAATTTTGAATAAGCGAAAAGCGATTCTCAAATTTTCAACAAATTTTAAATTTTAAAGAAAAAACAAATTTTAAATTTTAAAGAAAAAAATTTAAAATTTATAAGCTAAATGTTGATTTTTTTTAAAGAAATTAAAAAATATTTTTTTTGAAATAATTGAATTAACAGAAAGCGATTTTCAAATTTCACTATTCGATAGTTTTTAAGAATAAATTGATAATTTTAACTTAATTTTTGAAAAATATTAAAAAAGGATAAATTATGAAACATTTTCGATTTTTGCAAACACTTTAATGTATCTTTTTTCTTTCAGTAATGCACACTTGGCACACTTTTTTACCTTTCTCCATATGATGCTTTGAAAGTTATGTCTTCAAATATTTACCTTATAACAATTTCCTTTGAAGCTGCTTGTTGTGTAATGCGAGTAAAAGTGCATAGAGCGCCCTCAAGTCCTCATTTTCTGGTCCATTACTCCAACTTTAACTAAAAAAAAAATAAAACACAAAAGTAATTTCATTTCAAAAATAATTAATAGCAGCTTTTAAAACGTGTCACGCCCCACAAAATTTTACATGAGCACTCACTTCTCATATACATAATACCATCATATTCAACAACAATGAAGCCATCCACACAACAATTCAAACAAACGAAAATTATTTTATTTTAAAAATATTTGTTGTCTGTTATTTATTATTTTTATTCGGGGTTTTCATTTAAATTGTGCCTCAAAATGATGCCCAATTAAAAAATGATGTAACAAAAAAAAGTGAATAGCAACGCCTATCTATGTGAAGTTTTGTGGAGTAATTAAAGCTGGCTTATTTTTTGACGGTCGTTCCGTTTAAAAAAAATAATGGAAAATAGTTGTTCTTGTTCTACTTTTTTTGTGTGCTTTTGAAACGAAATGACGATGACAATGAAGGTACAACGAAAAAATTAACATAATAAATTACTATGGCGGCGTGTTTATAGCGTTTTTGTCAGTTTTCCAACAACAGTAAAAATAAAAAAAAAATAGAGGACAGAACAAGAGAACGAGTAATTGTAAGTCGAAAAACAAAATAATTGCCACACCGACAAAAGTTGTAGCGATAAAGCATCTAAAAAGGTTAAAAGTATTATTTATGGAAAAAACATAACCGAATGAAATTTTGATTGTAGAACTGTGATAACGTTTCACAGAGAACAGAGGTGTCATGCTAATTTTTAAAGGTAATTTAGTCTCATTTGTGTTTAAGGGGTCAAAAGGTAATTTTTTTTGAACTTTGTCAAATAATTTTTTAAAACTTAAAAAGATTAAATCATCTAAATTTTCAAGATTTTTGAAATTTTGGAATTTTTAAGTTTTTTGGATTTTTGAATTTTTAAAAAAATTGAAAAAATCTATGAAAAATTTTTAAGCTTGAGCTTCTGGACCCCTTAAATAAAAGTATTGGAGCCTATATTAAAACATTTTTTTTACAATTCGAAACAAAATTTACAACTATACTAATTTATGAGAAAAAAATACTTAAAATGTTCCCTTGACCTCAAAATGACCTTGAATAAAAATTTGACATTTCCGACACTTTTGGATAAATCACGGCACCGATTTTGCATTTAAAGTCACAAAATTTAATTCATATTTTATTTTATTTTAGTGAAAACAAAGCAAAAACTTTCCATATACCTACTTATGGAATGATGAATATAAATGTAGCTAACACTATGAAACGAAAGCTTCATGGAAATTTCTGAAGGAAATATTTAAAAAAATCGATTTATAGAGAAAAAAATTTCATACTGAGCTTTTTCGGCTTAATTTATGTCAAAATTTCACATAATGAGAAAATAATTTTAGTTCAGCGGTAAGTATATCAAATTGGCGAACGAGAGAGATCAAAACCATGAAAATTTTTTCTGACTCGAATTGTGTTTGAAATTTACTTAAAATTCTTATAGACCTTTAAAACCATCTTGAAGAGCTGAGAAATTTCTAAATGTGCTTTGTTTGGAATAAAAACTTTCAGAGCTTTAAATCTAAAAGCCATTAAGTGAACATTTCGACATTATGACTTCATCGTGGCATCGAAAAAAATATATGGCATGAGATTTTTTGATAATTTTGCATTAGTTAGACCTCAAGTCATCGAAAAAACCTAAAAAAAATTTTTCTAGAATGAGCTTTAGTGAGACATTTTTGAAGACCTAAAATTTGCTAATAAAAACTTAAAATTTCAAAAGCCATTCCAATGAATTTTAAACAATTTAGGTTTTTTCGAAACTTGAGGCCTAACTATGCAAAATTATCAAAAAACCTCTCATGTTCTAGATTTATGTTTTTAGACACTTTGAAATGATGCCAAATACAAACCTTCATTTTGAATTTAAGTTTTTTGATTACTTGAGGCCTAATTAATGCAAAATTATCCAAAAAATCTCATGCCATATTTCTTTTTTTTTTTCGATGAAATATTGAAATCAAGTGATGTGTACCTTAACTTTGAATTAATGGCCTTAAAGCTCTAAAAATTTTTAAATCATCTTGAAGTATTTTGAAATCTTTGAAGAATAATTGAAATCATTATAAAATTAAAAACTGAATTCAAACTTACCAATTTTACTTCCAGTAGTCTAAAACGAATTTCTTCTCTCTGTGCTTCTCCAAAAAAAACACAAAAAGCACCAAAATGGAAAAATAATAATAATTACGGAATGACTTTTAATTTAATAATAAAAAATGTGTTTCATTACTCTCTTTTCATAAATAGTTGCTGTAGACTCGACTCTACCACTATTGTGATAAATAAATATTAAAATAATGCCTGAAAATTTACATCCAACAACAAAGGGAAACAACAACAACAATCATCACAACAATAAATTTATTTAATAATATATTTTTGTGTGTTTTTAAAATAAATACACTTTTATCTACGTGGAAACATCAGCAGTACGAACGAATAATAGGCACACACAGGCAGAGTAAAAAGTAAATTATATGTTGCCTTTGTCTATTCAATTAATTAAATGGATTTTATAATAGCCTCTGATCAAATGCTGAGTAACGCCGAAGAGGAACGATAAAAATTTCCGAATTTGAAACTTTTTATAGTTTTGGTCCAAATATTGGCATAAACAATTGATTTTTGCCAGATTGAATTTCATAAATCGACAAAATCTCTTTTGTAAACCAATTTCCTTTTGATTTCAATTTTTTTTTTCATTTTCAAAGAAGAAGATTTCACAATGCAAGAAGTGTCGTATTCTCGAACAATAAGCCGGGATTTGTATTGCATAAGTGGATCTTCAAACAAAATTTTTATTATTCTATCAATAAATAATGGGAGAAACTCATGAATTGCTAATCTTTTTTTTTTTTGATACAATCGAGTATCTTTTCTGACATTTTTATTGTTATTTGTGGTGTTAAAATTAAGTTTATCTGATCAGATCGAATTAATTTCTTATTAAGGAATGAATGGGCGATCAAATTTTCAAAAAAAAAAAAAAAAAAAAAAAAAAAATGTGGTTTTCTGGTTTCTATGAGAACTTGCTCTAGTTTTGAATGAATTTTGCATAATCTTTTCTCTTACTGGTTAAGACGTTATGTAAACAAGTCATCCTACCTGTCTTCCTCCTTGCTGCCTTTGTTTTGCAAATCCTTTCCTGTCACCCAAAAAAAAATTTTTTTTTCATTCATAAAAATTGCAAAGCTTTTGTTTTCGCTTCTTGTATGTTTATTCATTTACTTCTAAAGCGGCTTAAGTTGTTTTTCTTCGCCATTTACCGATCTCATGGTATCTCTCGGTAATTAGCATAATCCCGCAAGAAAACATAAACAAAACTTGTTAATCCAGGAAATCACGAAGAAAAATGAGAAATTTTGTGGCAGAAAAAGGGTGTAATATTTGTTTGGATAAGGGATTAAAGTGACAGTTTTAGCTTCTTTAACACAGGTTTCAATGGTGAAAAAGGACAGTGGATGAATGAAGATATCGATGAATGAAAAGTTGAGAAATTCCAGAATTAAGATTTTGGAACTTTTACGCAATTTATGAAATTTTTTTGAAATGTTTTTTTTTTATCGAAAATTATTTTAATTTTAATTTTAATTTTAATTTTAATTTTAATTTTAATTTTAATTTTAATTTTAATTTTAATTTTAATTTTAATTTTAATTTTAATTTTAATTTTAATTTTAATTTTAATTTTAATTTTAATTTTAATTTTAATTTTAATTTTAATTTTAATTTTAATTTTAATTTTAATTTTAATTTTAATTTTAATTTTAATTTTAATTTTAATTTTAATTTTAATTTTAATTTTAATTTTAATTTTAATTTTAATTTTAATTTTAATTTTAATTTTAATTTTAATTTTAATTTTAATTTTAATTTTAATTTTAATTTTAATTTTAATTTTAATTTTAATTTTAATTTTAATTTTAATTTTAATTTTAATTTTAATTTTAATTTTAATTTTAATTTTAATTTTAATTTTAATTTTAATTTTAATTTTAATTTTAATTTTAATTTTAATTTTAATTTTAATTTTAATTTTAATTTTAATTTTAATTTTAATTTTAATTTTAATTTTAATTTTAATTTTAATTTTAATTTTAATTTTAATTTTAATTTTAATTTTAATTTTAATTTTAATTTTAATTTTAATTTTAATTTTAATTTTAATTTTAATTTTAATTTTAATTTTAATTTTAATTTTCGATAAAAAAAACATTTCAAAATTATGTTAAGGTCAAGTCAACGAATTTTGGTAAAGTAAAAATTCCATTCCAAAACTCTACATTAATCTACAAATCATGATCTAAAAAAACTCGACTCGTGCCATATCCAAATATCCACATCTTCAAAATAAACACAGATAATCAACTCAATCACTCGTCTCACTTACATAACACTAAAATAAATGTACAAAATCGAATCGAGACTGAAGTGTTTATGATATATTTATACAACAATAATAATCTTAATAATAAAATCATTTTATTTGAAAATTCGATGCAATTAAGGAGACTCCTTCACTTCACTTGAAATGATATTCAGACAACGAAAAAAAGAGTATTTCTCGATCTTTATAAACAATCGCAAATAAATGTTGTGTTCAATATAAATAATAAATAAAATCATTGAAGTTCATGACTTGGGGATTTTAGTATTTTTTTCATTCAAGCAAAGTAAAGTAAGTAAATTGTGATGGATTCAAGTGATCGCTATAAAATATTTATATAAACCAAATACAAACAATGTAAAAACAATCATTTATTTCAGGTATGGAGTACTTGAGGAGGAGTTTAAAAGGCATTTATTGGCGTTTAATGAGGATTTTAGAGGTAAGTAAAGGGTCTGTCTGAGCATTTGAATTAAAAATGGTAAGTTTTTAATTTTGTAACTTTTTTTAAAATACATTTTTTAATTATTTTTTTTCTTTTTTAGACTTCTATAAGTATAACTCTCAGTCATGAAACAAGAATATATTTTTCCAATCATTGTTAACGGCTATAAAGTTTAAATTACATCTCTTTAAGCAAAACACATGCACAATTATCTGGTGTCAAGAGATTCTAGATCATACATTTGGTTAGAAGCTGTCAGATTTATTCTGAACAAAAATGTTTGATTCCTGAGCCTCTTTTGCCCAGATTATCTTTATCAATTTAGCCCAAGTCCGCTAATCTCACACATTAACACTATGAATATAATGTCTAATACGACGCATTCATAAAATAAATAAACATTTTAATGGAAATAACTGAACTGAACTTAATTTTGAACAATGAAACTGATTTAAATGAATTACAAAAAGTTAAAATTGTGACTGAAGAAAAAAAAAATTCTTTAAAAAATTCCTTTTAATCCAAACCAAGCATATAAGATAACTACATATCGAAATTTTTCGTCAAAAGAACATCCAAGAATTTTACATTTCAATTTTAGGACACTATTTTTCTTCAAAATTCGATAAAAATGCGCTTATATCATTTTCAAAGCAAATTCTTTTTTTCATTGGCTTTAAAACTGTGAAATATGATAAAAATTTAAATTTTTCAACTCAAACCAGTTTTCATGAGATATTTTGACCAAAATCGAACTTATTTCAATTCGAAATCTAAAATTTGCTAACGATGTCCCATATGTTCTCATACAACAATCTGCCCCTAAAAAACACAATTTTCACTCCATTTATCACTAAACGAGCAAAAAACCCTCTTAAAAACATTTTAAAGAAAGTACTTGTCATTGTTTTACCGTGCATTTATCGTGGCAAACTTTGTTGCAAACTTCCATCTTCTTCATCAATTTTTCGTTCGTTAAAAGTTTTACGAAACACAAAAAAAAACATTTGGTAACTATAATTTTCTTCCATTTCCTCCATTTTGTTTTTATTCGTTGTTTTCTGTTGTTTCTGTTGATTTTGACCGATCGATCGATATAAAAAAAAGTGTAAAAAGGTATCGGCGCTCGTTCAAAAGCAACCGACAAGAGAATCCTTGTTCGCTAAATTTCTTTTGTTCCTCAAGTGGATTGATGCGCTTTTATTTTTGTTTTATCTTTCGATCAGAAATTATTGTTTTTTTTTTTTGTTCCTTCGTTTTGTAGACAAGCGAGTTCAATTTCAAGACAGCTTCAAGAGGGACTCTTGACATGTTTCATAGGTGTTAGAGTGATATGAAGTGCTGATATCGAATTATTTTATTTACTTTTCATTAATTTTGGCTTTTTTTTGTGAGAAATTTGGCGGTAGAGACAAGAAATTCGAATTTCAAAGAGAAAGAAGACAAAAGCGGTAATTATTGAAAGCTTTTAAAATTAAAAAAAAAATAACGAAAATTGTCGCTAAATTTTTTTTTTAGTAATTTCAAGGCACGATTTAAAAAAAAAATTAAGTTTTTATGTAATATTTTTCATTTTTATTCAATTATTTTTCACAATTATATTTTTCTCTTTTATACTGAATATTTTGATCAAATATTCAATATCGATCATTTTCTTAATTTACAATTTTATCAACATAAAAATTTAACTATTTATCGATTTTTTACATTTAATATCTTTTCTATCAATATTTGTTATTTATACAAAATGAGATTTTTATCCAATTACGATTTTTTTTATACAAAATTTAAAAAAATACAGAAGCACATAATTTCATGCGACGGCAATTCTCTTTCAATTACAATCGTTTGAGTGCACAGGCGAACTTAATTCGTGCAATTCCGTGGGATTATTGTTATTGGAGCCTTGCATGCCGAATCTTCGGGCTTGTGCTGCTGCCATATATTGTCCGTAGTATCTTCCGAAGATGCGTGGATCCATTCCGACGCCCAACGAGGGAAACGCTCCAGGCCATTGCGCCATTAATCCGGGCCATGGACCTGTTGGAGCTGCTGTACTTCCCGGAGGTGAATGTAAATTGTCGTCTGTGCTACAAGGGCTACTACTACCGCCTGCATTATTATTTCTACTTGAAAGTTCCTTTTCGATAATGGAATCGTCTTGATCGTCACTCGCTACTACATCGATATCCTCGTCTAAATCATTGTGCGGCGATGCTGCATGAAACCGTTTCGATGGATTTTTCAGACTTTCCAAACCGGAATCGTCGGGTGCGAGTAACGACGCTACATCAAATTGTCTCTTTCGTGTCACTACTTGCGAATAAATGCTCAGCGGATTAGGCATAGCTGCTGCATGAGGCGCCCATGGATATCCAAAGCCTGGCGGAGGTGTCATACTCAAAGGCGGCGGCGACGGAGAATCTGTACCATCATCATCTACCGCTAAACCCATATGTTTCCTTACTTTACGTTGAGCTTTTCGCCGACGGAAATCACCACGTTTAAAATCCTCCAAATTCGCAGGATGCACAGACCAATAATGTCCCTTTCCGTTTGCACTTCGACCTGCTTTGATAAAACAATCGTTCAGCGATAAGTTGTGTCGAATACTATTTCTCCATCCGGGACCGCGATTTCGAAAATAAGGATAATTATCTAAAATATGTTGGTAGATGTCGGATAAGACGAGTTTTTGTTCAGGCGCTCCAAGAATTGCCATTGCGATTAATCCGATGTAACTATGTTGTGGCTTTGGTTCTTCAGGAGCGAACATTCTGTTATGGAAGAGCGACATTTGGAGCGCAAGTCGAGGACCATAAGGCCCAACATTGTTGTAGGGAGCAGAGAAAGGCGTCATTGGGTATTGGCTACAACGAAGGCGTTCAGCCATGGCATAGTTGTAGAGTTGGAGGCGATATTGGTCCAAAGGATGAAGCTGTTGAGGATTGCCGATGCTTCCTGAATTTGGGGGAACAGGAACTGGAGAGCCGTTACTCGGAGGCATTGTCGGAGGTGATGAACGAGGCGCTGCAGAAGCTCCTAAGGGCGATGATTGACTCGTTGGTGTTAGAGATGTCAAACGAGACTCTTGATTGTTGTTTGATGGAACGGATGAAAATGTTAAGGAAGACTTTCCAATGATGGGTGATGATGTTTCGGTAGTACTTTCATTCGTGCACATTTTTTTAAAATAATTTTTTATTCCTTTTCTATTTCTTGAAAATATTTTTCTTTTCTTTAATATTTCATAATATTTTTCATAATATTCTATCTATTATTTTTTTTTCTAATTTTTTCTAAGTCCTTATTTTTTTCAAATCACTTCAACATTTTATTTTTCTATTTATTCAAATTTTTTTCTTAGATAGACACGTGCATTTGCAATCACGTTAGACTCACTACTGATCAGTCAATCCAGAAAGTTGCATAGTGGCATTTCCAATAATAATTTACTTGTTGTTATTCTGTTGTTAGTTTGTATACTTTTGCCTATGGAGAGACGACGTTTTCTATTGTATTCCATACACACACACACATCCATACACGCCACGTTTGTCTACGACGCTGTATGTGTATGTACGAGAGACAAACACCGAATGTAAATGAAGAAGAGAATAAATAATGTTGTTGTGTGTATACAAAAATAACGAAAAAACAAATCAACAACTGAAAAATATATTTTGTGTGTTCAACTAGAAAGACACACACCTCCTTCGATTTTTTTCCTCGGTTAGCTTTTTTCGATATTTGTTTTTTATTTGTCAAGAGATCGATCGAAGCCCAATTCAGGCTTTTAGAAAAGAAACAGAGTAATTAGTATTCAAAAGGTGTTCAAACTCTGTCGGAAAACGCACACAAAATAAATCAAGAAAAGCAAAATTGTTCAAAAGTTTGTAGAAAAATAAACTTTTTTTCGAAAAAGGAAATTTTCTTGCTACATACGAGCCATATTTCATACCAAAAAACGAAAAACACGAAATTTATTCAAAGTTTTCCCGTTGTATACACGATAAATACGAAATAAACAGTCATTAGAAAAGTGAATGTCAGAGAGAGAGAACCAAAAATCTAACACAAAAGCATCCAATCCAAGTGCATGCGCACACGTTCATTGTAAATGCGATGATTTATTGCAACGAAGCCACGCCCATCGCTTCAAAGCTGAAACAATTTTCGTCCATGGCGACGAGGGAGAAAGATATACGAGCCAAATGGATCTCTCACTCACTCTCGTGGCAAATCAATTTGGAACATT
The DNA here is from genome assembly GCF_036172545.1 of Culicoides brevitarsis. Classification (NCBI taxonomy): domain Eukaryota; kingdom Metazoa; phylum Arthropoda; class Insecta; order Diptera; family Ceratopogonidae; genus Culicoides; species Culicoides brevitarsis. The sequence goes on along the minus strand of NC_087087.1, from coordinate 30,507,951 downwards.
GTTACTTTTTTTTTGTAAGTGAAATGTTGTGAGTTGTTTCTCTCTTGTTTGTTTTTGTGCCTGTATATTCACAAAACAAACCTCATCATCGTCGTCGTCGTCATCATCTAAAACATTTTCATGAAACAACAATAAAATGTAAACTTAAATGAAACCCAGCTACGTGTAGCTTGGAAGTTTTTTGTCTTGCTGTGGGGAGAGAAGGTAAGCAAGATGTGAGGGTGAGGAGATTGAATTGTTGCAAAAAAAGATGGAAAGACCGACGGTAAATTGAGCTGAAAAATTATTAGAATTCGACAAGGAATGAGTTTCAAGTTGAAAACTAATCCTTGTTAAGGACAAAAAGTAATTTAATTATTGAAAATGAATCATTAAAAATTATACGGATTAAAAGTTTTTAGGTCTAAAAATGTCAATTTATGAAATTTTTCGTCTAAAAATGCTCTTTATAGTTTTTTTTCATTTGAAGTTTGAAACATTTAAAAAACTAAAATTAAATCAAAAGAAGTCAAATCATAAAGCTAAACGATATTAAGGCAATTTTTTGTAGATTTGTCCTGAAATAAGAATTTCTAGTTCCATTTTTAATTGAAAAACAAAGAAAATTTTTAAACTTAGGAGACTTGATAATTATATGAAGACCATTTCTGAGAAAGTAATTTCTGTCAAAGGCATGAAAGTTATTAAAACTTGCTTCTTTTCAGATTTATGAAAATTTTTCATTAAAAGGTACTTATGAAATAATTTGTTAAACATTTTATGAAGATTTTTTTTCGAAAAAATCGTTTTAAATATTTTAAGGGTTTGAAAAATTCTAAATTCCATAAAATTTTAAATAAAAAAAAACTTAAAATTATTATTAAAAATCATCGAAATTTTGATCAATAGCTAATTTTTGAGAAAAAACCTACCGAAATTTGCTTCAAAAACGAAAATTATCAACTTTGAGTTGCTTTGAGACGCAGATTTCTCTATCTCCCTTTTCGTTTCCCTTCCATTTTTTTCTCATTTTGTCAACCCGTTTCTGTCTTCTTTATTTATATTTATAGCAGAAAAAAATTTCATTGTGTCGCTATTAAATTTAAAATGGATATCATGGCGCAGCGCACAGTTACTCCATTTAAAAACATTTTTATTGTTGTTTCTGTTATTTTTTTCAATGGAGTTTGTATTTACACACAGATGATAAATAAAAATACACAACAATTAAATAACCTACAATTTCCGTTCGTTCTGTAGGTACCTCCGTTCGCTACTTTGTTCCATTCACCCAATAAAATTTGCTGTAAATTTAATGTTAATGCGAACAGTTAACGGTGCTCTGAAACATTCAATTTTACTTGAAAAGCGTTTTTGATACAAAAATGATGAAAAAGAGAAATTTTAAAGCACCGTGAACTTATTTTGGGAACCAGCATGATGAAAAAGTGGCATCACATGTGTTGAGGTAATTATAGGTCTTTTGTCGATATTCAGCAGATATACAGTCCATGTTTGTTTTGTTAAAACTTTTATGAATAGTCGAAAAAAAGAGACATTACGAGTCAGCTGCTTTAGTTAATTACTTTCCATTGATCATCCGCGTTGAAAATTTTTTATTGAAAATCGTGAGAAATTCTTCAGTTATCAGTTTATAAACATCTTCATGAATATTTTAACATCTTTTCATCTCAAAAAAGGATTGTACTCCTCCTTAAACATCTCTTTTTTAACACTTTTTTGTCGAAATTTAACACAAAAGAATCACTGGACATGGTTTCAGTTACAAAAGTCGATAAAAATCTCGAATCCTTTAGAATTGAACTTGTCCATATATCGATTTTCGCTGTAAATTTAAACCACAAACCTGTATAATATGTTAAAGATTTGCGATAAATATTCTCCGGGGACATCTCATTTAATCATCGTCGTCGCAAAATATGATCTCCTAATAATAATAATAATAAACAACAAAAGGATTAAAAAAATGTTTGGTTTCTCTAATCCCCTTGTAAATATGTATTTATGGTAAATATCACGATGTCGATATTTTTAATCAGCATATTGATCTTACAAACATTCCATCCATCCAGCGAAAAATTTCTATGGCATCTCAAAATATTTTGCCACAAAATAATATTTCTACTTGTAAGTCTTCTATGTGAAATTTCTATATTTCTCTTTTTCCTGAAGAGAAAAATCACAAACACGAACACATTTTAATCAACACACGCAATCGTTGAGCAGCTCATCGGATAAACCCCTTAAAAGTCCCAAATAAATTAATTACATTTTTCCACAATTCTACGTATGTATACTTAAGCCGTTGGTTGGCATGAAAACCAACCAATTCAATATTTTTCATTCATATTTGTGGTACAGTAGAAAAAAAACATATTTCCCAGTGGAAATTTATTTATTTTCTCGATATAGTAATACTGAGTTTTTCTATTTGTTAGGGGCGAAAATTTTCTCGAGTTAGGAGAAATTATTTAAAAATCATAAGAGACAAAATTCGTCTTCCCTATTCAAAGTCAGTACTTGAAGCAGTAGTTATTACTAGATGGTACGTTGATAATATTTTAATCGGCTTACATTTTTCTCATTTTTTGTTGTGTATTTTGTGACTTCATAAAGTAATAATAAATGATAAATACTTTATCGGCTTCATGTTCATATTATTTGTTGTCTTTGATTATAAAAAAAAATATTTTTCCATCAATTATTTACGTGGGAATGGGGAAATTGATATGGAAAAAGGGTTTAAATTATATTTTTATTATTTTATCGAAAATAGCTCGTGATAGACGTCAGAAAAGCCCACGCAAATGTAGCTGGTATAGCAATGACGAGGCAAATCGAATATTTTCGATATGGTTATCAAAATAATAGTTCTGATTTGAAAAGAAATACAAAGTTGAAACTTGTTAATTTAAAATTTTTATGAGAGCGTATTTTGGTATAAGGAGAAAAAATTTGTTCTAAAAGGTCAAGCTAAGGGATTTTCTCAAACTATACTTCTTCGTTTAAAGTCGATATTTTCTATCATCGAAATGGGCAAATCACATATTGCAATTTGGAGCCCAATGGTATAATATTAAAGTATTAAGCAGCGTTTATAGGATCAGAAAATTAATAGTCAAAACTTCCTTTGCTTCAGATTCAGATTTCAAATATTTGTCATTAGTTTCAGATGTTTCCGAACTACTTTCTTCATAAAAAGTGAATGAGATTTGAGACAGCCCAGTAGCTATTGATGGATTCGAATTCTTCTCTTGAAAAGGTCAGTTATCAGTTCTGCTATTACAATATAAGTTTTAAGAAGTAATATGGAGCTCTTCAATGGTTTCAGTCAAGTTTTAATACTGCGGAAATTCAAGCCAATGGAATCGAGAAAAAAGTAATCGTGTTAAGGTAGATTTTCAACCTAAAATAGATTTATTTTTATTATTCAGGTTTCTTCTAAAATTTCTTGATTTTTACAATTATACTTACTTTGTTTCTCTTTAGTAACTTTCCCTTTTAGTAACTTGTAACATATCCTTTTTCTTAACTCTAAACTTACTTTTTTAATTAACTAAACTTTTTGTCACGAGTTGCTCACCCACTAGATCTGAACCAAACTTTTAATTCCTTCAAAGCTAAATTTTAATATTTTTCTTATAAAACTTAGTGTTAATGATTTTAAAATTGGGTAAAATAAAAATTAATTATAAAATACTTACTACAACGTTCCACAGACAGACTCCGCTAAAATCCCCATTTTCATTAGACAACGCTCTTCATCAGTATCAAAACATTATATTTTTTCTATAAAATGTTTATTGTTCATCAAATATATATTCTGACCATCAAAAAATAACATGATTGCCCTCCCAAATTGTCCATTCTCTCGCTTTCGTGCCTTTGTACGGCATTTAACATGCCAACTGCATTCATCAACTGAAATAGAGAAGAGAAAGAACAACAAATGGACTTTGAATTATAAATAGTTTAAGAAGAAAAGAAAATATTATTAAAAGCATAATAAATCTGCATGATTTGTGTATTGTTTGGAGAAAAATAATATACTAAAAAGGTGTCCATCCATGAAATGCTGTAAAACTAGAGCAAAGCAAAAAATAAATCCTCTCATTTTCTTCTTCGTCTCTATATTTTTTTTTGCTGCACTAAATGTTTTTGTTTAAGGATGTCAGGGATAATCTGCATGTCCATGTCCTGTTTCTCCATTCTCTCACAATTGAATTGCTCTGAATTAACGAATGTAATCCTTTTGGAATTTCGTGCAGCAGCACCAAAGGACACCCCTTTCCTGTTGTTCGTCTTTTTTGCATGAGGTTCAAATTGTAAGCAAACAATTGATTAATTCCTTACGTTAATGTCCTAAATGGTGCATTAATAGTCCAAATTATGCCAAATAATGGAAAAGCTCTGGTTGAATGGAGCTCAGAAAAAGGGTTTAACTCTGCTTATAGAATTCATTTATGGGCGAGGTTCCATTCGTGACTTTGGTGGTCTATATTAGTGAAGAAAAGTATTGCTTTCAATACTTCTTAATTCAATTAGGATCACAAATTGCTGGTGAGTGAAATTTTTCTACATTTTTTTTTCTTTCAGAGCATTGCGATTCCCCCATCAGATTTATTGCATCGAATGATAAGAGAAAAAGGTCAGAGAGAGATATTTTTCTGGGTAATTTGATTTAACCAATTTATAGATCTTTCCATCTTTCAACTTCAACGATGATGATGATGATGATAAAATCATATCAATTTCTTCCTTCTTTTTTATTGTAGCGAATCACAGGAGAGAGATTTATTTCACAGAGAAGGAAAACAGAAGCGCATTATAGTAATAACATGACAATTTGTCGACTTCAAGAGTAGTAGCAAAAACAAAGCAGAAAAGTAAATAGATTGCAATTGATACTTTCATCTTCTTGCTCCAGCTTTGTTTCAACATACTTTCTCTTCCCTTTCCTTTAACAAGTGTCACTAAACTAAACACAATCTTTTGATCGAAAAATTGTCCAAAAACACTTCAGAAATTACAGAGTCAACATTATGAGGCCATATGTTCCACAAACATTTGTTCACTTTTCGAGTGACTGCTACTTGTAATTTTCTGGTAATTTCGCAACCCTTGCGTAGGAGTCGTTTTTCGTTTCGTCAGAAAGGGGAGAAAACGTAATATGACATCATCATGGTACAGGAGAGAGGTAATTGATTGTGTAAGTAAGTGAACTCTTTTTACACACATTTATCTCTTATTTATTATTCAATATCAATTCAAACACGATGAAAATGTTTTAGCTTTGTGGAATTACGAAGGGGGCGTGTCTGTTTTTAAAAATATTTGCGTATTTCAACTTTGATGTTTTATTTGCTTTTATTAATGAAATGATTAATAATTGCAAGATGAAAAGGAGAAATTTTTTTAGCTGGAATGGGCGATAATGGAGTTTTGAAGCTGGTAAGTAAAAGTAATATTTTTTTTAAATATTAAATTTTTTTTAGAACTTACCCATAGAAAAGATGGAAGTACCAAATATGGAAATTTAGAAATGGGGGGAAAAAGAGTTTTTAATTTATAACATCGCTAATCAAAGGAACTTGGCTAACAAAAGGCCCTTATTTTATCCTTTTTAGTGCGTTTTTTAAAGCCCTTATTTTTTACTTTTTAGCTCGTTTTTAAAACGTTTTATTTTTAGTGTTTTTAACACTTTTTTTTAATATTTTTTTCAATATATTTTTTTAAATATTTTTTTTAAATATTTTTTTTATATTTTTTTTAAAATAATTTTTTTAAATAATTTTTTTAATATTTTTTTTAAATATTTTTTTTTTAATATATTTTTTAAATATTTTTTATATATTTTTTAAATAATTTTTTAAATATATTTTTTTTATATATTTTTTTTTTACCAAAACTCAAAGTGAAACATTTCTGAAAGTTTTGATAGTAAATTCTTAAAATTTGTATGAAAATCCGACATTTTTAACCATAACTCTTGTGAAGGTACATTATTTTTTTTAAAATTAGGTTTTTTTGAAAGCTTAAGCCCTGACGAGTCCAACAATACCAAATTTAGCCGTGGAGCACGGTTTTTGATGAAAAACGTAATTGGAGTGATTTTGATCCAAAATGATCCTAATATAGCTTAAAATCAACTTCTACTGACAGCTGTCAATTCAAAAACAAAAATCGTTAAAAAAAATTTCCCAACTCACCGAATCCTTATTTGCATCAAACATGGCGTCATTCGTTCCAGAGACAGACACAAAAAAAAATTAAAAATTCATGGGAGACACGTACAAATATTATTTTGCATTTGCCTTTTGGGTATTTTGCTGGAAGTTTACACGAAGTTTGTGTGTAAAATAACGTAACAGACGAATTTTTTTTTCTTCCATAAAATATTCAAATTCTTGCAAATTTTGCACAAAGTTTTTCTTGTTGATATTTATGGCGAAAAGTTGTCATCGTGCCAAATAGTTATTTACGTGAATCGATAATTTCAACGAAGCTCATAGCTTGTAATTAGAGATGATTGAAACATAATTACAGTATTATTCGAGCAAGTAACGTAATGTGTTTAGAGCAGTGAATGGTGGTAATCCGTCAACACACATCAAGTAATAAACCGAACAATAAGGGGAAATTGAATAAATGTCCCCTTTTATCAATTCATTAAATAAATACTACGAGACTTTTGTGATAAACATGCACCATGGCAAGAAAATCCTTCGTTTTCGCAGAATCAACAGAAATTTACAGGGCGACAATGGGCAACGTTTCACAACCGCCGAGTTTTGAGATTAGCATAGATCCGGTTGCAAAATATTTATGGTAATTGGAAAATTATCCGCAATGGGATTTGTTGTCTGCTTATCTTGTTGAAACATTTATTTTTCGAAAAATGCCTCGGAGGCAAGGAGATAATATTTCTAAAGTTTTAACAAAAATTGTTTACCATGGAAAAATTACGAGGAATAACAGTTGTGTAGGTGTCAAAACAGTATGGCAGAGTCTTTTGGGAATTGTTTGTACGAAGAAGCGCTAATTATTGGGTTGTCTCGTGAAACTGCTTCGGCAGCAGATCATAACATATGATACAAAAACCAAACAAAAACGGGTGTAAACTGATGCCTTTTTTCCATTCTCTGCAAGTATAAAGGAATTATTTTATTTATCTTAATTGTTCAATCAACAAATATATTTCAGTGGAACAAAAATTTATTGAATTGTGACCAAATTCTGTGGGTTGAAATTCGATCCTACCAAGTTGAATTTTTTTTTGGATTTTGCGAATACTTTAATTTATGAAGACAATTTGTCTCTTTTGATGTCACAAAAAAGTATTTGGATAACGGAAACAATTAAATTAAGCTCGCTCCAACAAATTTGAATGTTTTTCCGTATTCAAATAAAAGTTTACTTTTTGTTGACTTGTTGGTAAAAAAAGACAATTCGTCAATTCAAGAGATGAATGTCAATGTTGATGATGCGATAAGAAGAGACACAATTCAGCATGGAAATGAAGGGAAATGCAATTTTACGTGGAGAAATTGATACAAATGTTTATAATTAAACATCCTGTCGACGTTCGTCGTTTAGTTACGGTCCTTTTTCCGGTATCAACAGTGAAATCATATGCAGTTCGTGCTAGATTGGGATAAAGAGATTGTTCGACAGCACTTGTTCGATTAAATAATGAAATGTAGAGTTGATAAAAATCTATTTTTGGTCAGTTGTTAAGTTTTTGGGCGAAAGAAGTCAATCAAACATATGCTTCGAGGACCTTGGTAAGTATATTTCATTTTTTTTATTTTTTGAGACTAATTAAGTTTCTCAAAATTTAAAAAAATAAGTTTTTGCAAAATTACAAATCAAATAAAATTGACTAAAAAAATTAAGTCATTTAAAGAATTAAAAAAAAATATTTTTTTGTAAAATTTGTACAATTTTGAGAAAAGTTTTGACTTTGTATCAATAGATTTTTAACTAAAATAAGGAAAAATTAAAAAAAAATATTTAAATTTTTAAGTTCTGAATAATTTTTATGCTTATTTTGGAATAATTTAAAATTGTCTTATAATTGCTTTTTAAATAAACAAAAAATTCTTTTTAAAATTTTTCAAACAGAATATTAAAAATTTTCAAATGGAAAAAGTTCTTCTTTTTATTATCCACAAAATATTTTTCTTGTATATTGGATTGAAATTTCATCAAAGTATCCTATCCAAGTTTTTTATCCGTACAAGTAACTTTATCCTTTCAAGTTTTGTTGGCAGTCAGCGCCATCTATATTTTCTTAACTAAAACTCACTTTTAATATTTTCAGCTTCAGTCATAAGCCAATAGATGTCTCTGCGCATCATTTTTCAAATCTAATCGGTAAAAAATTTATAAAAATTGTGGCGACTTAAAGTTAAAAAATATGTAAATATTTGTCGAAATTGAACTTCTGTGACAGTCAAGTAAGTTTCTAGAGAATTTTTATTATTTATTTTTGAATTATTGTTTATACAAATACGATTAATGACAATATATTTTAGGGTCAAACGAACAACAATGATGCAATTTCTGTGAAATTTTTGAAACTTATTATGAATTCTTACTATTTTTCAGTTTCAAATCGGAGAACGAAGGAAGTAAAAATGAAACAAAGAAATTGACTAAAAAGCACATGAGGAACAACTAAGCTTCAAATGGTATCAGAATTTAGGTACAAAACAAAAAATCCGTGTCAAAGGATTTTTTTTAGTTTCAATTTTTTGGCAGTTTTGAGTTACAAAATGATTAAAAATGATAAATTAGAGCCCTCTGACAAATTTTTATCCATTTGGAGCAAAATTTGACAAAATTGGCTTTGACACAGTTTTTGACATAGTTTTTTTGCTCTTGATTTAGTTTTTAAAACAAAACTATGTCAAAGAAAAAAAATTTTTTCAGTTTCAATTTTTTGGCAGTTTTGAGTTACAAAATGATTAAAAATGATAAATTAGAGCCCTCTGACAAATTTTTATCCATTTGGAGCAAGATTTGACAAAAATTGCTTTGACACAGTTTTTGACACAGTTTTTTTGCTCTTGATTTAGTTTTTAAAACAAAACTATGTCAAAGAAAAATTTTTTTTTTCAGTTTCAATTTTTTGGCAGTTTTGAGTTATAAAATGATTAAAAATGATAAATTAGAGCCTTCTGACAAATTTTTATCCATTTGGAGCAAGATTTGACAAAAATTGCTTTGACACAGTTTTTGACATAGTTTTTGACACAGTTTTTTTCTTGATTTAGTTTTCAAAACAAAACTATGTCAAAGAAAAAATTTTTTTTCAGTTTCAATTTTTTTGCAGTTTTGAGTTATAAAATGATTAAAAATGATAAATTAGAGCCTTCTGACAAATTTTTATCCATTTGGAGCAAGATTTGACAAAAATTGCTTTGACACAGTTTTTGACATAGTTTTTGACACAGTTTTTTTCTTGATTTAGTTTTCAAAACAAAACTATGTCAAAGGAAAAAATTTTTTTCAGTTTCAATTTTTTGGCAGTTTTGAGTTATAAAATGATTAAAAATGATAAATTAGAGCCCTCTGACAAATTTTTATCCATTTGGAGCAAGATTTGACAAAAATTGCTTTGACACAGTTTTTGACATAGTTTTTGACACAGTTTTTTTGCTCTTGATTTAGTTTTTAAAACAAAACTATGTCAAAGGAAAAATTTTTTTTCAGTTTCAATTTTTTGGCAGCTTTGAGTTATAAAATGATTAAAAATGATAAATTAGAGCCCTCTGACAAATTTTAATTTTTCACTTTTTCGTTAATTTCGTTTTTCACGCAATACGCAGCATTTGGAGCAAGATTTGACAAAAATTCCATTTGGAGCAAGATTTGACAAAAATTGCTTTGACACAGTTTTTGACACAGTTTTTTTGCTCTTGATTTAGTTTTTAAAACAAAACTATGTCAAAGAAAAAAATTTTTTTCAGTTTCAATTTTTTGGCAGTTTTGAGTTATAAAATGATTAAAAATGATAAATTAGAGCCCTCTGACAAATTTTTATCCATTTGGAGCAAGATTTGACAAAAATTGCTTTGACACAACAATTTTTGCTCTTGATTTAGTTTTTAAAACAAAACTATGTCAAAGAAAAATTTTTTTTCAGTTTCAATTTTTTGGCAGTTTTGAGTTATAAAATGATTAAAAATGATTCTGACAAATTTTTATCCATTTGGACACAGTTTTTGACACAGTTTTTTTGCTCTTGATTTAGTTTTTAAAACAAAACTATGTCAAAGGAAAAATTTTTTTTCAGTTTCAATTTTTTGGCAGTTTTGAGTTAAAAAATGATTAAAAATGATAAATTAGAGCCCTCTGACAAATTTTTATCCATGTGGAGCAAAATTTGACAAAAAATGACTTTGACACGGGGTTAAGAAAAAATTCATTCTAAAGGATTTTATTTTAATTTCAGTTCAATTTTTTTGAATGAACCAAAATGGAAAGAAATTGCCATCACAAATAAGACTGATTCTTTACAAATGTATGATTGGAACACATATTGACTACTGCAGTACTATTTTGGAACCAAATCGAGAGGATTGAAGTTACAGTGAAAGTTTAAAAAATTTTTCGCAAAATGAACTACATATCACTCAAGTATCTCAAGTAAAAAATTTCCTAAAAACCTTATTTAAAAAAAATATATCCTGATGAGAATTTAAGCCTTTCAAGTCTCAAACAACAAAAAATTTCTTAACAACACTCAACTTTTTTTCCAAATGAAATTTAATCTTCTGCACATGCAAAACCCGCATCAACAACAATCAGTAAAAAAATTGTAACTCCTCGCTTTTCCAAGGCAATTGAAACAATTAATAAGCTTGAGGTAAAAAATGTACTTATGATAATCAAAATGATTTCACAAACATGATAAATAATCACCTTTATGAAGTACTTATGAACATAGACACACGCTTCGGTTTACTTATGAATTAAAATCAAAACGCACGTCGTCATGTTGGTCGATAGATAATGAAAAGCGCATTATGTTATTTTTTGTATTTATTTTTTTTTTGATCCTGGTTTTGTTAATGTTTCCAATTCATTTGATGTCGCGTGCCGCAAGTTTATTACGTTATTGACATGGTAATAATCTAATGATAATTTAATACGTTTTTTCATAGCATTTTTGAATAATTAATTTTAGTCGTCTTCGTTTTCTGGCGGCGGATTTTCCGCAGAATAATCGTTCGCTGAACTTTCGTTATCTTCATGATTTCTGTGATGAACTGAATTTGACCCGGAATTCCTTCGTTGAATCTTACAATTTTTCACTTTTTCGTTAATTTCGTTTTTCACGCAATACGCAGCTGATGGCCAGGCATCAAAGGAATTACTGAATCCCGTAAAGACTCGTTTAGCGCATCGAAAATCATCGGCAATGTCATCGTCGAGTAAATCGCTGCACTTTACGTTACAAATTCCGCCGCCATTGGGCGAACACCACCATTCAGATCCGATGCCGAAAACCCCGAGAAAGCCATTTTCGTTGTACGTTGTGCTCAGTTGACCGATACAAGACCATTTTGCTGCCTCGTGAAGTGATGCGTCACTCACGTTTACGATATCTTGCATGAGTTCGCAGGAAGTGGCGTAATATTTGGCTTGTGAGGTCCCGATAAAGATTCCACAAAAAGTTATGAGGAGTTTGAACATTTCTTTGAATTTATTGTGAACCTTTGAAAAAATGCAAATATGCTAAAAATAGATTTTAATGACTCGTGAGATAAGGAATTACTCAATTCCAATGCTAGTTGATTCGATTGCAATTTGCGACTGAACTAATTATTTTAGAACAAGATAGGATTGACGGAATCCTCTCATTTTTCTCATGTGAGATAAGAGATGTTTATTTGAATAATACTGAGAAATTTCACTTCTATGAATCGTTTGTTATGATGAAATTGGGAATTTCATTCGATAAGATTTTTTCAAAAATAAAAATTGATCACGTGACCAATTAATGAAATTTTTAAATAAAAATTTATAAATTTTGTAAATTATTAAATAATTTTCTTAAAAAATATCAATTTTATGGAGTCACGTGACTTAATTGTCAAAATTCTGAATTAAAATGTTATCAAAATTTGGATAAAATTTTATCCAATTTTTTTGAAAGTCACGTGACCTAAATAAGAAACGTATATCAACTTGAAGTTGAATTAAATTTACAAATTACTTATTAAAACTTCAATTTTTTTAAACTAGAATTCTTGAAGTTTTTGGAAATACAGCTTTTGAGCTTCATAAAAGACCTTTTTTGATAAGTCACGTGACCAAAAAGTTTAATTTTAAGCTAAAACTTAAATTTTTTATTTTCAAAATACTTTCAAACATTTGTTTTTAGTTAAAATATAAATTTTTGAATGAACATTTAAAGATTATGTAGAAAAAGATTTATTTTTTTTTTTTGAAAAATCTCTTTGGGAAGTCACGTGACCTCTCATTGAACAAAAACTTAATTTTTTTTATAAATTGAAAAACAAATTATTTTATTTTTGGTTTTAGAGCTAAAATATAAAAATTTTATCAATTTAAATTCAGTGTTTCGAGAAGAATTAATGTACCAAAAATTTTTAGTTCATAATTTGGAGATTTGAATAAAGTTCTAAATTTTTTTTTAAAGTCACGTGACCTGAAAATGAATATCGAAACAACTTGAAGTTTAATTATATTTCTTAAATTAAGTATTAAAAGTTGAAGTATGAAAAATTAAAATTTTCTGAAATTCTCAAATTTCTTTAAATAAAGCTTATATTCTTCATAAGAGATAATTTTAAAAAGTCACGTGACCAATAAGTTGTATTTTAAGCTAAAATCTAAGCTTTTTCCTATCAAAATTTTTACAAACTTTTGTTTTTAGACAAAACATAATTTTTTTGAATAAAAATTTAAATATTTTATCAAAAAGAAACTACATTTCTCTGAAAAATTTTCTCTGGTAAGTCACGTGACCTGTTTTTGCACTAAAACTTTTAAATTTTGATTAAATTGAATAATTTTTTTTTTGTTTTTTTTTTTAATTTTTATTTTAACAAATTTTATTAACTAAATTTTAAAAATTTTGATAAAAATTACCACTCGAAAAATTCTTCAAAAACTAAAAAAAATGCTTAAAAGCAATATGCTATAAGAAACAATCCACAATTCAGGCGATTATTATTTCAATTACATTTATTAATCGCACGTGACTTGACTTGTGTTCACAAACCCCAAGACAAACATTATACCGACCAACACCTACTTTTTTTTTGCCTTCTTGTTTCTACAAAAGGTATCAATTCCCGTTTTCAATACATTTTTACATCATAATTTTTCGAAAAAGTAACGATGAGAACATCTTCTTTATTGTTGTTGACTCCCCTAAATGTCATTATTATTTTATAGTTTACTTATTTTATTATCATATTACCCGAATTTCACACACAATTCCACAAATTTAATTCACTTTAATGATGTTAATATTTTTTTTTCGGGTAAAATTTGTATATTCTTGACCATTAATGTTCATTTTTTTCGGATTCCAACAAAAAAAAGGGGCTGAAAATAGGAAAATTATATGCATCACTGCATTTTGGGCTGTGGAAGTGGATGTGATTGACTCGAGGTGCGAACTTCAATTGAATTGAAGGATATAAATCAAAATTTTTTTTTTTTTTTTTTGCAAAATTTTAATGGTCGGTCAGTGTATCCATGCGACATAGATGAGGGATGATGTTGTTACATGTAATTAATTAAATTGTGGGCGTTGCTATGGTCTGGTCAACTTTGACATCAAAAAAAGGACAGATGCTCGTTTGGAATTCATAACTGTACCAAAATCGTATTATTTGCATGTTTTGTCGTTGAGAGGATCAAAATCGACAAAAAAATGGGAAAAAAAGGAAAGAGAATTGATTTGCAAATTGAATCATTTTTCGGAACATTGATTTTTTTTTTCGTTCGATACGATTTTTTTGTTATCTATGATGCGCTTAAATTTATTGAGAGATGAAAAGAAAACTTTTTGGTATGAAAAAATTGATAAATTAAATTAAAAGGTTTTTTTTGTCAATTATTTTTTTTTCAGAAATTAATTTGGCAATTTAACAGATTTAATTGAATTTAATTTCTTCGAAAATTCATACAAACATTTATTTTTTTTTTAAATAAAATAAATTAAATAATTAATTTAAATAAAAAATAATTTTAAAAAATTTTTAAAAATTAATTATTTTTTAATTAATTATTTTTAAATAAATAAATTAAATAATTAATTTAAATAAAAATAATTTTAAAAAAAATTAAAAATTAATTATTTTAATTATTTTTAAATAAATAAATTAAATAATTAATTAAATAATTAATTAAATAATTAATTTAAATAATTTTAAAAAATAATTTTTAATATTTAATTATTTTTTAATTAATTATTTTAATTGTTTTTAAATAAATAAATTAAATAATTAATAAAATAATTTGAATTAATAATTTTAAAATAATTATTTTAAATAATTTATATTTTTTTTTTAAATTTAAAGTTCATGGTGCACAAATGACGTCAATTTTAAAAATTTTTGCAAAAAAAAAATTAAATTTCCCTATAAAGCCTCAAAATAAGCCAAATTTTATCGAAAAATCAACATAAAATAAATTTATTTAAAAAAGTCAATTGGATGTGAAATCAGATTTTGTGGTAAGGACATCCTCTTATGTGTCCCTAAAATGGCATCAAGTATGTAAAATACCCGAAAAACTCAAAACAATTTTTTTTTTATCAATTTCTTTGAATTCCCGTAACATTTGTGACGCAAAATATTTTTGATTACTCATAAAATCGATTCATTGATAAGCGGTTTTACGTTTTCTCATTAAATATTCACTATTTTTATGTATAAAAGAGCTGCGAAAACGTGAATAACGTATCATTCATAAAATATCTCGAGTTAACGAAAGATAAAACAAAAAAAAACTTAAAAATGAATTTTTGGAACATTTTAATTTTTACCGTGGTTTTATTAGGAGCTTTTGTCAATGCTCGTCCTCGAATGTACGAAAGATGTCGAGATTTGAAAGTTCTTGAGGATCACAATGGCGAACGATGGCAAGTCATGGAATGTACCACATTTGTCCGAAAAACACAGGAAGTGATGATGGTTGTGCCTGATTTTTGGTCTAAAAACATCTGAAAGAAGCTAAAAAGTCATAATTTTAAGTTAATTTATTATTTAAAAAAAAAGTTCATAAAATAAAAATATTACCTCATCAACATTACAAAAACCCATTCCCGTGCCAGTAGTATTCACTCGAGCAAATCAAAATAATCAACTATAACATTTATCTTTTCCTTACTCGGCATTCATATTCCTTCCCCCAAAAGTATTTCCTTTCAAATGTTATTGTTATTCCTGCCTCGAGAAATGTTACAAAAGTGTTTTGTTTGTGTATTTTTTTCATAACGAATTACGAGTACCTACGAGAAAATCTCCCTCTAACTGATTTCACCAGTTGAATTATATCTTGATTATTATTTTTGATAACACCACTTGAATTTAAATCATTTAACAAATCCTTTTTTGTTGTAAAAGCAGCCTCAGTTACCTACATGAAGAGACAGCAGCGGAGATTTTTAGGCGGATACAATTAGGAAAAATGTTTCATGTTAGAAAAAGGAAAAAATTTCAAACCACGTGACCTATTCAAGTGAGTATTTTAAAAATTTTGCTCAATACACATTTTGAAATTTTATCCCAAAGTACAATTTGAGATTTCTTTCCAATAAACATTTTAATTTTAATCAAAATGCAGAAAGTTTTACTCCCAGTTCATATTTCAAAAATTTTAAACCACGTGACCTAACCCAGTGAGTAATTTGAAATTTTAGCCCAATGCTCATTTTGAATTTTTTTCCAATATAACTTTAACTTTTCATCCAAATGCAGAGTAAATTTTACTCATAATTCATGTTTGAATAAATTTTAACCAGTTCGTTTGAATTAGCAAAAAGCGATTTACAAATTTTGCATGGTTTTGCAAATTTTTACAGTTTTTATTTTTTTTTAATTAAAAAGATTTTTATTTAATTTTTCAGTATACAAACATTTTACATAAAAGCTATACAAAAAGTTTTTGAAAAAATTTAAAAAATGTTTAATTATTTTTTTTTAATTTTTCTGTATATTTTTAATTACAGAAAAGATTAATTTTATACAAATACCTTTTGAAAAATTTTTAAAGAATTTTTAATTATTTTTTAAATTTTTCTGTATAAAAAAGATTAATTTTATACGAATACCTTTTTAAAAAAATTAAAAAAAAATTTAAAAAAAAAAAAAAATTTTTTTAAAAAAAATTGTTTTTTTAAAAAATTTGAAAAAAAAAATTGAAAAAAAAAAAATTTTTTTTTAAAAGAATTGATATTTAATTAAATTATTTTTTTTAAAATTTTTCTCAATAAAAAAATTTGATGAAAAACTCAAAATTACGACTCTCAAAAAAATATAAATAA
Organism: Culicoides brevitarsis; assembly: GCF_036172545.1. NCBI lineage: Eukaryota > Metazoa > Arthropoda > Insecta > Diptera > Ceratopogonidae > Culicoides > Culicoides brevitarsis. Next base: position 30,491,417 of record NC_087087.1, on the reverse strand, counting down.
ATATGAAACATTTTCATGAATTTCACCCCCTTAAAATAAAAATATAATCATCACAATTTATAAACGATGGTGATTACATAACAATAAAACTTAGTTTAATATCATTTAATATTATGAGTGTAATCCGGACTGGTAGAAATAAATTTCATCAACAATAAAAGGGGTGCACTTGCTCAATGGAAAAATATTTGCTTTTCGTATTAATGCGTTACATATGCGTTTCATCCATATGTGAGAGAGCAAACTTTCTTGTAATAAAAACAAAACATTATCCGGGCATTCGGATTTTTTTTTGCTTTCAATAATTAATGCGTTATCAGATTAGAAATTGATTTGTCAAACCAGCGATCAACGACGAATGACGACAACCAATGGCATCTGTCACGTGTCTCTTGTTATTTTTTATAGTGGCATTTTTTTTCGTCGTTCTTAATCTGTTACGGTAATTTAGGTACTATATGCTGTCGTCACAGGAAGTAATGCAGTCACAATTGCCGTAATAAAAAAATATGTGAAACAGGATTCAATCAAACGCAATTAATTATTTAAAAATAGCATTCGTGGAAAGTTAACAGGGAAAAAATCGAATTGAATTTTTCGGTATAAATAACATGGAGTCACAGTGGGCTTAAATTTTTTTTTTTTCAAAAATTATTATTTTTTTTAAGCCCACTGTGACTCCATGTTATTGATACCTTGATAAAAATGAATATTGATAAAAATTTAATTCGATTTTTCACAGTGGGCTTAAAAAATTATAATTTTTGAAAAAAAAAATTTTTTTTTCGCCCACTGTGCGTATGTTATTTATTTAAATTTAAAATTTGATAAAAAGTCGAAATATTCAAAAAATATCTTACACGTGTTCTTTGTTTTTAATTTAGTCACGAATCAAGTACATTAAAAGCTCAGATTTCATCTAAAAATTCGCAGTTTCAATTCAAAATGAGAATCATCTTGAACTTAGTATTTTTAGTTTCAATTTGTGCATTTTTTGCAATAATTATGGCTCAGAATACAACAACAACTTTACATTGTCCAGTAAAAAATTGCACTTTTTATACTTATGAACTTGGCGAACTTGTAACTCATAACGCCGACATTTGTGACTGTAAAGTATTCTGGAAATGTGCTGCTAATGGAAAAGCTGTGAAAATAAATTGTCCTTCTACTCCGAGACAATTAATGTGGAACGAACAACTACAAGTAAGTACTTTAAACTTTTTAAGCCAAAAGTAAAAATTTAATTAATTTTTTTTTGTAGGTTTGTGATTATTATAGCAACAGTACCTGTGAAGCAAAACTAAACCGAACTGAATGTCAAGAGTTGCAAAGAACAAACATTTGTTACAATAGTTAAAAAATTCATTTCAGCCCACTGTGCGTCGTTGGTTCTTGCCAAATTGGACGAACATGAAAGGATTAATTCGTTTTTTTAGTTTTATTTGAAAATTCAAGGATTATATTTTAAGCATTTTAAACATCTCTGCCAAAATTTCATGGAGATTTAAATTAAAGTACTTGAAAATTTTATTTAAAAAAAATTTACAAACAAAATAATCAATTGAGACGAAGAAAAATTAGAATCGCTTGTCAAAATACTCTTTTTGATACTTTTGTGCGAACGTGAGTTATCAATAAAAGGGCCACGTTTCTTACCATACGAGGCGTTAATCACATCACGTGCACACAATAAATCGTCCGTAATATCATCATCCAATAATTTATCGCAGGTAGTACTCGATTCGCTTACGTTTATGTCAGAGAAACAAATATATTTGTTTTTAACAAAAAAAAAAAAAACTGAAATTCTTAACAAATATTCATGAAATTGAACCAACCGAAGTGAAAAACTGAAGTCGTTAAAAAGTTGTAAAAGACCTAAATTTGCATATTTTGACCGAAAAAACAAAATGCAGAAGAAAAGTAATGAATCGTGTTTTGTTATAACCTAGCAGTTAAATAAATTTAGTTGTTTTCTTTTATAAAGTCAATGATACTAAAAAGAAAAGTTATTGTGTACGAAAAAAATCTAATCAAAGAACGCGTCATGCACGTATCGTTAAGTTTCGCCATCAATTCGTGAAATGCATTTCACATTGAAATTGAGCTCTTTTATAAGTCTGTCTGTTATTCTATATCACTTTGAATACTTGTCAAAAATTATAATTGAAAATCTCATAAATTTAGGGAAAGCTTACAGGTAAGTGAAGTTTAAATAGTAAAATTGTTTTAATAAATAAATTTTCTTTTCAGTTACAGGACCTGGATAAAGTAAGTGAACATCTTTGCTTTTGTAATGTTAAAGACCATATGAACCAATGGATCGACTCCTTCAAATATCAAGAAACGTATCAAGATTTCAGTTAGACCAAGACACACAAAAGAATCTGCGCTAAAAAACCGATTGATTCCGAGAAGTGTAAAGCAATTCATATCACATGAACTTGTTCATGCTAAAAATCGTTTCTTAAGATTTTTTTCCTTTTCAATCCTTTTCAAGCTACAGAAATGTTATTATATCGACTCTTTATAGAAAACCAAGGATAAATGATTTTGAATTTAAACTACCAGTCAAATATTCAACGGAACTTTAAACTTTTGAAACAAAGTACTTACAAGATATTACAAGCTGCCTTCCAGACTTAAAAAAATTGACGATATAAAAGAAAAATTTGGATGGATCGCAGTTCATATTAAAACTAAACCTTTGAGTTAAATGTAAATGAGAAGATTTTATGATAGAAGAGGTGTCAATAGTTGCTCGATTTCAAGAAAAGAAAACTTTAGACACTGATGGGACAAATTACTTGATAAAGCAAAATACTTTTGTTAGTCTGTATTGATTGAACTTATCAGGTTTTTTAGAAAACATAAGACGAAATTTGTTTCTATTGGTAACTTCCATTCTGTCAAAATTTAATTTGAAGAAAATGCGCTCACGTTAAATACCAAAACCCTCACAAATCCTCGTTGTTCATATTTTTTTTCATACCACATAAAGAAAAAAAATCGCTGTTCACAATCTTTACTTAACTCCCTTGTGTCTCGTTTATCGTTAATTCGCCCATATTCCCTGCATACACAAAATTTTCGCCGCTTTTCCTTTTTTTTCTTATTCCATCATATTGTGACTCATCATCAAAATTGTTTTAAATTTAAACAAACAACGAGCTATAAAAGAAAATTCTTCTCCATCAAAAAGTTCTTTGTGCACGCGAAACACAAATGAATACAAATTACATTGTTAAATTGAATTCGTGACGTTAATCTGTAAGAAGTTTTTCTTTTGCTTTTGCTGCCAAGGGAACGCCCCCTTTTTCCAAGTCTTACGAATTTATTTACAAAAATCGTAATATTTTATGATGCTTGACGGTGTTAGTAGTTTTCATAAATGATGCATAATTAAATCGCTTCTCAAGTGTTGCAAAGTAGAATTAATTATATTTGTTCGTTTTTCAAGTGTTTCTCTGAGCGAAGAAGCTTAAAGACTTTTCATTTTATTTTTTTATCAACATAATTTATTTACACATTAATTATTTACATATAAATTGAGATGGTGATGATGGAAAGTAAATTAAGGAAAATTTCATCTAATTTTCTACTTTTTTCAAGATTGTTTGTCCATCCTCGTCGACGTGAAATGTAAAGGCTACATTAAAGTTACTGTTGTCTGTATCGGGAGTAATTACGATATTTTTGATTTGAGCTTCTTTCAAACCGATTTGGAAGTTTGCCTTTGCCATGGACTTTGGATGCATAATTCCGATTGTAAAGAAATCCGCCAAACTTGACGTTTCAAAGGAATTTTGTTTGACAATCAACCCATGATGAGGGGAATTTTCGACTTTAGTAACTTTTTCCTCATTTTCTTTAAAAATCTCTTCCGTAGTTGTTAAAATTTCTTCTTTAACTTCCATTAAAGGTTCATTCGTGGTCGTTATTGGTATCTCAGTCGTTGTAGAAGTCATAATTTCACATCCATCGAAGATATTTTCCAAACTTTTCTTGCAAACTTTCATGTCAACGCGATGTGTGACAACCATGGGGACCTTTTCCCGCATTTCATTCACAAAAGTCACCGCGTTTCGACATAACTCAGTACTTCGAATGGTTTCATCTTCGATCGTGTCACAATCAATTTTGCAATTTTCATCGTGATTCAAGCAAGAAATGTAATCTTGCATGAAACAAAAGTACGAAACAAGCTCTGAGGGATCAGAATTGCCAAGATCTCGCACGAAAATGTCCTTTAAATGGCAAAAGTTGAGATGATCGGTCATTATTACAGAATTAGAAGACTCAATAATGGGACTTTCGGGGTATTCTTCGTCATTTTCGGGGTAGTCGACTATTGTAGTTGTTTCAGGAATTGGTTCAGGAGCTTCTGTAGTTGTTGTTGTTGTACTTGAAATAGCCTCAGTTGTTGTCGTTGTAGATTTTTCTGTAGTAGAAGGACTTTCTGTAACCTCATGTCGACTTGTGAAGTGAACAATTGGCTTCGGGGTGACTTTTTCTGTGGTTTTTTCAGGAATTTTCTCCGTCGTAGTTGTTTGAACTGCCTCTACTGAGGTTAATTTCTCATTTTTTTCAATAAAAACCTTCTCTGTCTCCTCCGTACTTGTCACCGCTCGCACCGTAGTCGACGTGATAAAATATTTATCAGCTAATTCCGTGCAAAGGAGCGAATTTCGTGTCTTACATTCCTCAATAGAGCCTGTAAATCCCTCATCTTGATATTTAAGAGCGTGTTTCTTATTTCGACTTATCGATAAAACCAACTTTTGACAAGCTTGGGAGTCACGAACGACTTCATCGTGCACATTTCGACATCCCAAGTCGCAATTGGGGTCTTGTTCCTTGCACAGAACGTAATCTTGGAGGAAACAATAGTAAGAAATTACCGTTTCCGGTTGGATATTCAAATAAGCCTTCAGGGAATAAAGTTTTTCACATACAAGGGGATCATCTTCGACTTGCTGCGAGTCCGTAAGTTCAAAGGAAGGAGGATTTATACGAGAAATCGTTTCTCGTAATAAGAAAATTTCACCGGAATTAACTTCGCCTCCTTCATTAAGGACTTCTTCCTTCAAAGTTGTTGGTTTTTGGGTCGTTGAAGTTGATTTTTCAGTTGTAGAAGTACTTTCCGCTTTCAAAGTCGTCGTTGTTCGTTCCGTAGTCCATATCAAAGTAGTTTCCATTTCATAATTTTCCGTTTTTTCTTCGACTTTTTCGCCCTCGGTCGTGCAATTACTCAAAACTTGTCGATAGAAAGGCTTGCAATCCTCCGCGATGTGCGTCAAATTTTTCACGAGTGACGAAAATTGGTGCATTTTAGCGTTAATTGACTTTAAAATGCCTTTGCAAGCGGTTCTGTCGGTCAAATCATACTCAATGGAGTCACAATCGATGGCGCATTCGGGATCGTTCACCGAACAGAAAATGTAGTCGATGAAGAAGCAAGTGTAGGTGACAATGACTTCGGGATCCTTGGAGATGCCTTCGTACAAGTTACGGAGCTTCGAACAGGACATTTGCGGGAAGAATATTTGGTAGTCGAAGGCTTTGCGGGGCGGAGGAGGCTTTCTTGTAGTTGATAGATTTTTGGTAAGAATTTCTTTCGTTTCTGAGGTTTTTGAGTCTTTTTCTTCGATTTTTGGGTCAATTTCTTCAGTTTTTGAATCTTTTTCATCAGATTTTGAAATTTTTTCTTCCGTTTTTGAATCTTTTGTGACTTTTTCTTCTACTTTGGGCTCAAATTCGTCAAATTTTGTATCAACTTCATCCATTTTTGGAATTTCTTCTTCAGTTTTTGTCATTTTTGGTTCAATTTCTTCAACATTTAATTCTTTTTCATCAATTTTTGGATCAATTTTCTCAATTTCTGAATTTTTAAAGCTTTTTTCTTCAATTTTTGAATCAAATTCATCAATTTTTGTATCAACTTCCTCAATTTTTGTAATTTTTTCTTCAATTTCAGGACTTTCTGTCACACTACTCAACGATTTTAGACTCTCAATTGGTTCCTGATCAACAATTTCTGGTCCATTAATGCTCTCAGTTGCCATTTCAACTACTTCCGGACCTTTTGTAGTCATCGTCGAATAATCTTCCAACATGATATCGCACACTTTTAATATTTTTCTCAAATCCTTACGACAATCTGTCGGTTTGATATTATGATTTTCGATCATATAACGACTATCGATGGTCGCTGCGATGTCTTCCACGTACCGATATCGCTTTTCACAGTTTTCATCAACTTTTATAAATGAATCCAGCGCATTATTGCAGTTCACGGGGCAATTCACGGTACTATTTCTGCCTATTGTACACGAAAAAATGTCGAAAGCGAAGCAATACCATCCCGAACGTTGATCCTCTTCAATCAAATAAATGTCTTGGAAGGTTCTCATGATGCCGCAAAGCTTTTCTTTCGCCAGGGCATTCGCTTTTTGCGTCGTCAGGGTCTCATTTTCTTCCATTTCATCGCTTAAAGACTCCATTAAGATCGGAAATTCGGGTTTTTCGCACTTTGCCAGGTTCTGCCGCGACCAAATCTCGCATTTTGGGATGTAAGTCAAACGTTCCTCCATGAAAATTTTCTCCCACATGCCGGAAATGCTGTACATGATGTTCAAAGTCTCCTCACAAAGTTGCGTATCGTCATCGAAATTCAACGAAGCGCAAGGAACACTGCAATCCCCATCAGAATTAAGTAACTTGCACCACGCATTTTCGTAAATGGCACAAAAAGTATTCGCAAATTCCGTTTCCGACGCGGAACTATTGCGATAAAGGTCGCATGCGTTGATTGTCGTGAAGGTATCATCCAGTGTCATTACCTCAATTTCCTCGAAAATCATCTTTTGTGTCACGGGAAATGAGAAATCTGTGGTTTCAGTGACCTCTGGGCCTGGATTCGATGTCGTCGTTGACGAAGGCGATGCTGTGGTGATGCGAATTGTCATAAGTTCTCCGTTTTCGGGGTCATTTTTGCCGGAAAAGATCGAAACGGAGGCTTCTGTGGCGCGATTTTCATCGAAATTTTGCTGGATCCGTGTTTGAATGGTAGGTCGAACGGCCCATCGGGTGTATAAAGGCTCCTCTCTGTTCAAGTTTTGACCTTTTATCAAGCGACATGACGCAATAAAGCCGGAAAAGCTGTTCATGCAGCTCGGGGAGTACTCGTCACTTGCTAATCCGAGGATTTTTTGCATTTTTTCGCCAACCATGATGATTTGCCCGAGTCTTTCGACGCATTTTGAGTCATCTTGGATCACATTATCCCTCACAGTTTTACAATCGACATTACATTTCAACGGCGCTTCGTTACTACTGCACCATAAAACGTCGTAAGCGAAGCAGAACATGGAAGCGAGATCATTTTCAGCCCCCGGATGACGATCCAAGACGACTTTAACGTGACACGGATCAGCTAAAAATTTTTCGAAAGTTTCTTGGACCATCAAATGGGACTCATTCACGTGCAACGAGAGTCCCATTGACATAATTACGTTGTTATCGAGCTGAATTTCCTCCGTTTTTGGCTCGGCGAAGGGAACGGAGGTCGTCATCGAGACAAGGGAGATTGGAATGCCGTATCTGGTCTCATCAGTGGTCATATCCTGCGTCTCCATAACCCGTTTTTGGCTTAAATGGTACAAACAATCCTGCAAAAAGAGGTTTGCCTCGACCTGACAATCGTCCAAAGGTCGCTCCGGGGTGTTTCGGATGACTTCTTCGTTGATTTTGACATAATCCGCAACTTTTTTGATGTGAAAGTCGCAGTTTGGGTCGTTTCGCAGCTCAGCAACTTCCAAAGAGGCACAATTTGGGTCGAAACAATTTTTATTTTGACGTCTGAAGCAGTTTACGTTCTCCCGGGCGAAGCATAACCAAGCGACACTGAGCTCTGAGGTGATATTTTCGTGAAAATTCGCTACCAGATGGGTGCATGGGTCAAGCGTTGACGGGTCATACGACGAATTTGAGATGATTTCAAGCGAATTGATGTCTTCGATGTTAAATCCGCGCGTTTCTTTGTCCAATAACTCCAGCATATTGTCAAAAATTGATTTTTCATCGTTAATTATGGGCTCAGGGGTGACTTGACATCGAGCTGTGATGGCATCCGGTATCCAATCCATGCAGTTTTTGTGGAAAAAATTCTTGTTGGAGAGAGTTTCGTTGAAAAGTTCGTAAGAATCGGCAATTGCTTCGGTAATTTCGGTACAAAACTCGGGATTTTTCGCTGTAAATCCGTATTTCGCTTCAATTCTTGCGCAATCGATGTCGCAATTTCCCCCATTTTCGGTGAGATGCGCGCGACATTTGACGAAATCCGTTATGATGCACGCCCACTGTCCAATTTCGCGCGGAGAAATGTCCCGCAAGTGACTTAATGCGAAAACAGCTTCGCACGGATCGTACAAAATTGAGTCCAAATTCGCGATAATTGCCGCCAACATTGTTTGCAGCGACTGATGACTCGCACTTGTCATTACGTCACAAATATTTGTCGTGCAATGCGGTGCGATGACCTGTTCCGAAGACTTTTCATAGCAATTTTGGATAATTTCTTTGTCGCAATCATCATCGTGTGTGGTAATGGTTCCCACGTTGCTATTATTAAAACATCGCAAATCATCCGTTATATCATCGTCCAAATACAGCGAGCAATTTTTATTATTGTCACATTTTTCACAATCGATCCCGAAAATTCCAAGAGTTTCATTTGTGGCGAAATTTGTGCGGAATTCCCTCGAAGCCGCGCGACACGTTAATTTTACGGCATCTTGCAGTGGCACGCGATGCTTTTCCGTTAGCTCCGTAAGTAATGTGCAGCGATTGTATTCCTTTGACCTTGCCACATGAAAAAACGAGAACGCAAAAAATAGCAAGAAAATGCGATTTAACGACATTTTTCTGTAAATTAGTCCTAACATCGCGACAGACTAACGACAACTGAATCAAAACAAATTTTTGTGCCATGTATTAAAATTCAAAACTTTACGTGTACAGGTGAGAAGAAGTAGTAGTGGGAGGCGAGAAACGTAAGAGAGCAAGATTGATTTTTTTTAAAGATCTCGCGAACTGGTTATTCAACTTGTTGTTATTATTTATTCTCTCGTATGTGTTTCGCACGCTTAATCGTCGTTTAAAGAACCCAAAAAAAGAAATGTTGTGTATGGAAACGTATAAAAACTAACAAAAACAAGATTTTAATTGAAAGTGAATTTGGGCAGTGATGGAAGAGAGTTGGAGGACGAATGAGCGATAAAAATATTTTTTGAAGAATGTTTTTAACGACGTTGTTAACGGTAAGAGTCGTATTTTTTTTTTTGAGAAGGCGTTGATGTTCCTTTTTTGATTTTTTTGATGAATATTAGTGGTTTTTTGAACCAAATTTAATCGGTTTTGTTCAATTTTAGAGTAAAACAATATTTTAAGGCATTGACTTTTTTTTTTAATTTTTGGTTTATTGACCTTGAATATTAAATAATGAATCATGATATTGAAATTTTGTTGATTAGTTAGTATTTATTAACTTACTTGAAATAATCTCATTAATTCGTTTTAAAGCTCATACGAAAAATTTTGATGATTTTTGAAGTAAAGCGTTGCCTTAAATATGAAAATTACTGAAGTTGTGTTTATTAATTATAAGTCATTTTATTAACTTAGCTATAAATTCATTAACTTAATTTTGAAAAAAATCAAATTCGCTTTACAGCTATAAATAAAAATTTGAAAAAAATTAAAGTAAAGCGATGCCTTAAATTTTTATTTTACAATGATATTGAACTTTTGTTCATTAAATATAACTAATTTCATTTATTATAACTAAGTTTATTAACTTGATTTGAGAAAAAAAAAATCAAATTCGTTTTAAAGCTTTTGGAAAAAAAAATTAAACAAAGCGATGCCTTAAATATGAAAATACTGCCATTGAACTTTGGTCATTATAATTTATTAATTTAAACTAATTAATTAAAAACTAATTTGAAAAAAAAGCAAATTTGCTAGAAAGCTATAAAAAAAATTTGAAAATTGATTTTTTTTTAAAGTAAAGCGATGCCTTAAGTATGAAAATGTGAAATGTTTAATAAAATTAATGAAAATTATTTGAATTAATATTAAAGCTTGCAATTAGATAAAATTGACAAATATTTCAAAATTTTATTTATTTTTTTTTATTTAAGGCGTTGACTTATTATTTTAGTTATTAAAATCGACTTTTTTTTATAAACCAAGAAAATTTCAGTAGATGATCGTGAGATATGATTTACTTAAGAGGCATTATTTGAATCAAAGCTTATTCAAAATTATTGAAATTCTTTGGTCTGTTAATTTCTTAAAAAATAAAAGCGTCGCCTTAAGGCTTTAAATAAATATTTCAAAAATTAATTGTTTTTTTCGCATTTATTTATCAAGAAATTTTTGTTGTTCAATTTTATTAAGTTTTTCAATAACTTTGATATCAAATTCTAAATGATGAAAATACTTTTAAGGCGTTGACTTTTTTATATGAATTTGGAGAAATTTTTAATCTGTTCGATTTATCGAAGCAAATAAATGAATATTTTGTGAAATTTTGAAATAAAAATAAGTTTTTACATAAACTTTCATTGAGATGAAACTTTAAAATAAGATAAAAAAATTTGAATTTGAACTTAAATTTTTATAATAGAAAATAAGGCGTCGCCTTAAAATAACAAAAACTCTTATTTCAGCAATTTTCTCACTCTAAAGTCTGTCACTGCTCCAAACAAACATCTACAAACGCAAAGTGTGGGTTAATTATTGCTTGAATTACCATGCTTTACAAAATATTTAAAATATTTTTACACGACTATTGGAATTCCATAAACAGAGCGCTTTGTCACGTGCTTATATTGTAACAGTTTCCAGAGAGGTAATCTTCATCGATTTTATTCAATCAATTTGAATTGATGGCTTCCTACGTTTTACTACAAAAATAATTGAAATTTGGCTTGAGGCGGTTCACGTCGTCGCGCGGCATCTTCTATTCAATAAAAGCAGTCACAACAAACACATCTCGATGAAATTTAAAATGGATTATTGTAATTGAAGATTAAGGTGAGGGTTAAGGACGTTAAAGGTGAGTGTTTGTCATTAGAAATATTTTGTAAATAAAAGTGATATTACGTGTCGTAGGTGAAGTTCGCAGTTTAGATAAGTTATGTGAAAAAGGTACTTTTGACCTAATTTACATTGAATTTAATATTTTTCGTGGATGAGAATTGAACGATGATGACATCGAATTAAAAATAATTTTTTTGATGAATGGAAGGGCGTCTCCATCGTATTTAAAAAATTTGTTGTGACATGTCAGGGACAAAAAGGTAAGTAGTTGTAATTAAAATCTATTGAAACTTTAATTTTTTCTGTATTTCGAAGAAAAAATTGTTAACAAGTTGTTTTCAAATGTTCATTGGGGCAAAATTTTATTGACTTGAATTTGAATATGGATTGGGATGAAATTTTATAATGTAAACTGGGATGAACAATGGGTTCAAATTAAAGTAAATAATTAAAGAAAAAAATCAGAATGTGCATTGGGTTTGAAGTTAAGAATGTAATTTGGGATCAATTTTTTTTTGAAAAATGAAAAATGATATGGCTTAATATTGATTTTTTTAACTTTTGAATTGTTTATTGGGCGAAAAATTCAAAGAACACAAAAGATAATCAAAATTGTGCATTGGGGTAAGAGTTAAGAATGTTAACTGGGCTTGTTTTAAAAAATGTACCTTTTGACTCAAATTTCCTCTCACTTCCAATTTTATCACGTAGTTAAAGTATTCAAATTATACATTGGGTCAACAATTTAAAAAAGTGCATTGGGACAGAAATTTAAAATTGTCATTGGGTAATTTTTCAAAATGTGCATTGGGACAAAAAAAGAATTAATTTTGAAATTAACTGAAGTAAAAATAAGATATTCAATAGAAAGAAAATTTGAAATGTCAACTGGGACCAAAAAAAAATAAATGCATGGGGATAAAATTTAAAATGTTAACTGGGATTCAAATGAAAGAATATCGATTTTTTTTTTAATTTTTGAATTGTATATTGGGCTAAAACTTCAAAGAACACAAAAGAGAATCAAAATCGATCAAAATTGTGCATTGGGGTTAAAATTAAGAATGTAATCTGGGCTTAAATTGAAAACTAAGTTAGCTTAATATTGAAATCTGTAAGTTTCTTCTTTAGTTTAATTACAAAAATTCAAAGATCGAGAAAAAAATTAAAATTGTACATTGGGAGCACATAAGAATGTAAACTGGGCTTATGATAAAAAATACGGCTTTTGACTATTTTTTTTTGCAATTGGAATTTTATCATAATGTTAAAGTTTTCTAATTATACATTGGGTCAACAATTTATAAATGTAGATTGGGACAAGAAGTTGAAATTTGCACTGGGTAAATTTTCAAAATGTGCATTGGGACAAAAAAATAAATTTTTAAAATAAAATTCAGGTAAAAATAAGAATTTATAATAAAAAAATAATCTGAAATGTCAACTGGGACAAAAAAAAGTAAAAATTTCACATTGGGGTTAAAATTTAAAATGTTAACTGGGTCAAGTCACGTGGTTCAAATCGAAACTTTTTACATATATTTCTGTTTTTTTATCATCCATTAACTCGAATCTCCCATTAATCGACCGGCAAATTAAATTTCATTTCCCATAACAACAACTTCTCATTGCCGCATCAAGTCCTCATCATATTATGACACAAAAAGTAACGTGACTCATCTTACCAAATATCAATTTAATCGAACATAAACCACTAAAAGTGTCATTTAAAACTCGTTTATCTTGCTTTCCAATGAAACAAACTCAACCACCAAATTGAAATTAAATAATGTTGCGTCGTCTCGTCATATTATTTAGTAAACAAATTTTTTTTTTCTAAAACTTGTTTTTTTTTTCGTCTTTTCTAGTTGCTAAACGATGCTGCGTGTCAACTTTTAATTTATTTGAAGAAGATTTGGCACAAACGCATTTCTCAAGCGTGCAGGAGACGTGAAGGGGGCACAAAGATGACCTAAGAACTCGTTCGGATGCTCATAAAACTGGATTATTTAACGGCTGAAAACTAGTTTGTCATTTTTTTTTTGTCATTCACTAATTCACTAATTTGGATCTAATTTGTTTCAAAGTTTTTTAGTTGCGATTAAAACATGGTCCGGATCATTTCGTTCGCCCACATTTGCTTCCTTTTACTTTCCGCGGTTAGTATTGGGGCGCGGCAGTACACAAAATGCGAATTTTTTCGCGAATTAACGCAAAAACATCAACTCGGGGATGAAGAAGCGGCAAAATGGACTTGCATCGGCGGCGGCGTGTCAAATTTTAACACTACGTTCCGTTTGGGCGACTTGGAATACGGGCTTTTGGGCGTTTTTGGCATCCAGGCGGTGTTTTGGTGCAGCGTCGATGGCTTCGATGATAAAATATGCGGCGTAACGTGCGAAAAATTCATCGATGATGACATCACGGATGATTTGCGATGCGCAAAGGAGTTTGTGTTGAAAGATTATGGAGGTAGTTACGAGTCGTGGTACAAATACAAAGAAGAAAGATGCGGATTTAAGTGGATGGAGATCGTAGATGAGTGTAAAAATGGCATGAATGGCAATGAAAGTGTCAAGGTCACTCAAGGTCAAGCGGAAATTAGTACGACGAGCGTGAGGACAGTTGAATTAGAAGCTACTTTGGTGATGGATGGAGCTTCAAGTACTCAAGTACCTTCAACAACGGTTGAAATTTCGAAGGAATCTACGACGGAAGGAACTACAGAGGCAGTTAAAGCTGAAAATTCAACAAATTTCGAAGCAACAACTGAAAATTTGACTCAAGAAATGAATTTTTCGACGACTTTTGTGCCATTTATCAACGAATCAACGACGACTGAACCTCAAAAATCCGAAAATTTGACTCAAAATGAATTTTCATCAACAACCGATGTTCCATTAGTTCACGATTCGACCTCAAAAGTGCCTCAAGAGACATCTTCCGCTTCAGAAACAACCATTTCGACGCCAATTTCGGTATTAAATGAAAATTTTACGACGACTTCCGTTCCATTAGTTTCTGAATTAGCATTTTCTGTCACGGAACAGCCTTCAACAACTCCGGAAATGACCTCTACTGAAGCAGTTTCACAAAGTTTCAGCACAACAACTGCCAAAATTGATGAAATTTCAACGACTTTTGCTCCAAATTCGTTATTTTCGGCTTCAGATCTCGTCAAACTCAAGTCTTCCATAGGAAATCCCTGTAAATTTATGCAAACCTTGAAAAATCTCCAAAATTTATCGGATTACGAGACACAAACGTGGACTTGTCTCGCGATGAACATGATAAATTGCCACAATCGTAACGAAAGTGAGGCGTGTTTGCTTACCTGCGAGGCGATTTTAAGCAGTGATTGTCGAAAAGTGTCCCAAATTGTCACGGAAATCGTTCGGGAATTGCCCAAAGAGGCGCTTATGTTGAAAGATGTTCGCCTGAACGAGTGTCAGAGCTTGTTGGGACTCTTCACTGACAATTGGTGTCGCATCGTAAGCCCGCTGGAAGAGGTAACATCACGAATTTCCACGGAAAATGTCACAAAAGAACCGGAAGCGACGACAATCAAAGCAGAAATTGTTCAAACTGTCACCGAAATTGTGTCAGTAACGTCAGATTTGGTTGTTCCAGAAGCTTCTACAACAACAACAACAACAACTTCTGTGCCTGAGACAACAACTCGCGGCGCTGTAACTCTCAATTCGGCGCAAATTCTTGCCGATCCGTGCGGAACTCTCTTTTTTATTGCGCAAAATTATGAAATTAATAAGGCAGAAGCTGCCATTTGGCTGTGTATCTTGCGCGATTTGACTTTTTGTCAGTACAATTGTCAAGTTGATTGCAATACAGCAAAGCGATATGGACTTTATCGCGCAAATTACTGCGATGAACTGAGCATGACGATACAAAGTGTGTTCGATTCTGTTAAACCAGCGTTGACGCCACTTTTTTCCTTGATTCCGTTCAACAGTTGTCAAAATGAGATCTTTCCGTTTGCTGTTGGGTTGTGCCCGCAGTTGGATTTGTTGAAAAATTGAAGAAAATAAAGATTTTTTGATTAAAAAAAAAATATTTGAGGTTTAAAAATTTTAATTTGAGTACTAAAAATTTTATTCGATTACTAAAAATTTCATTTCGAGTACTAAAAATTTCATTTCGAGTACTAAAAATTTTATTCGAGTACTAAAAATTTTATTCGAGTACTAAAAATTTTATTTCGAGTACTAAAAATTTCATATCGAGTACTAAAAATTTCATTTCGAGTACTAAAAATTTTATTTCGAGTACTAAAAATTTTATTCGAGTACTAAAAATTTTATTTCAAGTACTAAAAATTTTATATCGAGTACTAAAAATTTTATTTCGAGTACTAAAAATTTCATTTCGAGTACTAAAAGTACTAAAAATTTCATTTCGAGTACTAAAAATTTTATTTCGAGTACTAAAAATTTCATTTTGAGTACTAAAAATTTCATTTCGAGTACTAAAAATTTCATTTCGAGTACTAAAAATTTCATTTCGAGTACTAAAAATTTCTATTTAGTATCTAAAAATGTTTATCTAAAAATTTTATTTCAAGTACTAAAAATTTTATATCGAGTACTAAAAATTTTATTTCGAGTACTAAAAATTTCATATCGAGTACTAAAAATTTCATTTCAAGTACTAAAAATTTTATATCGAGTACTAAAAATTTTATTTCGAGTACTAAAAATTTCATTTCGAGTACTAAAAATTTTATTTCGAGTACTAAAAATTTCATTTCGAGTACTAAAAATTTCATTTCGAGTACTAAAAATTTCATTTCGAGTACTAAAAATTTCATATCGAGTACTAAAAATTTTATTTCGAGTACTAAAAATTTCATATCGAGTACTAAAAATTTCATATCGAGTACTAAAAATTTGATTTCGAGTACTAAAAATTCATTTTGAGTACTAAAAATTTTATTTCGAGTACTAAAAATTTAATTCGAGTACTAAAAATTTTATTCGAGTACTAAAAATTTAATTTCGAGTATTTGATCAATTTCAAGCTGAAAATTTCAGAAAAAATTTAAAAAAATATTAAAAAAAAACAATTTTTTGTTACTTATCATATAAAATTTAAGCAAATTAAACTTTTATTAATTTTTTTTTATAAAAATTTAGATTTTCCGCATCATTTCCCGCCATCTTCTATCACAACCGACAACCCATTCATCTTATGCGGACTCTTCGTCGACACAATCGGAATAACTTTAATCCCCTTTCCATCTCTCAAATTTTCCTTGCCAATTTCCAACGTGGCTCTTATCGAATTTTCCGGATCCGAAAAATGCAGCAAATAAAACGGATATTTTGTGACTTCTTGACGCGTTTCTGCTCCAACAAACACTTCCTTCGTCTTCAAATCGCAACTTTCGGTAAATTTTTTGGCTTTTTCTCCATCACAATTCCCTTTGAAAGCCTTAAAACCGTTAAAACCAAGCAACGCCCGGATTTTCCGCGCACATTGAACATCATCGGCAATGTCCGTGTCCCGCATTTGTTCGCACGTGACTTCACAACCGACGGATCTGACGTCATTACTACTGCACCATTTGCCTTCTGTGATGCCAAAGATGCCGTGTTGACCATTTTGGGAGATTTTCGACGTATTGAGACGAGATTCGTGATGTGCGAGGCACACAAATGAGGGAATGTCGCTTAATGGAACGCTCAGGGACTTGAGTTTTTGCGCAAATTCACATTTTTCGAAGGATTTTGTCGAAGTTTCGATGATTTTTGGTGAAATTAATGACTTTTTGTCGAGACACTCCTCGATCATCGCAAAAGTCGTGTTCGGATCGCGACATAAACTGTCATTTTTCGTGTAAACAAGCCATGCGTCATACCCACTTTTGCTGAATTTCGATGTTTTTTCGTAAATTTGTCGCATGCACTTTACATCGTCCGTGATATTAGCGTCTCGTAAGCTGCTGCAAGGCAAATTGCAATTTTTTCCTGCTTTCGAAGTGTTTTTTTCATCATTTAAGCACCAAAATTTGTCACTTATTTGAAAAATTCCGTGATCCAGTGACTTGTCGTTGTTCATACTTCCAATCGCAGCAGTGTTAAATTGTGATTCTTCCTTGGCGATGCAAGTTATGGTCCCCAACATCTCCATCGGGACCCCATGTTGCTCATAAAGCTCCTTCACTAACTCACATTTCTCATAAATTTTGCCTTCCGGAGCTTTTTTATCCTCAAAAACGACGATTTCCGGGACATTTTTTGAAAAATTCTCGAAAATCGACGTTTTTGCATGAAGTTTCGTACACGGGCCATGCCGAAAATCCCGAATGTTGCTTGAAAATCGTTTGAACGCAAGCGATATCGTCTTTTAAATTGTCATCCAAGAGCTTCCCGCAGTTCAAATTGCATCCTTTGCCTGTCTTGTTTGACTTTTCTTCGCACCAATATTCACTACTGACTTGAAAAATCCCGTTAAAAGTCACATTTTTGCTCCCAGATACTCTCAAACTCGAATCCAATCCGGAAATTTCCTCGCCGAGACAAGTCCAAGTCTGTGCCAAAGACGGATCGACATGAAAATCGGAGATTAGGGCTTTCATAAAATCGCATCTTTCGAATTTTTTCGCCTCTAATGAGAAAAATAGAAAAATTATGAATAAAATTCTTGTAAAAAAGTGAAGACGATCCATTCTTAACGAGCTGAGAGGCAGTACTGAGGATCGTTTCCGTCTTAAAAAACGCAAAAATCGTGAAATATGAGGAATTGTTGCCTCAGGCACTGATCTGATCGATCAAACAAGCATAAAAATGACGATAAATCAAACAGGTTTCTTTGTTTGAATGAAGCGCCAAGCGATTTTGTTCGCTGATAAGCAAGCGGAAAGTCATCATCGTGAACTTTAACTCGATTGGTGTGAGAGACAGACATTAAGAAGGGGGATTTTTTGTTTTGAATTTTAAGAAATACGAAAGAATAGCGGAAGTTGCTTCAATTTAGGTAAGAATTTGAACTTCTTAAGACTTCCTGTAATTTTTTTTAACAATTTTTTTTGAGAAATAAAATTTTTAGTACTCGAAATGATTTTTTCATAAAAAATTCAAATTGAAAAATAAATTAACATTAATATTAAAAATAATTTAAATTTTAATTTGAAAATTAATTAAAATTTAATTTAAAAATCTAATTTTAAAATTAATTTAAAAAATTAACTAAAATTTTTAATTAAAAAAATATTATAAAACGAGTTTAATACCGCATTTTTTCTTCGAAATTTTGCGTTTTCGATGTACAAAGCCAGATTTTTTAAAAAATCCTATTATGAGGGTTAAAGAATTAACTTTTGTAGATCACGGTTCTCCGCTTAAAAATATTTTTCCAAAAAAAAATTAAAAATATTGATAAAAAAAATTTATTATTAAAAATATTTTAAAATTTAAAAATTATTAAAACAACTTTTGTTTTGGACTTTTTCAAATTTTGCGTTTTACAGGAGCCATTTAAAGATGTTAAAAAAAAATTGAAAAAAAAATTTCAGCCAAAATCCTCTTACAATTTTAGATTTAATCAAAAAAAAAAGATGTTAGCAAAAAAAATTGATTTTATTAAAATTAATTTTTCATTGAGCTTTTCAGATCACGGTTCTCCAGCTCAAATTGATTAGGTTTTGGACATTAATTTTTCAAAATTTTTTCAACTTTTGTAGATCACCGTTCTCCGATCACGCTCAAATTGAAGGTTTTGGCATTAGAAACAACTTTTGTTTTGGACTTTTTCCAAATTTTGCGTTTTCGATGTACAGGAGCCATTTAAAGATGTTAGCAAAAAAAATTGATGAAAAAAAATTTAAGTCAAAATCCTCTTATTATGAGGGCTCATGTACCGATTTTTCAAAATTAAGCTAGATCACGGTTCTCCATCTCAAATTGAAGGTTTTGGCATTAGAAACAACTTTTGTTTTGGACTTTTTCTAAATTTTGCGTTTTCGATGTACAGGAGCCATTTAAAGATGTTAGCAAAAAAAATTGATGAAAAAAAATTTAAGTCAAAATCCTCTTATTATGAGGGCTCACATACCGATTTTTCAAAATTAGGCTAGATCACGGTTCTCCGTCTCAAAATGAAGGTTTTGATGTTAGAAACAACTTTTGTTTTGGACTTTTTCTAAATTTTGCGTTTTCGATGTACAGGAGCCATTTAAAGATGTTAGCAAAAAAAATTGATCAAAAAAAATTTCAGCCAAAATCCTCTTATTATGAGGGCTCATGTACCCATTTTTGAAAATTGAGTTAGATCACCGTTCTCCGTCTCAAATTGAAGGTTTTGGCATTAGAAACAACTTTTGTTTTGGACTTTTTCCAAATTTTGCGTTTCCGATGTACAGGAGCCATTTAAAGATGTTAGCAAAAAAAATTGATCAAAAAAAATTTCAGCCAAAATCCTCTTATTATGAGGGCTCATGTACCCATTTTTGAAAATTGAGTTAGATCACGGTTCTCCGTCTCAAATTGAAGGTTTTGACATTAGAAACAACTTTTGTTTTGGAAAATTTTTTAAAAAATTAATTAAAAAAATTTAAAGATGTTAGCAAAAAAAATTGATCAAAAAAAATTTAGCCAAAATATTAAATGTAATTTTTGAAAATTTTAGCTCAAATTGAAGGTTTTAAAAAAAAATAAATTAATTTTTGAAAATTGAGTTAGATCAAAAAAAAAATTTTTAATTTTAAAAAAATTGATTTTTAAATAATTAATTTATAAAATAATAATTAAAATTTTTAAATAAAAAAATTATTAGGTATATAAAAAAATTAAAAAATATTTTAAAAAATATTATAAAATGTTAAAAAATATTTTTATATAAAAATTTTAAATTGTAAAAAATCATACAAATTTTTTAAAATATTTTTTAAACAAAAAATTATTGAAACTCATAAATTTTATTCAAAAACTACTTCCTTACCTTTAAAAAAAATCAATTTAGTTCAATTTTAACCCATTTCCCATAGATACAAACCTAAAAAAACTCACAAAAAGATGTCAAAACCGTGTCAACTTTTTCGCATAAATCTCTTTTTAACCTGCGATAAAAGTCAATGCTCACCTTTTCACCTCAAAAATCCATGAAATGCGCAAAAATTTTATTCATTTTATTTTATTGCCACTAATACTTCACCTTTTTTCATTGTTATTTATTACTAAATATCATTAACTTTTGAATATTTTTCATATATAATTTAAGACTAGACTCTAGACTAGAGAAGATGAAACTTTAATTAACTAAATTTTTTTCGTATTGTATGATGAGATGTCGTAATAATGACGCCTAATTAAGTATTTTATAATTTAGTGTGTGTAGTAATAGATTTTAATAACAAACATACATCAACAACGTGTGTGAATGTCTAATTTCTGATGAAATTCTCTTTTTGACGTATCTCTTAGACAATTGTATGGGAATGACCTTGTCTCGTAGCAGTCGTCGTTGGTGTCGTTGCTTCTGTGGCATTGTGACCCGTTATATGTGTGAATGCGTGAAAGTGCTTGAGATCGTTCCGATAAAACGGTAGACGAGCTGCTGCTGCTGCGGCGGCGGCATGATGAATGTGATGATGATGATGATGTTGCTGCTGCGAAGAAGAAGAAGAAGAATGATGGTCTTGCGATCGATCGAGAGATAAGCGTGCCACACTCCATAATTCGCCGGGTGACGTTGCGGTTGGGTGAATTGGCGACGAGGAAGTTGTCGAGCGAGGCGATTGCGAGGGGGAACTCGAGGATGGCGGCGCAGGCAGCGGAATGTTGTCCGTGATGGCGATCGAAGCAGATGTAACGTTCGAGTTGCCGTCATATTTTGTGTGTAATTTAACTGGCGGTGATTGCTGAAAGTAAAAATTTGAAAAAAAATTGGTGAGAAAGTGTTCGTAAAAAATATTTTGAGCGCATTTATTATTTTTTTTTAAAATTTTTAGATAAATTTGGAATTTTTTCATAATTTTTTAATAATTTATTTGAAAAAAATTTAAAAAATTTTTAAAAAAATAAATCAAAATTGAAATAATTGAATAAAAAAAATTGTAAAATATTTAAACAATTTCTTTAAAAAATAATTTAATTAAATAATTAATTATTAAATTTAAAGTAATTTAATTAATAAAAAATTTTACAATATAAATTAAATATTAAAAAAATCCCAAGTTTTTTATTATTTAATTATTTTTTTTTATTTTAAGTTTAAAAAAATATTTTTCTTAAATTTAATTTAATTTTTTAATTTTTATAAAAATTTAATTTTTACTCTCTTATTATTTTATTAATTTTTTTTAAATTTTCCATGGTTTTTTTTTTCATGATTTTTTTTTAATATTTCACATAAATGTTTCAAGTTTCATTTATATTTATGCTTTTTTTAAAATATTTTTCAATTTTTCAAAGTTTTCTTAAATTTTTAAAAATTTTTCAACTCTCGGAAAATTTTTTTCAAACTTGGTTTTCATAGTTTTGGATTTAAATTTTTTTAAAATTTTAGAAAAAAAATTATTTAAAGAATTTTTAGGAAGATTTTGAAGATTTTTCCCAATTTTTCAAAATTTTTGACTTTTTTTTTATATTTTTTAATACAAATTACTCTCATTTTAAATAAAATTCGGTAAACATTCAAAAATGTTAAGATTTTCATAAATTTTTCTGAATTTCTTAAAAATTAAAAAAAAAAATCAAAATAATTCTCAAATTTTTAAAGAATTTTTTTAGAAAAAATTTGAAAAAAATTAGAAAAATTCTAACAGACAAAATTCAACGCCTCTAAATCCTTTTTTTCAATATCAAGTTGTTAATAAAAAAAAACAAAATGATGAAAAATTAATCATGAGCGTCGCAAATTCGATTTGTCACACGCAATACGGTCGATTTTTTGTCTGTCTGTCTGATTTTTTGTTTAAATATGTGGTGAATCTAATTATTTTAATGTAAATGAACATTAATTTCGTGTTTGGTTGTGAAAAGGGTTCATTTTTTTCAGCGGAAATTATGAACAATTGCCAATTGATAGGGGATGAAACGGTAGATAAGATCACCCCTTCTCAAGGTTTTTTTTTAAATCAAAACAATAAATAAACAATCTCTCTTGAGTTTTTTTTATTATTGTTGTTCGTGTTTACCTTTAACGATGAGCGCAACTAACTTCCGTGACCAATTTCGAGAATCTCGTAATAAAATCAAAATCATAATCACGGAAAGTGTCAATTTTTATTTTTTGCCATATGCTTGAATTTTTGTTTCAATTTCTTTGAAAGCGAAGATTAATGACTTTGATAAAAAGTGTTGACTTTTTGTTACGATTTTTTTGTAATTTCATTAATTTTTTGTTTTTTGTAAGTGACGTAAAATGACATTTGCTTGAGACTCGCCAGACAAATAAGCGCCATGGGCCGTTGAAAAGTAGTGTTGACTGACGCCTTCGCCAGCAAAAAGCACTAAAGGCTTCTCATTTTGCGTAAATTGTTCATTGACGTCGCCCCAAATGTTGTAATAGACAAGAGGACGAGCAAGGTTGTCAGGAGTGATGTCTTTTGGATCACAAGCTGTCGAAGCATAACTGTAACTACCCAGTGTTAAGGGGTTATTGTGCCAACGAGAGCTAAAAAATGGGAATTAATGGTCAAAGATGGGTTTTCGAAACGAACAGTTAAAGCGCATTTACATTTTTAACTAAGAATTTTGATTTTTAGTTAACCACGTGACCTATTTGGATCAAATTTGAAGATGTACGAGATAAATTTTGAAAAACCACGTGACTAATTATTGAAAAGCCTCAAGATTGAAAAACAAGAATCAAACGAGGACTTTCAATATTTGGTCACGTGGTTTCTTTCAACTTTCATCGTAATTTTGCAAAAATGAGTCACGTGGTTTTTCAAAATTAATCTTGTAAATTTTTAAATACTTATCACGTGGCTTTTTTGTGACTCTTCAACTTTTGTGTAACTAAAAATTGCCCGAAATTGTTCGAAATAGGTCACGTGGTTAATTAAAGTTTAAAAAAATATAAATGCGCTTTGAAAAAATCGAATCTCACATAAAATATCGCTGAGGATATGGAAAATTTCGCCTTGTAAAATTCCTTATAAATCCTATTAACTGATCAATTATCTCCTTATCACTTAATTTCTCCATTTCAACTGTTCCTTGCTGCCCGACCCAACCAATGAAAGTTCTTTCCTTCGACATGACCTTATCAAATCCCGTCATATAACGAATCCACGAAGCTCTTTTATAAGCAAAGTTCAGATTATTTCGATACACAAACTGAACACCTTCCGCATCTTTCCAGAAATTTTCCTCATATTGCAGAAAAATCTTTGTTATTGGTCCGAAGCCAAGACATGAAATCGCTTCTTTATGATTTGGAGGCAATTTTGGATTAAACATCGATTTATGTTGACTTTTAAGAACCCCGAGAGAAAATGTGACAATTACATGATTTGCTAGATAATGCGATCCATCAGCTGTCCTAATGAGAACTTGTTTTTGTGAATCTTTGAAATTGTTCTCGACGCCCCAATGAATTTTTTCAACGAATTTGTTGTACAGAATTTTAGAGGGTTCTAATTCGGAAGCCATCAAGTGCATGACTTCAGCAAAGCCATTTTTGAAGGAAATATGCTCCCAACGATCTTCAATTAACCATGAGCGACCCCAATGTTTAGCTGACATTTGTTTAAAGTCAAGAGCAGCATAATCGATTGCTTGAAATCTTTTGTGCCAATCTAAGAGTTGTCTTGCAATTATCCTATCACGAGGCATTAGTCCAAGAAGTTTCCTATTAAATTGCAAATTCATGAAATTATCCAAAGATTTCGGATAAATTCGATACAAATTTGGTTCATTAGCAAATTTTTGACAATCCATGAGAATATCTTCAACCATTTCCTCTACTTTTTCCACAAGTGTTTGATTAATTCTCACAAAATCGTCTCTCAAAAAAGGTCCGAGTCCTTCTTCGCTGTTATCGTGAACCAAAAGTCCCTTTTCCAAAGCAAAATTGTATAGAGGATTCCCTGTGGCATGAAGCCATTGAGCTCCGGCACTAATAACGACTTTTTCGGTATCTTTTGGATCGACATTTGTCATGAAATCGTTCTTTGATCCGTCCTCCAGGAATGTCGCTGGCTTCGAGAACAAGAAAATCTATGTTTGGATCAGCTTTTTGGAGAGTTCTAGCAGCAGCGAGACCCGCAGCTCCTGCTCCAAGTATCAAAATATCCGTTTCGCGGGTGTTTTCTGGGCAACAAATGATGGGCTTGAAAGATTCTTGCGACGAGGGATGAATAGAAATGAAGGTAATTGTCACAAAAATGAGCGACAAACTTGTAAAAGAAAAATTTTTCAACATTTTTATGTGTTATGAACACTTCAAGAGATGAAATTCAACTGAAAATAGGTGAGATGAAACGTTTTTAAGCCTTAAACGACCTTCTCATAAGCTATTTATATTAGTTAATGACACCTCGTATCAAGTTTTTATCACTAATGAAATTTCGCAAAATATGCGATAAAAATTTCTAACATCTTATCAGCATCTTTGTTGGTAAACAATCCGCGTTCGTGCGACCTAAAGCCAAATTTAATCTTATCTCTAAAGTTTTTTCTTAGAATTAATTGTTCATGATATTCTAAAATAACTTTTGCTTAATATTTGCCGCTGAAAAATATCGCGATGTTTCGAAAAAAAATATCTAATCGTAGAAAAAAAGCGAAAACTGCAAATGCAAGAGGATCGCCGCATCATAAACATCGATAATCAACTGACACATTGCACTGTTGATTATTTTTATGGAACAGATGATAAAATTAATTAATAGATAATTCATTAATAATTTAAATGTTCATTAAATTACAGCTCCACCCTTTGTTTGTTTGACTATTGACACAAAATATTACGTTACAGTATCGCAATGCACGTGAATGGGGTGAAAATCGATACAAAAAAATAAAAACGAAACGCCTCAGGACTCGTTTTTCCGTAATTGTTACACAGAATGAGATACAATGAAAAAAAAAACGGAAAAGCGTTAAATACATAACAATATGAAGTCATAAATATTTAAATTTAATTTAATTTGTTTGTTTTTCGCAAACATTTTTTTACTGTTCCATGCTTAACTAAGCGATTTCGCATGAAATTAGAATCCTGCTCGATCTGCAATGCAGCTCATTAAATATTGATGTTAATCGTTTGAAAAATAATTAGAATTCATATCAAGCTTCGTTCTTGTTAGTTCTGAGATACGAAAAATATTTATTGTGAATGTAATGAACGAAATCTCTTTTTAATTCAAGAGGCTGATACAATTATATAAAATGTCTCATTTTTCATCTTACTTTAAATGTTCAAATTGAAAAAAAATAACAATATGTTCATTTAAAAGAAAAAAGAATAAGAAAATAAAGATTTTGTACCACGATTAGCTTCAAAGGCTTAAATATTTATTTTTTTGTTAAGGTCAAAAGACACGAGCCTCTGAAAATTTAGACAATTTAAAACTTTCTTAGAAAAATATCCACAAAAACGTATAAAGTCTCTTAATATGTTTGTATATTGGATGAAACTTTCCTAACTCTCCAGCTTTCAGAAGCAGAATAAAAACTTCGCAATATTTTCTAACATTTTGGAACATTACTCGACTCCCATATCTGATTGTTGCAGTATGAAGTGCTTTTATGCCTTTTGGATTTTAATAGAATACGAATTGTCGGGTATTGGATACAGTCCTGATTCTTCCCATATGTTAATTTGGCTTTTTTTTCGTTGAGACTTTCATCATATCGTGCTGTCGTTCGAAATTATCACTTGTATCTTATAACTAGTTCAATAGGTTTCTCTTTATTTCCAAAGTAAAGTACAATATGATCGACGATGCGACATTTTTCGCGTTCGGAACTCAAGTGCCTTTCTGATATGCGTTACAATCTGATGTAGCGTATGCTGATTTCCAAGTTGGTTTGTAATCCTCCTTTTAGATTTTTGATATTTTTGTTGGCATCGACTATTAATCTTTTGCGTCAAAATTCTTTAAAAGTATAAAAAAAACTTGTAAATTTTTTAAAACATTACTTTTTTAAACATGAAACATTTTTCTTCGTTGTCTCGGCCTAAATAAGTTCTAATTTCGCAGTAAAAAAAAGTACTTCTATTTTTAATGAGCAGCGGATTATTTCCTTTCATTCACTCAATTTCTAAAGAAATAATTTCTCCTTTACCTCCTTAGGAAGCAATTTCATCGTTAAATGAAAATCTATTGAAAGGTTGTTTTTTCATCAGAAATGTTGTCTCCTCAGTAATTAAGAAGATTTGTCAGTTATTTACTGCAAGCTTTTGACCTAAAAAGTAATTTCAATCACAAAATGGTCTCGTATGAAATTTCAATTCATTTAAAGTCAAATCAAAAACTTTTGCAATTTTACAAAAAAATTATTTAATCAAGACAAACTCAATAATTTTTTTTTCTTTTCAAGAGATTTATAGAATCAAGAATTGAACAAACAAAAGACAAACTTTTGTATTAAAAATAACTTTTTTTTTGTTTAATTTCATTTGTTTCTTATTCAAACTTTGGTAATTTTTTACGAGTCAAATCTGATAACAAAGAAAAAAATTCGTACCTTTCATGAATTTTAATTGCTAATTAAATGAAAACGCGACGTGATTAGCGTTGTCCATTAATGGGGAGTTAAGTTGTTTAATTTGAAATTTCGATGTTCAAAAGGTGAGTAATGAAGAAAGTTGATGAACTTTAGAATTGTCATGAAATTCTTTCAATACTAAATAAAAGATAATCTGCTTTAAGTACTTTGCCTGAAAAATTGCGCTACAAATTAAATCTTGGTTGCACAAAAAATAAATTAAAGGGCATTCGAGGGTGTAATTTATGTGTAACAAGGAGTACATCTGTGCCCTGCTCTGAGGAAAAATCTGGAATTCCCAGAAGACTACTTGTACAGAGAGTTGAGTCGTTGTTCAAAGTTGTTACAAAAAACCGGCAAGAAACAGAAAAATTGTCTTTTTCGTGGAAATGTTTTCGTTTTTTGTGCTTCGTGAGGAAAATAAACAGAAAAATTCGTGGTAAATTCTGTCGCGACCCTAATTCACTTCCCTCTCAATGCCTTTAATTCCCTCATTGTTCGATGAAATTGTTATACTTGCCAAGTTATTTGTATTAAATTTTGTTTAGAGACTTGTTTGTTCGTCATTATCGTCATTAATCTGGAGAGGGTACTTAACATTATGTGCTTGAATCTGCTCTTTTTTGACGAGTATTTGACGCTGGATAACATGAAATTAATAAAAAAATGCTCTACATTTTTTTTCATGTTTTTTTCTATGAAGATAATCTCCGATTTTAATCAAGTCTATGATTGAAGTCCCAAACGTCGAAAAAAAAAAATAAAAACAAATTAAACACAACCAATTATAAGATCATTAATTACCATCAATAGTACCAATGTGTCATTCAAAGTCAATGTAAGAGGTAAGTAAATCCGATATTCTATTCAAAAAACATTTTTCCTGTAACTATTTTCCCGTATATGTCCTCGTGTGACAACATTTAAATTGCGTGGCAATCAATCCATTCAAAATAATTGATTAAATAAGCTCCCATTTCAATTAATTTTCAATTGCTCACACTCTCTTTTGTTTATGTCTCTATATGTTTTTCATTCAGCAGGAAAATATTTGTGTTACAGTCGCATTTAATCACCATGGCATGATAGCAAGTTGGCGTTCATGCAAACAAAAAACAAACATTGATGATGATGATGAATTTTGCAAAGAATTTACTATACATTTTAATACAACTTGATTGCAGTATTTACACGGATTTACACCATTTTATAATAGACTATGAACATTTAAATGTTTGTCGTCTATTTTGGGAGCAGTGATTTTCAATTAAAATTTCACAAAAGAGGCAAAAACGATGTTTTGATCACATTTTTGATTGACTTAATTAAAGATTTTACATTAAAAGGAAATATTTTGCTTTGAATGTTAAGGAAAAAATAGTCTTAGTCACGTGACTTAAAGTTTTAAAATATAACGGTCATTTTTTGAATTGACATTTTCGAATTTTTGGTTCAAATTTGTTCAAAAAATTTTTAAACATACAATTTCCTATTAAACGAAATTGCTATATAGCGAAGTTGCCATAAACGAAGATGTAAAAACATGAAAATGTGCATTGGGTCGAAAATCTTAAATGAGCTTTGGGCCGATTAAATTAAAATGTCAAATGAGGCAAAAACGATGAATTTACATTGGGTCAAAGTTTTTAAATGTTCATTGAGTCAAAATCTTTAAATACGCATTAGGGCAAAAATAGTAAATGTGCATTGGGACAAATATTTTAAAATGTCAACTGTGGCAAATGTCGAGTGTATAATACTACAAAAAGTTAAAATATGGAATGGTATAAAAAAATCCAGTTGTATAATTGATAAAAATTCGTAAAAAATTAAAGGGAGGGGATCCTACGTACAGAATATACGTAACCTATAGATACAGATCAGGGGTGTAGGTCAAAAAATTAAAAAGTTTCATAAAAACTTACCTCTCTTTTGTAATCCGCCCTAATTTTGGTCGGTGAATGCATTGCCGGCGACAATCTCGCTGGACTCACACTGCGTTTTCCTATTTCGATACTTTCATGACAATTCCTTTGCAATTCTTTTCGTGTATCCTCTATGTCATCTTCTGTCGTTTCAATATCGACCATTTCATCGTCGCTCGATAAGGATTCTTTTATCACTGTACTTCGCTTATACTCTTGTTCATTTTCATCTAGTTCGACACTTTTTCGAATCTCTACCTCGTCGTCGCTAATGTAGGTAGTTCCTGTGCCTCCCGCTTCTAATGCACTCAATTTTATGGCTGAATTAATGACTGGCTTAAAAGCAGAGTGATTATAAAATTGTAGCGACTTGACTGAATCGGGAGCTGTAGTTGCTGCCGTCGGCGAAGTATTTGCTGAGGAATTATTGCTTTCATTGCCGCCGGCGGTATTTGTCGTTGTCGATGCATTAAACAAGGGCCATTTCAGACGAGGCAAAGCGTATGGCGGAAAATGAATGGGCTTGGATTGAGCATGCCACATGTAGTCCATCCAACGGGGAAATGGTAACGAAGCGAGGTCATTGGGAAATCTCGTAGTAGCTGGAGCATTATTTGAATGTGCCGCAACTGGATGAATGATGGGTCGAACCGGAAAAGGAACTGCTGACGTGGGAGTTGTTGCTGTAGTAGCTCCATGTAACGATGGCGGCGAACTCGATTGATGATGGCTCGATGAATCACTTTCAGTTTTCGCTCGTTTACTTGGCGTAGGAGTTGCTACACTACTCGAACGCGGAGGCGAAGATATCATACGTTTTCGAGTGCCGCCATTAAACATTGCTTTAACATCTTCCCACGCATAGGAAATTTCATCAGGCGGCGTCCCGAGAAGCTTCATGTGACGACGCCAACTGTTAAAGTTCGCGGCATCCGGTTGAACGTATTTGTCATTCGGACCCAAGCGATGCGAGTGAAAGATGAATTTGTTCGGGGAGAAAAACAAGCCGCAATAAGTGCATTTGATACATTTTGCTCGTGACGAGTTATAACGCGAAGGTAGGAAACTACCACGACATCCCCAAGCACATTCGTGAAAAACGCTGAAAGCAAAGTCATCAGGCAATCGTGGCGGCGCATTATCGCCTAAGAAGGACTTGCAAAGACGTTCTGCTTCACGACGAGTAATCATGCCGCAACGACGTGAAGAGACAGGCATCGCGCCGGCTCTTCGGAGGATCTCTAACTGTACGGGAGTGCATTGAACGCAAGTTATTCCCAAAGCAACTCGACGATTGTGGATTTCGTTGTAGCTGAATTGCTTGAGGAGTGTATTGGAAATTTGCGCGAGACAAAGACGTTCTTGGTTTTCGATAAAGAGACAAACGATTGGAATTCCATAGAGCAAAACTGTGCTGACCTGTAAAGATTTGAGGTAAGATTTTAATACAAATTACTAAACAAGAATTTTTACATACAGGGTTGCCAAAAATTGTTTCTATATCCTCCTTTTTTGGTAAATTTTCTAATTATTGTCGATGCAAAATGAAAAATTATGGGAAACAACCCTTCCTTTCTGCGTAAAATTATTTAGAAAATTTATAAAAAAAAAATATATTGAAACAATTTTTTGGCAACCCTGTACTTATGAAAATTTGAGTTAAGATTTAATCTGATATTACTAAATGAATGTTGAAGAACTTAATGTTCCAATTTGGTTCTTATTATGAGCCTTAATTACATACAGAGTTGCAAAAAATTGCAAAAATTTTTCTTTTTTGGATAATTTTCTGGTTTTTTTGATACGAAATGAAAAATTATGGAAAATATCCCCTGAAAAATTCATTTTGCTTCAAAATAAATGAGAAAATTTAAAAAAAAGGAGATATTGAAAAAATTTTCGCAATTTTTGGCAACCCTGTACTTATGAAATTTTGAGGTAAGATTTTATTATATATTTTTAAACGAACGTTAGAGAGCTTTATGTTTCAAATTAATTCTTATTATGAGACTCATTAAGATTTCATTTCATACAGGGTTGCCAAAATTGCTAAAATTATTCCAATTTTATTTATTTTGTCAATTTTCTGAATGTTTTTGATTCAAAATGAAAAATTAAGAAAATTAGCCCTTTTTAAATTTATTTTAAATCAATAATAATCAAAAAATCGACCTAATAGAGAGGAATATAGAAATAATTTTCGCAATTTTTGGCAACACTGTACAAATGATATGATCAGTTATTTACTCAAAAATTTTAGAATATTTATCTTAAAGGGTCATCTGAGTGAAATCTGTGCACGTTTAAAACTAAAAGAAAACTAGATAGCTTATCAAATCCCATTAAATTTCTAATCATCAATGGTAAGAACTTTCAAATATATATTTTTCTCAAAATTACCTGATTCGGCTTTCCAGCTTGTGCATTTGAACCTTTTTCCGTATTTGAACGCTGTTTTCCCTGCGATTGATTTGCGGCGTTTTCCATTTTCTACAAAAAAAGAGGAAAAAAATTAAATTAAATCAAAAATAACTCACGGACAAATCTGTCACATCTCAACACAATTTCAATTAATCCCAACCAAGCAAATAAGTAACCATAATGCAATATATTTACATCCAAAACAAGCAGTATAATAACACCTCATGGGAATTTCCGTTACTTTTCCCTGCGCTCGTTACATTCGCCTCCAGTTTGTTATGATTTTCCACTTATAATGCAATTGATTTTGTACAACGAGGGAAAAGCGTAATAGGCAATAAAAAAAAAGTAGATGGAACGTGCCAAACATTAATCGAGACGACGACGAGCGACGAAGACACTTGCACATATGACAGGCGACTAGACACCACTTGTGCACTTGGTAACTTTGTTTTTATTTTTATCGTTACGGTTATTGTCTCTCTTTGATTTGCTTCGTGAACGGCAAAAAAAAACAATGAGGAAGATGTCGAAGACGGAGGAAGAGAAGGAAAAAATAACAATAAATGCTTAAGTATTACTAAAGACGGGATAAGTTTCCGCAGATGTCCCATTTATCCTTTTCAAGTTGAACGTCTTCTTCTTCGTTTTCTTCTGATAATCATGTGTCGAAAGTTTGTTAGCAATAATTCACTCAAAAGCCGATTTTGTTGGTTGTTTTTGTCGCTTTTTTGTCTCGTAAACAAAAAAAGGAGATTTAAAGAAGGAGACATCCACGGTTCATTGCTTTAATAGCAAGGATCTGAGACAGAAAAATTACTTTTCTAACCTTTCTTTAAACAAAAAAAAAATATTTAATCAAAAAATATCCACTTCACTCCTTAATTGTATTTCCATAACCTTATCATGAACATTCTATCAACGATAAATGAATAAAAAAATTTTTTTTTTGCTGTAACATATGGAATGTATAGAAGTAATGTAACATAATTGTTTTCGACTCATTGCGCTGAAAAATTAAGACTGAAAAAGAATCCACAAACTCATCATAAAATGTTAACAAAAATAATGGAACGGCGAAACATTCTGTCATGGTTGGAATGTAAATATGAATTTATAAATAAAATTATTATTTTTTTTTCTTATTATTAAATTATGCAGCAATGAATAAAATTTTTCCATTGTTTCGTTGATGATGATGATGGAGGAGAAGTAGGGGGACAACGTTGACGAATAATAATGGAGTTGTAACTCATAAATTAATGAATGGTAAAAGTACGATGATGAAAAAAGGGGGAAAATTGTATCAAATTAAATTAATTTTTGTGTTAATTTGTTTTGATTTAATTACGAAGCCGCCGCCTTCGACAACAAGCAGTTAATGTGTGAAATTTTGTCTTTTGTAAGTTTATATTTTTTTTATTAATTTTTCAAAATTTTATTAATTTTTAAAATTTTATTAATTTTTCAAAATTTTATTAATTTTTCAAATTTTATTAATTTTTCAAATTTTATTAATTTTTCTAATTTTATTAATTTTTTAAATTTTATTTAAATTTTTCAAATTTTATTAATTTTTCAAAATTTATTATTTTTTCAAAATTTATTAATTTCTAAAATTTTATTAATTTTTCAAATTTTATTAATTTTTCAAATTTTATTAATTTCTCAAATTATATTAATTCAAATTTTATTAATTTTTCAAATTTTATTAATTTTTCAAAATTTATTAATTTTTCAAAATTTATTAATTTTTCAAAATTTATTAATTTCTCAAATTTTATTAATTTTTCAAAATTTATTAATTTCTCAAATTTTATTAATTTTTCAAATTTTATTAATTTTTCAAATTTTATTAATTTCTCAAATTTTATTAATTTTTCAAAATTTTATTAATTTTCCAATTTTTTTAATAATTTTTGAGCTTTTATCGGAAGTAATAGTACTGAATTTTAAAATTTTTTAGTTAAAATAAAATAATTTTTTAAAATTATTTTACAAATTTTTAAACTTAGAACTTTGAAATAAAAAATAGATAAAAAAACCACGAGGATTTAAAGAATTTCCTTTCAAATCTTGACATTTCAATTAACTTTTTCCATGCTTCTGTACATTTTAATTTAAATTTTTCTTGCATTTTTTTAAACAAAAAATCAGTCGAGACTTGATCTGATGGGATTTTTACTCAGACATGCGGAAATATTAGGTCATGTCTCTCTACTTTTCTCGTTTCTTGCAGGATTTTTATTTAAATGAAGTTCAATTTTCATCGCAGGAGACACTCCCTTCACAGTTTTCGAGAGCACAAATAAATATGTTTTGCCTCGTTTTTCGTCAACAACATATCACGTTACAGTCGAAAAATGTTCCGCACCCAAAAAGGCAAACAAAAGAGCAAACACTTGAACACCTCGAATGCTTAATGGCGATGAAGCGACCACATAATTACTGAAAATTGCATTTCTATTGAATATGGGAATTTGAATGCATAAGTGAAACAATTGAAATTTAATCTCGGAAGTGTTTCAATTAAATTTGTTTTTGTTTGTGGTGAATTGCATTTTGGAGGATTTTCAAGGATTTTGGTCATTTAAAGAGGAAAGGATAATTAACAACCGAAGGTAAGTTTTGAAATTTTTTTGAAAATTAACTAAAACTTTACAAAGAAAAATATATTTTTCTAAAAAAAAATAATTTTTCAAAAAAACTTTTTTTTATTATTTTTTTTAAATTAAATTTTAAATTTTTAAATCGTTTTTAACAAAATTTTGGGACATTTTTCATATTTGTTTTTTATCATTTTTCATATTTTCATAAAAAAATTTTATAAAAAAATTATTTTATAAAATTCTTTAGAAAAATCTCTTTAAATTCTGTAAATTCTTCATTTAAAATTTTTTATATAAAAAATTATAGAAAAAATTAAACTTATTTTTTCAAACTTTTATTTTATATTAAAACTATTGCTTAAATTCAAGTAAAATTTTATTCTTTCAGATATTTTGATTTATTTTAATTATTTTTTTTCACAAAATAAAAAATTTTTCCGTCGGTTTTTTAATTTTCCCAAATTTAGTAAATTTTATATTGAATTTTATTTCTTAAATTAAATTTTTATTTAAAAAAAAAATCACTTACACTCATTTTCATTCCAAAGTTTTAATTTTTGTCTTTAATCACAATTTTTAACACTTTTTAATTATTTTCTTTTACTTTTTATTTGGTAAAAATTTTTGGTAAAATTCACTTATTTTTGACTAGATATTTCACTTTAATTATTTTATTTTTCACATAATCCTTGTTTAATTTCTTGTAAAAATTCGTCGAATTAATTAAATATTTTTTAACGTTTTTTGTTTTATTTTTCTTCCGTTAATCAATCATAAGTTGATCATTAATTAAGAAAATAATCTGGGAATTTTCCCTTTTTTTTCTTCTTCTCTTTTATCTTCTTATTTTCTTCTAAGTTTTAGTTAAAATCACGGATTTCCTTCCACGGACGTCGCTTCGTCTATCGTCGAAGGAGAAAAGGTTAATGCTTCGAGCTCTCAAGTGTGTTGCCAACTTTAATTAGAATTTTCCGTTTTTCTCACAGGATGCAGTGCATGTGAAACGCCGACACAGCATTTGGATTGGACAGAAAATTACGCGTTTAACTTGCTCAACACTTCACACTTAACTAATGCTGAATGTTTATATGTTGTTTTATTATAACAATCTGACAGTAATTGAATCAGTCCGTACCCCTATCGATGTTGGGCCAGAAGAGAAAAAAAAGAGCGCTGTACGCGCGCTGTACGACGGAACATATCAAATCACCTAGATTTTTGCAGCCCTCTTTAGAAGTTTTATTACCGTTTGTTGTTTGTGTACGACGACGCATGAGTACGCGGCGAAAATTCACCCTCCTCCTATTTCAGCGCCCTACAAACATTGAGGTTAGGCAGGAACACATTTCGGTAAGTTTTCATGTCACTCCAATTACGTTTTTCATCAAAAAGAATGATCCATGGCTAAAATTGGTATCGTTGGACTCGTTAGAGCCTAAGCTTTCAAAAAAACCTAATTTTTAAAGTTTTTCATCCACCTTTTTAAGAGTTATGGCTAAAAATGTCGGTTTTTCATACAAATTTAAAGAAACTATAACTGAAAAATTTTCAGAAGGATTTGGTACTCAGTAAAAAATTTTGGCCTTTTTAGTTCCTGAGGGTCTAAAAAACCCTTATAGTGATTTCTAAGGAGATTTGTGACCCTCAAGGTCTAAAAAAGGCCTAAATTTCCTACTGAGAAGAAAAAGCGAACGATCGACGTTCCTCACTACCTGGTTCGAAGCCTACACATTCCCGGTATGTTTAAATAACATGAAGAAAATGTAGGTATGCTTTAGCTACACTTTACCTCAATTCTATTCAATGTTATGCCTATACGGGTATCTACACGGCGCAAGAACAAAATTGACGACATATTGCATTCATTTTATTATTTAAACTACACTCGTCTGCGCTATTCTTTCCACACCGCTATGCCGCATCTCTTTCTCGCAGCCAATCATTTTTATTCTACATTTTATATCAAAATGTTCAACGCCCCTCTTTTTCGTGTTCTGTATTTATACTTTGTTATAAAAATGTGCTTTCTCCCTCTCTTTCAATTATATTATTATTTTATAAGTATAAATCAGACAAACTTTTTCTAAATGTTTAGTTAAGGCTATCGGGCAATCTCGTTATAAGTCACACTGGCGAAACATATGTGAGAGGGAGAAAGAAGGAAAGAAAATGTCAATTAGATCTTATTTTGTTTATTTTCCAGGACAATGTCACGGAAGTATGTAGTTAGCAACAGTGAAGGAGAAAGGAGACATTTATTGATTAAATAACCAACCACTTGAACGTCAACATTACAATAATTAATCCTTTTGACATTTTGATATAATTATTGTTGTTGCTGTGTACGTTACTTTAATTTGAATATGAGTTGTGCAGAATTTATGTTTCGCAAAAATTGCAAGAGATTTTTTTTAGGTAAGTTTTTGAAATGATTTTATTAATTTTTATTTTTTTTATTTTCAGATCTTTTAGAAGCTTTTATTGGCTTTTTTTTTATCAACTTTCTGAATTATGTTGAAAGTCCTGCTTGCCCTTGTGGATCCGACACTCAAACAACAGAACACATAATGATGGAATGTCCCTTGTTTAAATTCGAAGGCGATGTTCAAAATTTAACAGATTTGAGCCCTGAATCTATCAATTGGCTTATGAATTTGAAACTTTGAAAATGAACTTGACTCGAATGAAGAAAATGCTGGATAAAGAAACGAAAATCTTAATATAAAATTAACTGATCCTGAAGAAGACGATTTGAGAGCGATACAAAAGATCTGTCAATGAGATCCATCCTGAAGTCCATTAAGTGAATGTAGAGACTATGTTAAATGACACAGACTTACTTGACGTGAAGCAAAGAGTTTATTTTAACGCATTTTAAGCCAATTAACAAAGCTATACAGTGAAAATTCTATCATAGGGCACCCAAAATTCAAATAAGTGTACCAATGAGAGAATATTTATTCTCTAATAGGGCATATCAATATTCAGAAATTCATACATTTTTCAAAGAAAATTCGAAAAAAATTATGGTTTTATAAATATTTGTGATCATTAAGCTAAATTTTTACTATTTTGATCAAAAATTTAATTAGCAAAAAAATAACGTTTCTGACTTCTATAACTATTCAGATTTTAATTGAAATCATCTTTTCAACCAAAAAACTCAAAAATCTAAATTTAAAAATCAATGAACTTAACGATTTTAATCCTTTTCTGCGATTTTTAGCACTCTTATTATTAGTTACACTCTTTAAAGATTGAATATTTCATTTTCTGACAAAAAATTTGACCAAAATTCGTCTTTTTCTGGTGTCCCAATTCGGGGACCTGTCCGAATTGAGTGCTGTCCCAATGTGGGGGCATTGACTGTATTCAGATTTTTTATTTATTTCTTAGAGAAAATTTGTAAGAAATGATGGATTTATAAATATTTTTGATCATTAAACTACTTTTTTTGTATTTTGATCAAAAATTATTCAAAAATATATAAAATTAAAAAATCCAAAATTTGAGATTTCTGAAATGAAATTTCATAGAAATTTGAAATTTTTTTCTATTGAAAGTAGTTAAAATAAACCCAAAATTTGAGAAAATATGCCCTAACTCAGAGTTGCCTATGATAGAATTTTCAATGTATTTTTTTAAGTAAAAAATGTCTCCTTTAAAACAATTGCGTGCGAAAACCATATTCTTCACAGCCAAATAAATTAACAATATCGATTATCGTATATCGGGGCAATATTTAAATAATTGACAGTCAGTTTTTTACGAGAGACGAAAAGTCAATGGAATGGCGAAGAAGAAGCTTGATTCGTATTTAATGAAATGTAATCAATGGCAGAGGTCAAAATTGACACGAATTAATCACAATTTTGGAATATTAAATAGGGTGAGCAGTTCTGATAAGATCTTTCGTGAACATGAGTTTCAATTTACTTAATTAACTGTATTTTTCCATAATTTTCTAATTATTTAAAAATTTATATGTATTTCGAATTTCGATACTTTATGTATTTTTGACTTGTTTCATTAGACTTAATTAATTATTTTAAATAATTTTAACGCATTTTGCATTCAAAACTTATCGATAAAAAAAACGATATAATAACGGTAATTGAGACGAATGACAATGATCTGCCCCAGCATGCAAAAAAATCATGAAAGCAGTTTATCACTTTCATTCGTCTCATTTCAGTAGCTCATCAAACAAAAACAGACAATTGTTCTAAGTAAATAGTGAATTACACTTCAAAACAAATCTTTAAATTTCTTCGCGTGTCAAGGAATTATTTGCCCTCAAATAATGTTAATTTGCTTCCCCGGATCACCCCGATATGGCAGTATCTTTGTCGGG
Organism: Culicoides brevitarsis; assembly: GCF_036172545.1. Taxonomy (NCBI): domain Eukaryota; kingdom Metazoa; phylum Arthropoda; class Insecta; order Diptera; family Ceratopogonidae; genus Culicoides; species Culicoides brevitarsis. Next base: position 30,453,322 of record NC_087087.1, on the reverse strand, counting down.
CTTCTCACAATCGCGCAATTCGTTTTTATCATGTGGGCAATTTCGACAAACACGGACATTCCTGAGTCACAGGCTGGATTTAAAGTAATGGTTGTGATTTTCTCGGTAATTTGCATCGTTGCTAGTTTGATGCTGATATGGGGAGCGATAAAAGTAATATACTGCTTTAATTTTTTCAAAAGAATTTTATTGAAATTTTATGTTTTTTTTTTTAGCTAAACAAGAAACTTTTGATCCCCTACATGTGTATCATGGGTGCCTTTATCCTAATTTACGCCGTTGTCTTTATTGTAATGTTGCATGGAGAGCACGGACAGAAGGATTGGGTTCATTTGTGTCTCATGGCAATCAATATTTGCTTCTTAATTGGCGTCGGAGCACTTTATCGCGAGATTTTACTCATCGAAAGACCGGATTTTATTAACATTACTATTTCACCAGCACCCGTGCCAAGATATTGAATTAAAATTTTTGCAAGAATCTCTCGTTGAAAAGATTTTTTTGAAAAGGAAGGCAAGTGCAGTTTTTTGAAAGAAAATATTTCAGACTTCATCATTTTGAATTTTTTCAAAAATCTAGATTTTCATCAATTTTTTGTCAAAAATTTTTAAATTAATTAAAAATTGAAATAATTTCTTTATAATTTTTTCAAACAAAAAATTGCAAAATTTTTAAAAATTTTTACACAATTTTTTTAATTTTTGCAACATTTATGTCTAAAATACTATGAAACTTGAGACAAAAAAGTGCTAAAATTAAAAAAAAAAAAAAATTTTTTTTTTTTCAATTTTTTCTACATTTTTACAAATTTTAATTTTTAATTGATTTAAAAATTTTTGAAGTCAATTTTTGATTGAAAAAAAAAATTTAATAATAAAAAAAAATTAAAAATTTTAAGAAAATTAGATTATTTTTGATAAAGTTTTTTTAAACTGAAAAAAAATTGGTTTGAAAATATTCCAAAAATTAAAAAAAAATACAAATTTAATTCTTAATTTTTTTTTAAACTGAAAAGTTTTTGTTTAAAAATATTTCAAAAATTAAAAAAAAATAAAATTAAAATAATTCTAAATTAATTTTTTTCAGACAAATCTTTTGTTTGTAAAATATTTAAAAAAAAAATGTTCAAAAATAATTTTTGTTAGAAAAAAAATGAAAATTATTGAAGATTTAAGAAGAATATTAAATTAAAAAATTTAAAAATTTTAAGAAAATTGAAAAAAATTATTTTTTTTTTTGAAAATTAAATTTTTTATGAACAATTTTCAAAAATCAATCAAAAAATATTTTTTTTTTATTTAATTTTTTTTTTTTCAAATTTTTTATTAAATATTAAATATTTATTTAAAACTGCACTTGCCAAAAAAGAAACGCTGTGAATTAATATTTTAAATTAATATTTAAGAGTCTTTATTAACTTATAATCTTAAATTCTAAATAAAAGCACCAAAAAATCAAACTTTTCCCTTATTCGAGTTCCACAATTGCATCTACCATGTAGCAATAGAGCACGCCAACGCCGAAAACCATCAGAAAATTGAACGCAATTATCCAAACGTGGATCACATCCATCCAGTCATCCATTCCAAACGGGATTTGCACGACGAAAAATATCACGTGAATCAGTATAAGAACCGTCATTGTGAAAAAAAATGGCAGCAACATGCATTTATTGAGTTTAATGGCCCCAATGAAGGCAAATGATGCTGCAATGGCGTTTACGAAGAGTAAACAAACCACATATTTGGGTATCGGATCGGAAATCTGCTTTGCTGAACAAGCGGTGATCGTGATGAATTCTATAATGATCAACATCGCAGCGGATGCGCCGATAAAACGAGGAGTTCTTGGTACTGACATCTTGCTTGCGTCGTGATTTTAGTTGAACTGATGATTTTTCGATGTTTCGAACGAGCTTTTATTACGAAAAATGTACCTGTTGAAATGGAAGATGGCGTCAAACGGGTCTCGGATGAGTCATTTTGGTGCGATTTAGAGATATTTTGCGATTTGATTGACTTCCTCGGTGCCCGATCTACCTGGATTTTCGAGCATTTGGTCTGGTTTTAAGACGTGAAGCTTCATTAAACGTCGTTCTTCGGGCGTAAAAGTCAATTTGAGTCCCAGCTCCTTCTCGTGCTGCTTCATATGGACCCGATAATTGCCGCGATCTGCGAATTTTCGCGAACAAAAGTTACATTCGTACGGCTGTTCGCCCGTATGGATCCGCATATGGACTTTTAACGACTGTTTACTCTTCATAGCCTTCCCGCAAACGCTGCAAACGGACAAAAGTTTCGTCGGATCCGTATGTTCGAGATTATGTTTCGTCAATTTGTCTCTCGTGGCATATCCACGGCCGCACCAACACTTGAACGGCCTTTCGCTCTCCGGGAGATGCGTTGGAATGTGTGCCTCCAAGTTGCGTTTCTTGAAGAAAAACTTTTCGCAATGCGGGCATTCGAATTTTTGCTTCTCCGAAGCGTCCGTATGCATCGCGCGGTTATGCGCATGCAAGGAACTGTCGTTCGCGAGTACTTTTTGGCATAGCTTGCACGTGACATTTTGATTTTTGCCGATTTTGTGACGCGAATACATGTGTTTCTCGTATTCTTGGCGCCCCTTGAAGCAAAGGGGGCACACGTGACACTGATATTCCGCCATTGACTTGAAATGGAACTTGATGAGATGGATTTTGAGGTTATTTCGACCGGAAAAACGACGATCGCAGTGAGCGCAAGCGTAAGGACGTCCCTCCGGATGCTCGTGACGCAAGAGATGGGCATACATTTTACTGCGACGCACCTCCTGGGAGCAAATGTGACACATTATTTTGGATTTTGTGTTGTACGCTTCCTTATTTTTGCCGTGATTGCTGTGAATATGACTTCGTAACTGTTGATAACCGCCGCAGACGAAGCCGCAAGCACTGCATTTGGTGATATCCACACTTTTCCATTTCGGGCAGAAGTAAGTATGAGCAACGCGATCGTCTGCAGTGGGAAATATTTGGTCGCAACCGAGACATTTGTCGTCATTTTCTTGCTGAAAGAGATGTAACTTGCGATGTCGGATGTACATGGAGCGATATTTGACGGTAGTTTCGCACAAATCGCATGTCAAAAGTCGCGTATCGAAGTTACTAATTCGCAATCCCTTCGTCGACTGCGACTTTTCGATCCAAATTTTGCTGCCGTCGGGCTGATCGACGCATTTGTAGAACGGAACGGGGAACTTTTCGACATTTTCCGGCAAAACAATGCCTTCGGGAACGCGATCTTTCCAATGAATCGCTGGTTTTCGTTGTTTCAAGGTGCCCGTCTTTTGCTGTTCCGTCACGAGAGTCAAGCCAGCAGCACAGGTTCGCGTGTGAAACCGAATTTTATCGAGAGTGTCGAATTTTTTCTGACATCCGATGCATTTGTAGACGCCAACTCCCTCTTTTTCGATGAAATGATGCGCGCGGTGACGCATAAAATGCCAAAGCGAGGCATTTGTTCGCTTCTTATACCCACAAATGTCGCAAACTTTCTTCGATAAATCGTAATTCGTGATGATTTCTTCTTGATTTCCGTATTTTCGTTTGTACAGCGTTTGTTTTCCTTCTTTGACAACGCTGGACGAGGTTAATTTCGCAATTGGGAGGTCATCTTCGCTGTCGGAAATGGTAAAATCTTCGTCGTTTTCGTCATCGGCTTCTTCGGAAACTTGCTCCTCATCCTCCTCTTCGACCATGGGGATCTCAAAGTCATCTTCTTCCTTTTTTATCACGACTTCGGGCTCGCATTTGACAAAAGGTGGGGAATTGGGCGCCCAAAATGATTCGACGTCGTCGACGTTGTTGCTTTCGAAAAATACTTTGAGCTGAATACTTTCATGGCATTTTGTGCAATTTATCTGGAGATTTTCATTTGTCCGGGAATCCTTTTCGACTTTGTGTGTGTGCGGATTTTCCGGGTTTTCGGCGATTTCAACGCGAAAATCGTTGTTTCCCGAGTGACGGACGATCAAATTGACCGTTTTTGAACACATTTTATGTGATTTTCATTTAATTTTCGATTTTTTCTTTAATTTTTTTTTTGTTTTTCCAATTTGTTTATTTGACTTTTTGCAGGTAGGGTTGCCCGATTTGTCTTATTGGAATAATGGAATGACAAATTTTGACAAAATGACACTTGCGAAATTTTTTTACAAAATTTTTTAAAATTAGAAAATTTTTATTAATTTTCAGCTCAAATTCACTAAAAATTTGGAACTGGAAAAAATTTATCAAGGGGCTCTAATTTATCATTTTTTTTTTCTTTGACATTTTTGTTTTGAAAACTAAATCAAGAGCAAAAAAACTGTGTCAAAAACTGTGTCAAAGCTATTTTGTCAAATCTTGCTCCAAATGGATTGAAATTTGTCAGAGGGGCTCAAATTTATCATTTTAAATCATTTTATAACTCGAAACTGCCAAAAAATTTTTAATGAAAAAAAACTGTTAATCATTTTATAACTCAAAACTGCCAAAAAATTGAAACTGAAAAAAAAATTTTTCTTTGACATAGTTTTGTTTTAAAAACTAAATCAAGAGCAAAAAAACTGTGTCAAAAACTGTGTCAAAGCTATTTTGTCAAATCTTGCTCCAAATGGATTGAAATTTGTCAGAGGGCTCTAATTTATCATTTTTAATCATTTTATAACTCAAAACTGCCAAAAAATTGAAACTGAAAAAAAAAATTTTCTTTGACATAGTTTTGTTTTAAAAACTAAATCAAGAGCAAAAAAACTGTGTCAAAAACTGTGTCAAAGCTATTTTTGTCAAATCTTGCTCCAAATGGATTGAAATTTGTCAGAGGGCTCTAATTTATCATTTTTAATCATTTTATAACTCAAAACTGCCAAAAAATTGAAACTGAAAAAAAAATTTTTCTTTGACATAGTTTTGTTTTGAAAACTAAATCAAGAGCAAAACTATGTCAAAAACTGTGTCAAAGCAATTTTTGTCAAATCTTGCTCCAAATGGATTGAAATTTGTCAGAGGGCTCTAATTTATCATTTTTAATCATTTTATAACTCAAAACTGCCAAAAAATTGAAACTGAAAAAAAAAATTTTTCTTTGACATAGTTTTGTTTTAAAAACTAAATCAAGAGCAAAAAAACTGTGTCAAAAACTGTGTCAAAGCTATTTTGTCAAATCTTGCTCCAAATGGATTGAAATTTGTCAGAGGGCTCTAATTTATCATTTTTAATCATTTTATAACTCAAAACTGCCAAAAAATTGAAACTGAAAAAAAAATTTTTCTTTGACATAGTTTTGTTTTAAAAACTAAATCAAGAGCAAAAAAACTGTGTCAAAAACTGTGTCAAAGCTATTTTTGTCAAATCTTGCTCCAAATGGATTGAAATTTGTCAGAGGGCTCTAATTTATCATTTTTAATCATTTTATAACTCAAAACTGCCAAAAAATTGAAACTGAAAAAAAAAATTTTTCTTTGACATAGTTTTGTTTTAAAAACTAAATCAAGAGCAAAAAAACTGTGTCAAAAACTGTGTCAAAGCTATTTTGTCAAATCTTGCTCCAAATGGATTGAAATTTGTCAGAGGGCTCTAATTTATCATTTTTAATCATTTTATAACTCAAAACTGCCAAAAAATTGAAACTGAAAAAAAAAATTTTCTTTGACATAGTTTTGTTTTAAAAACTAAATCAAGAGCAAAAAAACTGTGTCAAAAACTGTGTCAAAGCTATTTTTGTCAAATCTTGCTCCAAATGGATTGAAATTTGTCAGAGGGCTCTAATTTATCATTTTTAATCATTTTATAACTCAAAACTGCCAAAAAATTGAAACTGAAAAAAAAATTTTTCTTTGACATAGTTTTGTTTTAAAAACTAAATCAAGAACAAAAAACTGTGTCAAAGCTATTTTGTCAAATCTTGCTCCAAATGGATTGAAATTTGTCAGAGGGCTCTAATTTATCATTTTTAATCATTTTATAACTCAAAACTGCCAAAAAATTGAAACTGAAAAAAAAATTTTTCTTTGACATAGTTTTGTTTTAAAAACTAAATCAAGAGCAAAAAAACTGTGTCAAAAACTGTGTCAAAGCTATTTTGTCAAATCTTGCTCCGAATGGATTGAAATTTGTCAGAGGGCTTTGTTTTAAAAACTAAATCAAGAGCAAAAAAACTGTGTCAAAAACTGTGTCATCAAATCTTGCTCCAAATGGATTGAAATTTGTCAGAGGGCTTAAATTTATCATTTTTAATCATTTTATAACTCAAAACTGCCAAAAAATTGAAACTGAAAAAAAATTTTTTCTTTGACATAGTTTTGTTTTAAAAACTAAATCAAGAGCAAAAAAACTGTGTCAAAAACTGTGTCAAAGCTATTTTGTCAAATCTTGCTCCAAATGGATAAAAATTTGTCAGAGGGCTCTAATTTATCATTTTTAATCATTTTATAACTCAAAACTGCCAAAAAATTGAAACTGAAAAAATCTTTGACAAGTTTTGTTTTAAAAACTAAATTTGACATAGTTTTGTTTTAAAAACTAAATCAAGAGCAAAAAAACTGTGTCAAAAACTGTGTCAAAGCTATTTTGTCAAATCTTGCTCCAAATGGATTGAAATTTGTCAGAGGGCTCTAATTTATCATTTTTAATCATTTTATAACTCAAAACTGCCAAAAAATTGAAACTGAAAAAAAAATTTTTCTTTGACATAGTTTTGTTTTAAAAACTAAATCAAGAGCAAAAAAACTGTGTCAAAAACTGTGTCAAAGCTATTTTTGTCAAATCTTGCTCCAAATGGATAAAAATTTGTCAGAGGGCTCTAATTTATCATTTTTAATCATTTTATAACTCAAAACTGCCAAAAAATTGAAACTGAAAAAAAAAATTTTCTTTGACATAGTTTTGTTTTAAAAACTAAATCAAGAGCAAAAAAACTGTGTCAAAAACTGTGTCAAAGCTATTTTTGTCAAATCTTGCTCCAAATGGATAAAAATTTGTCAGAGGGCTCTAATTTATCATTTTTAATCATTTTATAACTCAAAACTGCCAAAAAATTGAAACTGAAAAAAAAATTTTTTTGACTTTGACATAGTTTTGTTTTAAAAACTAAATCAAGAGCAAAAAAACTGTGTCAAAAACTGTGTCAAAGCTATTTTGTCAAATCTTGCTCCAAATGGATTGAAATTTGTCAGAGGGCTCTAATTTATCATTTTTAATCATTTTATAACTCAAAACTGCCAAAAAATTGAAACTGAAAAAAAAAATTTTCTTTGACATAGTTTTGTTTTAAAAACTAAATCAAGAGCAAAAAAACTGTGTCAAAAACTGTGTCAAAGCTATTTTTGTCAAATCTTGCTCCAAATGGATTGAAATTTGTCAGAGGGCTCTAATTTATCATTTTTAATCATTTTATAACTCAAAACTGCCAAAAAATTGAAACTGAAAAAAAAAATTTTTTTTCTTTGACATAGTTTTGTTTTAAAAACTAAATCAAGAGCAAAAAAACTGTGTCAAAAACTGTGTCAAAGCTATTTTTGTCAAATCTTGCTCCAAATGGATTGAAATTTGTCAGAGGGCTCTAATTTATCATTTTTAATCATTTTGCAACTCAAAACTGCCAAAAAATTGAAATTGAAAAAAATAAAATTTTTCTCTAAAATATTGAACAATAGGCAACCCTATTTCCAATTGAAGCCATTTTGAGACGCATGAAATTGATAAAACTTCAATGTAAACCAAAACAAAGCCGATTTCCAGCAGAATTAAATGAAAAAATCACCGCAAAAATTATGGATTTCGTGCCAATTTGCAAATTATGTCTCGTAAAAGTCGAGAACGAGCAACGCCAACAAATTTTATGCGACGACACCATTCAAAATTTGACCAATATCATCACTGATCTGTTCGGGGACTTGGTTTGTTTTGAAAAATCCCTTGAAATTTTTCAACAAATCACCAAATTTTATCATTTTAGGTCTTTCTCTCCTCCGCTGAGATGCTCGCTCTCTGCAAAAGCTGCAAATGGAAGCTCAACGACATCCAAGTATTCCGCAAAACAGTAATAAAGAACCAAAAACGGTACGAAATGAAGTTATCCGAGTACGAAATCGCCGCACCTGCCATGGACGAGGAATTTCTCGTCGAGGAAGAAGTCGAAATCAAGCCAGAAATTTATCCGGAGGACTCTTCCAGGGACATTTCATCACCTGACGACACAAAACCCGAGCTCGAGGCATCGGGAAAAATCAAAACGTTGCGAAAACGGGCAAAACCTCCAACGAAACTCTTCAAAACGGAACGCGGTTGTGTCCAAACTGCAGAAAAGCATGAAAAAGACGTCGAAGATTTTGCGATAATTGCAGCGCATTACGAACTAACGTGCGATTTGTGTCCGGAAAATCCAAAATTTCAGAATTATCGTGAAGTGACGCGACATTACACGAAGGCGCATCGGAAACGTTGGACTTTTACGTGTTGCGGCATGAAATTAAAGGATCGCAATTCGGCTGTGGAACACGCTTTGTGCCATAAAAACCCGAAAATTTGCGAATCGTGTGGCATGCAATTTGTGCTGAAAAAGCAGTTTAAGAAGCATTTTTACGCGTGTCAACCGCGATATTGTTGTTTCTTCTGCAATCAACTTTTCCGGAGGAAACACGAAATTAGCGAACACATTCAGTCAAAGCACGTCGTTCATCCAAAAATAATTTGCGAAATTTGTGGCAAGGATTTCAGCTCAATCGGGTCCGTGAATGCCCATATGAAGCGAAAACACAGCGAAGGCAAGGCGGTGACGGTATTTGAAGAGTGCCCCGAGTGCGGAAAGAAGATGCAACGCTCGAGTTTGAAGAATCACATCAACGACATGCACAAAAGGACGGAACCTTACATTTGTAGCGACTGCGGAAGGACTTTTACGACGAGGAAAAACTTTATGCGACACGTGAGAACGGTTCATGTGGTCGGCAGAAAGTACAAATGCACCATTGAGGGATGTAATAAAGCTCTTTTGACGCCGGAGAGCTTAAAAGAACATATCGCGACCCACACGGGCATCCCCTTGTACCATTGCAAGTACTGCGAATGGTCATTCAAGTCGGCAGGGAACTATTATGCGCATATGAGACGCAAACATCCGCTCGAACACGCCCAAATGAAGCAAGAAACCAAGAACAAAGTGTACGGAGTCATCGTTGAAGGCACACAAACCGTCGCGGAAACCGGAAAAAGCTAGAAATAAACGAAAAATTACTTAAAAATTAATTTATTCCAAAAAAAAATTTTTTTTTTCATTAATTCTAGTAGATAAAAATGCAGGAAATACTGGAAATTGAATGTGCAGAGGAAATTTTTTGCGTTTTTTCCTTAACCGTATCCACGAAATGCTCTGAAGGATAAAAATGCGTCCAAGCCGTGAACTATTCCAACAATTGATCCGATATACTGTTGAAAAAAATATTTTTTTAATTTTTTTAAGAGGGAAATTTGATTGAATTTCTTACGTAAACGGCAGTCATTGCTGGATAAGCGTGATTTGCGGTGTGCAAGAGGTATTTCGGGTAAAGCCACACGTTGACGGCGAAGCCCATGTAGGAAGATGCACTTAAATACAGGAAACATGCTGCTAAGTTGAATGCTAATTCCTGAAATTTAATGAAATTTTTTATTTTTTTTTCTTATTGGGATGAAAAAAGGTCATTGAACTCTTAAAAGGATTTATTTTGTCATAAAAAAATTAAAAAAAAAAATTTTTTTAGAAGAACGTTTCTTTGAATTTCTTTGAAATATTAATTAATTAATTAATTTTTAATTAAATTTAATTATTTTAATTTTAATTATTTTAATTTTAATAAATTTATTTTAATTAATTTAATTTTAATTAATTTATTATAATAAATTTAATTTTATGAATTTAATTTAATTAATTTAATTTAAATTAATTTAATTTTTATTTGCTTAAATTAATTAATTTTATTTTTTTCTGTTTGTTTTTGTAACGAAAATTAATTTAAAATTTATTTATTTTCGAAATTTAAAAAAAATTCAATACTGAAAGATTTTTTTTTTTATTTTTTGAACAAAAATTAATTTTATTTTTTGAAATTTCAGATAAATTTAAGGGCTTAAAAAACATTTTTTAAAAATTTTTATAAAAAATCGATGAAAATGTTTTATTTTTCACATAAATTTTATATTTTTGCAAAACTTTTTCTATTTCACAACAATTTCCATCTCTTAACAACATTCTTATACGCACGCATTTCACAACATTCCAATTTCTCTTCCTCACTTTTTAATAATTTATTACCGTCTACTGTATTTTAAGTGTATCAAAACATAAGTGACATATAAAAGTTTTCATGAAATTAAGAAAAAATTATCATTTTTTTCTTGTTCAAATTAAATTAAATTGAATTAAAAAAAAAATAAATTAATTTCTTAAGAAACAATTTTTTTAATTAGAATTTATATGAATTTTCTATATGTTTTTTCAAAATTTTCCTCAAATTTGCTATTTTTTTTAAATTTTTGATTAATAATATTTTAATTAATTTTTTATAAATTAAATTTTATTTTTTTTTTATTTTAGCTAAAATTTTTAAAATTCATTTCATTAAGTTTTTTTATTTAAATAATTCATCAGTAAATTTCATTAATTTTTTTTAAACGTCGAAGTTTTTGTTTAATTTTTTTTTTATTTTATGTCACTTTTAATTTTTTAAGTTTTTATTTTTTTTATTTTTCACATTTTTAATTTTTTTTTTCAAATAGTTTTTTGTAAATTTGATGTTCTCTTTCTGAATTATGTTAATTTTTTATTTATTTAAATAATTTTTTAATTTTAATTTTATTTTTTTTCAATTTTTTTTTAAATTAATTTCTTTCATTTGATTTTTTTTAAAAATATTGCACTTTAATTTTTTTTTATTTTATTTTTTATTATCTTTTTTTTAAATTTATTTTTCACATTTTTATTTTTTTTTTACCAAATTTTTTTTTATTTATTTTTTTTTTAATTTTTCACATTTTTAATTTTTATTAAACTTTTTAATATTTTTTTAAAAATTTTATTTTTTTTAAGAAATATTTTTTAAATTTTTACAGACTGACGTCAAAACCTTCAAAATATAAATTTAAAAAAATACTCACAAATAAACTTTGTCGCACCAAGTGATACGTTTTCTCCGACAGCACATAACAAATCAGCAGAATTGTCGAGGTCATGACACAAGCGGAAGCCGTCGTAAGAAATCCATGAAATGCTTGTCCAATATCACTCGCAGAACTCATCCCAAATTGCACCAAAAGCGTTTGACAGAAACTCCCGAGCACCACTTCGAACAATTTGAGTAATCCGGCTTGCGATGTGAGGAATTCCAGATGCACACATTGACACACGCGACATCCGCAACAAATTTCGATGCCTCCGCTGCCGAAATTTCCTTGACCGCCGCGCGAGTTGTAATTATTTGGCATGCGAATGACTGTCGAAGGCATTTTTTTTTGGTTATTCTATGAATTTTTTGTTGTCTGGAGACGAGAAATGACGAACATGTGTGTTGCAACTGCACTTTTTGTTTATTTTTCGAGTCTATTAATTATTTATTTTAAAAAATTCTTTAGAAAATGTGAACGGTACGACAGTCGGGAGCAGAATAGAAACGTTTTGAATGGAAAATCTCCTGGGGTGCTCTCGTAACGTGTGTCGTGCGTGCGTTTATTGACGTTGGATTCGTGTGTGGTGAAGAGAAAGAGAGGTAAGTGTTCTAAAAATATCACATAAAAGACAATCTTGTAAGAATTTTGTTGCGGAAGGACGGGATTTGAATGAAAATCTTCGAAAAATTTACAAGGAATTGATTTTTTCTTTATTCTAAACATAAATTCTAGCGATACTAAACATAAAATTCCATCTTAAAGTCTATCATGGTAAAATTTTCACCGGAAGTACTGTTCCATTAGAGCAAAAAATCGCGAATCTGACTAGTTTTCTAGGTAAAATGTATAAAATTAACATGAACAAGACATAAAAACTTAACAAATCTGGCAACAAAATTTGAAAAATCCTCGCTATTTACATTTTCAAGCCACTTCAAGACTTGATTTCGAAACAATCTTCGAAGAATTTGCCGAGTGTGTGGTACAAATGAGGTCGAACGCCTCCCAATCCATGATCCTCATCCGGATAACTGACTTCCTTGAACAAAATGTCGGCTTTTTCCAAACTTCGAGCCAGCGCCATGGATTGTTGGAAGTGCACATTGTCATCCAGCGTGCCATGAATCAACATAAATTGCTTGTTACGGAACCCTTCGACCATTGTACTGAGTCGCGATTTGACGTAAGCCTCGAAATTGTTCTTTGGAATGTCCATGAAGCGCTCCGTGTAGATGGAATCGTAGTAAAGCCAATCGGTGACGGGAGCAACACTTGCGGCGCAACGGAAAACGCCCTGTTTGTCCTTGGCGAGCGCCATACCGGATGCGAAACCGCCGTAACTCCAGCCCCAGATGCCAACGCGTTTTGGGTCGATGAAGGGAAGGAGTTGGGAGAGTTTTCTGAAAGAAAAAAGAAGAAAAAAAAATTAGAAATTTTTAAAATTTGAGGTTTTATAAATTAAAAATTTTAGTTTGAATTAGCGAAAAGGTGATTTTCAAATTTTTAATGAAATTTTCTTGAATTGATTTTTCGAAATTTTTCTTTTACTTTAAAATTTTTGAATAAAATAAACAATATTAAACCTCGAAATGAAAGAAAAATAATTGAAAAGAATATTTTTGAATAGATTTAATCAATTTCAGTTGAAAATTATAAAAAATTTGAACAAAAAATGAATTTGAATTAACGAAAAGGCGATTTTCAAATTTTTTAACGTTCATTTTTGCATTGTATTTTAAAATTTTAAAGTATATTGTACAATTTAAGCCTCAAAACGAGCGAAAAATTATTGAACATAACTTTTTTCAACAAATTCGATAGATTTCAGTTAAAATATTAAGTAATTTTGGCAAGAAAAATAAATTTTGAATTAGCGAAGAAGCGATTTTCAAATTTTTAATGGTAATTTTTTGAATTGACATCTACAAAATTTGTCTTTTATTTTGAAGCTTTTGAGTTTGAGCCATAAGATTGTTCAATTTATTCAAAAATTTTAAAAAAAAAAAATGTTTTTTCTAAAAATAAATTCAAAAAATTAATCGTGATTAAAAATTTGTTAAAAAAATTGAAATTTTGAAATAAGTTGAAAAAATGAAATTCTTTTAAAAATTCAAAAAAACATATTTTATTTTTTTTAATTTTCAAAGTAAATATTAAATTTGATTCGAATTTAAATTATTAAAAAACAGAAAATTTATTAAAAAATATTTTTCCGTAATATTTTTGCAATTTTTTTCCAACAATAAAAAATATTTAATTTGTTTAAAAATTTTTGTAGCAAAAAAATTAGAATTTGCAAAAAAGTTAAAAATTCTTAGAAATTTTTTCATTTTGAAGAAATGGTAATTTGAAAATTTTTGAAACTTTTTAAAATTATAAATTTTGCTAAATGTTGAATTTTTCAAATATTTTTTTTCTGAATTTTGAAATTCTTAAAAATTAAAAAAAAAAAATTTTTTGAACTTTTTATATAAAACTTTTGACTCGAATTTAAATAAATAAAAAAACAGAAAGTTTATTGAAAAAAAATTTTGTAATTTTTAACAAAATTTCATAAAATTTTTTCTTTAAAAATTCTAAATCAGAAACAAAAAAAATTAAATTTTTGAAAAAAACATTTTTTTTGCTAAATCTGTCTTAAAAAATTAAAAAAAAACTTACTTTGCCGTCGAAATCTGATCATCAACTTCCACAGTTCCCAATTTCTTATAAATCTCATGCAGCAACAAATCTCCTCTTAACCCGCTTCCTCTGCCATCAATTCTCGCATAAATCACCGACTTATTTGCCGTCATAAAACTTCCCCAATCCAGCGAAAATTTCTTGACAACCGCAAACGAATCGGGTCCTCCATAGACATCTACCAACATTGGATATTTCGTTTTTCCGCTGCGATCCAAATTTCGTGGGAGCTGAAGCAAAACCTTCGCCGTAAAATCTGTTCCTGCGATCGGAATTTCGTGAATTTCCGTATTTGGAGTCGCTTTTGATTCAAGAATTTCCACAAGTTGCTCGTTGGTTTCGATTTCCATCACTTTTTCGAGTTGAATTTTACCGGATTCGTCTTCTTTGTACGAGTAAAGATGCTCTTCGGGGATATCCGGGCCTTTGTAAGACAAGATGAAATAATTTCCGTCCTTGTTGAATTCGGCATCGAAGTAATCTTGAGGTTTTTTCGTGTAACGACTGGTCAAGGAGCACGTCAAACATTGCGGAATGGCATTTAATTCTCCTTTAACGGCGTACAAGTGCTTCGATTCGCTGCTATTTGGCAAATTTGCGGTATAAAAAATTGAATTTGTATCAGAATCCCATTTCAGGAGCTCTGTAACGATGAATTTTCCCTTCGTAAGTGCCGCTTGTTTGCCATTTTTCTCCGTGGAGATCATTGTAAGGTGTCTAAAAGCTCCGGCACGACCTTCCTGAGGCTGCGACGCCAAAACAGCAAGTGCACTGCCATCTCCCTTGAACAAGGGTTGCGTGAATAAATCGATCCAGCCGCTATTTGACTCCATCAAAGCCACCGTTTCGCATCCATCCAACTGACATTTCCGCAAAATCGCCTTATTCTGAATCCGATTCATCCAAACACTCACTAAATTCGTGTTGTCAGCCCATGCGACGGTCGAAATTATGTGATCTGCCGTAACTTCCGCTGGCGGAGCGATTTTCGTCAAATCCACACGACGTTCCGCCGTTAAATCATCCAAATTTGCAATCAACAACGAAACTTCGGGATTTCTCACGCCCGATTTCGGGTAATGAACAAATCGGCTGTTCGGATATTGAAACTCGAGCAACCCAGGGGGACCATAAACCGGGATGTCGATGAAGGGGACATGCGTGTCATCGAATTTCATGAAGGCGAGGAGATTTCCGTCGGGACTGAACCAATAAGCAGTGTTTGAGGACAGGACTTCTTCTTCGTAAACCCAGTCGGGGACTCCGTTGTACACGGTAGGCTTTCCGTCGAAGGTTATGCGGATCTCGGGAGTGTCTACGGATTTTTTGTAGTACAAGTCGAAGCCGTAGTTGAAGATAATTCCGTTAGATTTGGGATTCCATTCGGCGAGAAGGAGGTGTTTTTGCGATCCGTTCACGGTAAGAGGGAAGACTTCCTTCGTGTCGAGGTTTAAAATGTCGTAAATTGCACTGAAACTGCTGCGGAAGAGTTTTCGGTACTCGCGAGCGATCAAGAGATATTTCTCGTCGGGCGATAAACTGTAAGAGACAGCTTGGTTGTAGGGATCCAAGTTGGAAGGTATCAAAGTTTTCGTTTCTCGGGTACGAATGTTGTGCATAACGACATTGCTCTGAAATGAAAAATAAAAATTAATTTTTTAATATTTTTTTAAAATTTTAATTTTAAATTTGCTTTAATTTTTTAAATAATAAATTTTAATAAAAAAAATAAAATAAAAAAAATTAATTAAAAAATTCAATAATTTAGAAAAAAAATTATTCAAATTAAATATTTTAAAATATTAAAAATTAAATATCTTAAAAAATTATTTTTTTTTCAACAATAGAAAAAAATTATAAAAACGTTTAAAGAAATTAAAAATTATTTTTTCCCCATTTTTCAAAGAGATAAAAAAAAATTTTTTTATATCAAATTAATTTTTTTAAATTTTTTTTAAAGACATTTTTAAAGGGTTTTTTTTATTTTATTTTAATTAAAATAATTAATTTTTAAAGTTAAAGTTAAATTTTTTAATTATTTTTTTATTAATTTTTTTTTTATTATTTTTTTTTATTAATTTATTAAAAAAAATTAAAATTAATAATTTTTCATTTAAATTAATTCAAAATTTAATTTAATTTAGGTATATGAAATAATTTTTAATATTTTGAAAAAAATAATTTTTAAAAATTTTGAAAAAAAAAATAATTTTAAAAAATTTTTAATTAATTTAACAAAAATATTTTTTAATTAAAAATAAACTTTTGATTTTAAACTAATTTTTTTTAATGAATTTTTTTCAAGAAATAAAAATTTTAAATTTTTTAAAAATATTTTTTTTTAATTAAAAAAAAATTCAACTCAAAAACAAAAAATAAGAAACTTACCGCAGCATCACGAAAAATAATTTGTTCCTTTCCAGCCCATGAACCATTAAATCCTTGCGGATAGAGACGCCCTTCGAGTACATCTTCTAACGTTATGGCGGGACCATCATCAACTATGGGCTCTGCGGATGATCCGCTTGGTGGTTTCGATAAAAATACACTTAAAACTACGATTATTGCGATGGCGATGAGAGCTATAAAACCATAAATGAGGAATTTTTGCAGCAATTTGTTCTTTTTTGTTGCCACAAGCTCCTGAAAATAAAAGAAAAAAAAAATGGATTAATTTTTATCGAAGTTAAAATCCTTCAAGAATGTTATCAGAAGCAAACATTTTATTCAAATAATTTTTTTTTCAAATTTCCATAAAAATAATTACATTTTCCTTTTCTTCGCGGTGCAACAAGCGAAAATAATCCCGTTATATTTTTTAACAAAAAGGATGAACTTTCATGATAATTTTAAAAAACAAACAATTGATTTTTTTTCTTGTTTATCTTTCAAGAGAAAAAATTGCAAATTTTTTGCCTTTTCTCAGACGATAAGATTAAACTTTTTTTTTTAATTGTCAAAATTTTTTCAATTTATTTCCCGCAGACGTTATTTATTGACTCTCATTAAACATGAAACAGACATAAAAAATATCAAGTTCGCTTGGAATTCTTTGCGAATGAATCGCAAGTCATTATGGGATTATTTAAAAAAATCATAAATTGATAAAAAATGATAATAATTAAAATTATTATTGATAAAAAAGAGATCAAATCTCAAGGATTACCTACGTCATAAAAAAATCAATCAATTAAATTGATAAGAAAATGGATAAGAATTGAGTAGCAAATCCATATCAGATTGCCAACGTACTACTATTTACGAGTAAAGATATGCAGTGAAAAATTTACGTTTCGCAAAAAGTTTTAAATTGCTTAATTTTATCAGTCAACTTTTTTTTCTTCGGTTTCAAGAGCAGTTATTCTTTATTGATCCCAAATTTCTGAAAATTTCCCTTGAGGGTTAAATTTTTATGAAAAGGGCAATAAGTGGGCAAAGAAAGGGCAAATTTTCTTCTCTGAGCCCAAACTTGTCTTTGTAGATTAAATTTTTTAAAAAAGGGCAACAAGTAGGCAAAAAACGGGCTAATATCTTATTAATGCCCAAATTTTTAAAAATTGCCCTTGATGAGTTAAGTTTAATGAAAAAGGGCAGTAAATGGGCGACGTAAGAGTAAATTATCTTCTTTGAGCCAGAATTTCCAAAATTGCCATTGAGAAATAAATTTTTATGAAAAAGGGCAAATTATTTTTCTTGAGCCCAAAATTCTTAAAATTGACTTTAAAGATCAAATTTTTATAAAAAGGGCAATAAGTGGGCAAAAAGGGCATAATATCTTATTTATGCCCAAATTTTTAAAAATTGCCCTAAATGTGTTAATTTTAATGAAAAAGAGCATTAAATGGCTAATGTAGAAAAATTATAAAAATTTTTTGCCCATGAAAAAAGGGCAGCAAATGGGCAATGAAAGGGCAAATTATCTTTTTTGACCCAAAAAAACCTGGAAAAGGGCAAAATCTTTTCTTTTATTAATTTCTTTTTCTTAAAGCTTCCAATTCAATTAAAAATCGATATAATCTCGCGCGAAATCTTGGCGCTATGTAATTTTTCACTGTTTACGGAAATAGTTTATAAATTGCTATTAACTCAAGAATTTACGTTCTAATCACTTGCAATGTTATCTAAAGAACGACACACGTGAAGATTTGATTGATTCACCTATTAATGGAGTTTCTCCCCCTTTTTGTCTCTATTTTAATGACTTCATGCCCCCTTTTGTTGTTTTTAATGGAATTTTCATACCTTTTTGACCTGAGATTTGCTATTAATGCATTCAAGTCAGTGTTTGGCGCGACATAAAACAGACCAAAAGTTTTCTCATACATTAATTTCTTACTTTCAGTTCGTCATTTGCATATTTATATGACGTCGAAGACAACTTCAACCGTTAGAATGGACCTGTTTCTTAATTAAAACCTTAAATCAAAAGATGAATAAAAAGAAGAATTTTCGGCTAAATCGAGAATTTACTGCTTTTTGTGTGATTTTTAGAATAAATTGTTGATGTCTGTCGAATAAAAAAAAAAAAAAAATAACCGGAGATGAATTTTAAATCATGAATATTGAACATCCGTGACTGCTTGACTAATGGCGAAGGTCATGGATGACTCATATATCCAAACGATTATCATTAAAGGAACTTTGCATGCAAGAATTCTTGCAAATTTGTTACAAAATTGACCTTTTGAGACAAATTTATATGCAAAGTTTATCAAATATTTCATGTGAAAAAATTTTCATGTCAAGGAATTTTTGCAACTAGGAATTCCTCGTTAGATTAGCAACATTCTTGCGTTTTTCGTACAAATATATCGCTGCAACATCAAATATTTACGACAAACATCATGCCTTTGCGATACAAATAAAAATATAATCAACATTCGTGACTCAGTCACATCTTTCGTATCGCTTCACCTGCGATCAGCTGCTTGTGCAATATATTGCAAATGGCTTAGAAAAAACAATAAACTCGGGAATTGACATCTCATTGTCATCCAAAGTGACTGCTGGAGTGAAGGCAGAAGAGAATGGAATGTTTCATCGCTGGATTGGACACACGATTGAAATTTCGCAAGTAACCGGTAATTATTTTGGTACGAAAACTAAACAAAATCAAAATCCAATCGAACAAATAAACATCGATTTACGATTTTTAATTAATTACTTCCCATTTATTGGTTTTTTGTAGTTGATGGAATCGTGGGTTTAGTTCAGGGGTGTTAGAGGTAATTTTAAAGTTAAAGAAAAAATTTCGCCCTTTTTAAGAATAATTTTTTTGAAATTCGGGTATAAAGAAGATAATTTGCCCATTTGCTGCCCTTTTCTATAAAACTTTGGGAAATTTTAAAAAAAAGTTGGGCTCAAGGAAGATTTTTTGCCCTTTTATTGCCCTTCTTAATAAAACTTGGGAAAATTTTCATAAATTTTGGGCTCAAGGAAAATTTTTTGCCCTTTTGTTGCCCTTCTTCATAAAACTTGGGAAAATTTTCATAAAATTTGGGCACAAGTTAAATATTTTGCCCTTTTGTTGCCTGCATAAAACTTGGGAAAGTTTTTATAAATTTTGGGCTCAAGGAAGTTTTTTTTGCCCTTTTGTTGCCCTTCTCTATAAAACTTGGGAAAATTTTTATAAAATTTGGGCTCAAGTTAAATATTTTGCCCTTTTGTTGCCCTTCTCTATAAAACTTGGGAAAATTTTTATAAAATTTGGGCTCAAGTTAAATATTTTGCCCTTTTGTTGCCCTTCTTTATAAAACTTGGGAAAATTTTCATAAAATTTGGGCTCAAGTTAAATATTTTGCCCTTTTGTTGCCCTTCTCTATAAAACTTGGGAAAATTTTCACAGAAATTAGGCTCAAGGAAGATTTTTTGCCCTTTCGTTGCCCTTTTCTATAAAACTTGGGAAAATTTTCACAGAAATTGGGCTCAAGGAAGATTTTTTGCCCTTTCGTTGCCCTTTTCTATAAAACTTGGGAAAATTTTCATAGAAATTTAGGCTCAAGGAAAATTTTTTGCCCTTTTGTTATCCTTCTCTATAAAACTTGGAAAAGTTTTCAAAAAATTTGAGCTCAATAAATATTTTTTGCTCTTTTCATTACCCAACTTCAAAAAAAGTAACTTTCTATGATATTTTTTCAAAAATTTCGCCTCAAGAAATTAAACATGCCCATTAACAAAAACTTCTCATCGTCTCATCTCTGTCTTGAATCAATTATTTTCGCAATTGGGTTTTTACAAAACGTCATAATTTGCTGTTAAAACCCACGGAAAAAGTAATTAATACCAATGAGAGAAAAAAATTTAGATCGCAAAAACTGACCTTTACAATATATGATTTAATCGAAAAAAATGATAAACTAAAAATCCATTGACGATAACAATCAAAGCGACAATTATCATTTTTTGTGTGATTTTTTTTATCACCAACTAATAAACTTGAAAATCACAAATTCGATGGATTACTCAAAAATTCGAACTTACATAATGCACCTTTAAAACAATGGAGTTGGTCACAATTGTGTTGTAACATGGTGCCTCAGTTCGTAATTTGCGTACGTTCTTGCATATTAAATATCTTGAAGCAGCGAAAAAAAAATAAAAGAGAAAGTCGTGGAATGTGTAATGAATACGGCGGATCGTTTGCAAGTAAATTCGTCGTAATTACTCTCAATTTCATTCTAAATCATGTTCGTTCACGAGCGTTACTTTGTATCGGTTTTGAAATAACTGAAGCGTGTCTGCAACTCTCTTTGCGCGCGCGGAATTCATCATCTTTTCATCACTCAAAGTCCGTACATGGAAAAGGTATTTATTTTTAGCTAATTGTCGAAGAGTTTTCGTTTTAGGAGAAAAAAAACTTTAAACGATTGATTGGTATGAAAGTTGATGCTGCTGCTGGTGTTAATTTGTCATTTATTGATGTTTTCGTTATGCGAACGTGACGTGACGTCGATTTTTTTTATGGAAAAAGTGCATTGGAAGTGTTGAGAAATTTACATATTTTTTTTTTTATTTGATGTCAAAAATAATTTTTAATCAATTAGAGCAAATTGATAAGCAGAAACTTGTTTCAAAAGACAATTTTTAGCCTCAAGTGAAGATTTTTCTATTAATTTTTGCTCCAATTTTGAATTGATGTCTCTTGAAATGTTTCAAAAGTGACATTTAAACTCGTTTTTAACGTTTTACGATGCTTTGCTATGGAAATTTCTTGTGAATTTAATTTTATATTTAAAGTAGTAATTAATTTTTATTGCATATTTAATTTTTTTTTCATAGTTTAAAACACATTTTTTTGTAATTTATTACTTTTTGTGTTCTTAAAGTGAAAAGTTGGTTCAGTGGTCAATTTTTTTTTGTTCCCTTTGATTTAAAAGAAAAATTTAAATTTTCTTTCGAACTACCAATTTTTATCATTGCGTATAATTTAATAATAATTTCCATATTTTTTTTATTTTTAATTTAATTTTTTTTATTTTTAATTTATTTTTTTTTTTATTTTTAACTTAATTTTTTTTTCTAAATATTTTTATTTTTTTTTCATTAGTTGGAGGCAAAAAATGATCAATTTAGAACAAAAAAATTAAAAAAAAATCACTGCATCAAATTTCGATTTTTTTTGCATACATAGTTATGTAAATAATTTCATATCAAATTTCAATAAAATAATTTTATTGATTTTTTTCATCTTCAAATTAAAAGAAAAATAACAATTTTTATAAAATTTTTATTTTTTTATTTTTTTTTAAAAATTAAAAATAATTTAATTTTAATTTTAATTTATAATATTTTTTTAAAATTTTAAATTAATTTTATTTTTTTTTATTTAATTATTTTCTTCTATTATTTATTTATTTATTTTTTTTTTGATTATTTTAAAATAAAAATATTTTTTATTATTTTTTTATTTTTCATTATTTATTTAAATATTAATTTTAATTAATTAATAAAATATTAATTAATTAATTAAATAATTTATTTTAATATTTTTTTTTCTAATTTTTTTTTATAAATTTTTTGTCGTTTTAAGAAAACAATTTTATTTAAAATTTCTTTTAAAAAATTAAACTGTTTTTTTTTAATTTTTTTCTTCAATTTTATTTCACTATAATTCACTTTACTTCAGTTTTTATGAAAAAAAAAAGTTTTTTTCCTCAATTTGAGTAAATTTTTCATTTTTTCACGTAAAACACATTTTTTTAAATTTTTTAAATAGAAAAAACTAGTCACCTCCATCAGTTCGTGTAAAACCCTTTTTTACATAACTTGTCCGCATTTTTCATAAATAATTACTCGATAATTATTTGATTATCTAAACACACGTCGGAACTGCAAAAAAGTCTTTTGAGTCTCTTTCTCGGCGTTTTTTCAAGTATTTTTCTTCATTAAATCATAAATAACAAAAAAAATATTGTTGTGGGAATGTCGTTGTTACTGAACGTCAAAGTTATTTAAAAAACGAGAGATATGCAAGAAACATGTTGTCTTGTTGTTCTCTTACATAACGACGTTGGTCGCCTAAGAACCAAAAAAAAAAATGTTTCGTTGCAAAGGACCAAGAGATAAAAGTTTTACAACAACTCTCATAAATAAAATGGTCCAGCCGCATATTTATTTGGGTCACAGCATGATATGTTGTTGGTTTATTTTTTTTTTTTCGTTACACACTCGTAACTTTACTCACCTGCTCACTTTGATGAGCCATTTCAATTGTTGTGTTGTGATTAAATACAGGCATTATCTTACAATAAATTCATTATCTTGACTGGTCAATTAAATTTTCATATTTTTTTTCACGGTTTTTAATTTTTTTTTCTTTTCTTTTTTTAATAGAAATTTTTTTATTCGAGCAATGCGGAGCAGAGTGAATTTGAAAAACCAGTTTCCAGATATTAAGTAAAAATTAATAATAATAATCAAAGGCGGAATAAAATTTAATAATGCTGCGTGTTTTCAAGAGTAAAGTCGCGCCGTGCCGAACCGAACAACGTCTAAAACTGAACTGAACTTCAATTCGACACAAAACAAACACCGCCGCATGCCGTATACACATGTCGATCAGTTTCTGCTCATTTTTCTCTTTTACGTCTGTTTCAGACACTCTCTGTGTTGGTTTTGCGCTGCTTTTGTGTAATGTGGCAGGTAGTCTGCGGAAGACATGTGTGGCGTAGAAAAGGTTCGTAAAGTGGTTTTTGTAGTGCAAATAGAGGTAAGTCGAAAGTTTTTATAGCTTAAAGATGGAAATTATTGAAAATATTAATGAAATAATTGATATTTTGAAGTACTAAAAATTCATTAAAAATACTTAAAAACAGAAAATTAAAAAAAATTTTTGAAAATTTTAATTTTTTTCAAGAGCTGAGAGATTTTAGGACTAAATTTTTGAAATAAATTAATTAAAACTCTTAAAATACAAGAAAAATTAAATTTTTAAAAATTATTTGACAAACGTGCAATTTTTTATTTATTTGTTTATCGTATGATATGGGATTTTTTTTTCTCAATAAATTTATGGATTTTCAAAATTTATATTTGTAAGTCTAAAGTTTTTAATCAACTAAAGTCTTCCGAAAAAATTACGATTTGGGCATTTTTCGACTATATGTTGCATAGATTGTATTTCACCGCAATCACATAGCGGCGAAGATGTAATTTGCAATTTTTTATATGAACGTAAGAATCTTAAGTCAGCTTAAGTCGTGTTAAGTCAATAAATAAATAGATTTTTTACGAAAATTTGTTCAATAACTAACAAAATATTGAGCTGTTAACAACTCTTTTTGAAATTTTTGAACAAATTTTATTTAAAAATCTAAAAATTTATTGACTTAACACGACTTAAGCTGACTTAAGATTCTTACGTTTA
Organism: Culicoides brevitarsis; assembly: GCF_036172545.1. NCBI lineage: Eukaryota > Metazoa > Arthropoda > Insecta > Diptera > Ceratopogonidae > Culicoides > Culicoides brevitarsis. Next base: position 30,429,617 of record NC_087087.1, on the reverse strand, counting down.
TACATAAAAGTTATATGTAAGGTTCCTTATTAAAAATTTATATAAAATTTTGCTTTTTAATTATTCTAAAAGCTGAAAAAATAAATTTTGAAGAGCTGAAACTCTTAAGTTTTTAGAAATTTAACTTAATTAAATATTAAAAAAATATAATATTAAGTTTTGAACTTAGAACTTTAATTTTGAGTTTCTCAGCTCTCTAATTTTTTATGAATTTTTGAATTGAGCTCTTAATTTGTTAAAATCTTTAAACATTTTTTGTTAGTTTTTAGAGCTAAAAACTCATTTCAGCTCTCAATATAAAAAAAAATAAAAATAGTTGAAATTGACAAAAAATTGTTAAAAGCTGAAAACTTAGGTTTTACATTAAGAGGCCTAAACCCCATAGAAAATTCTAAAAATTGTTAAAATTTTTTTTAAATTGTGAAAAATATAAAAACTGAACTATAAAACATAAAACTAAAAAAAAATATGAAAACTTTTGATATTTTTTAAAGCTGGAAATCTAATATTTGTGAAATAATTCCATCACCCCTAACGCCAACTCCCTTTCTCACGTGCACGATAAATTATTATCATCATCATAACAAAGTCCGTCGTCGTCGTGTATAAAATGTGTGTGAATGTCAGTAGTTATGGGAAAACACCATTGTAATAACAACGTGTTGCGCACAACTACTTAGCGATACTACTCCGTACAATGATAACAAACAAAAAAATGTATTCATTAAACTTATGGATACATTTGAATATCAAAAGCCAGGTATCTTGGTGCCATAAAAATTTGAATTGAAGACGTGTGGAGCGTAGTTTCTCTCTGGTTTGTATCTCTCTCTTGATATTTTTGTTGAAGTCTTGAACAATGGTTAATTCAATTTAAAGCCACTTCACAAGAGATACAGAATCTTCTTGCATTGTTCTTTTTTTTTTGGGTGAACGGAATGACCTTTAAGGCAGTCAACAAGTGATATGATGGCATTATGTAAATATTTTTTTTTTTTCGAGATTTTGGCTTAACGGTTTACAATCATGCTCTAAATAATTTTATAATAATTTTATTTTATTTCGTATTTAATGCTAATGCGATTAAATTATGTCGCTGTGTGATTGTATGAAAAAATAAATAAAAAAAAAAAATAAACAAACAAAACATGAAAATTAAATTAAATTATACGAAAAGATAAATGTTGAGGTAGGTCCAGAACGTGATTTAAGTATTTCATTTAATGTTTAGTTTTGTAAATAATTGCATGACGTTTTGTGAATGGAAGTGATTAGTGCAGCAAGTGAAGTGATTTATCAGCAGTTTTTCGTAATTTATTCAAAATTTTTGGTCGCTTTATGTCTTGACGGAATGGTTAATTCAATTTAAAGCCACTTCACAAGAGATACAGAATCTTCTTGCATTGTTCTTTTTTTGTTAGGGTGAACGGAATGACCTTTAAAGCAGTCAACAAGTGATATGATGGCATTATGTAAATAATTTTTTTTTCGAGATTTTGGCTTAACGGTTTACAATCATGCTCTAAATAATTTTATAATAATTTTATTTTATTTCGTATTTAATGCTAATGCGATTCAATTATGTCGCTGTATGAAAAAATAAATGAATAAAAAAATAAACAAACAAAACATGAAAATTAAATTATACGAAAAGATAAATGTTGAGGTAGGTCCAGAACGTGATTTAGGTATTTTATTTAATGTTTAGTTTTGTAAATAATTGCATGACGTTTTGTGAATGGAAGTGATTAGTGCAGCAAGTGAAGTGATTTATCAGCAGTTTTTCGTAATTTATTCAAAATTTTTGATCGCTTTATGAAGTTTGACGGGCTTTAGGTAAGATTTATTGAAAGCAGAACTTAATTTTTTCAAGTAATTTAGGTAAGTTGATATGTATTTTTTTATGACAAAAATTAATAATTTAATAATTTTGATTCAAATCAATTTTCAAATCAAACCGAAAAAATTTCAGTTTTAAAAAATTTTTGATTTGATTTGAGGCATCAAAAAAAAATCAGATCAAGATTTGATTTTTGATTTAATTTTCAAATCTTTTATTTAAATCATACAAGCCTGCTTTTTAGATATTGAACAGATATTCAAATTTTGGGCGAAATGTTGAAGACTCTTGATATCTTAGATGTGAAGCAAAGAATTAATTATGATGTTCTGGTCTTTGTTTACAAAATGAAGAATCAAATGTTGCCGAATTATCTGTCAAGAAACCTGAAGTATGTGAGAGACGTTCAACCATATTTACTGAGAAACGAAAACGAACTGAGGTTGCCCCCAATGAGATCAGCATTCGCACAGCATTGTTTATTTTATAAAAGGAGTAAATTTGTTGAATGACATGATGCGTAACGGATTCGATATCGACGTGAACTATGTGAATTTCAAAAAGCTGCGTACCGTATTTGTGAAAGCTAGATTTCGATCTTACTTGAGACACAGAAAAATTTCTCAGCTCAGTGTTTGAATCAATCACAGAAGCTCAAAGGTTCAGAGGTTCAGATGCTCAGAAGTTCAAATCTAAGAATGACAAGCTTCGTATCTCAAAGATTCTATTATGACTCAATCTTGATTTTAAACAATGAAGCTGATCTAAATGAAGTTGCAAAAAGTATAAAATCATGCAACGAGGTCCTTGACAGAATCATGAAGTTCAGCAGGAATAAGTATCCTATTTGTACCCTTAATTTTTTAAGTATCAAACCTCGTAAAGGTATCAATGTCCTACTTTTGATGTATAAAATTATCATAGAGCTCTTTTCTGAACCTCTGAACAGTGGCGACTTTACTCTTAGGCTGATAAGGCTGAAGCCTTAGGCTCCGAGCTTTCTGTAGAACAAAATTCTTTAAAATAGGCCCATAAATTGTTGAAAAAGGCCCGAAATCATTAGGCCACTGCCTCTGAAAGTATTCTTCTCCTTGTCAATAATATTCAGTCTTTTCTATTTTCTTCCAGTTTTCATTGAATTTTTTCTTTCAAACCAACTTTTAATATATTTCCATAGAATCGTCAATTTTTTTTTAGCACTGGCGTCAATTCTCTCATTAAAACCTCGTTAAAAGCAGCAACTATTGCAAAATCAACGACATGAAGAAGCTCATTTATTATGACATTTAAAATAAATTTCATTGCAAAATCTTCATAATAATGAATATGCAGCGAAAAAACAAGTTTTGTTACTTTTATTTTATTGAGTAACAACAATTTTTATTTAAATTTTTTCTGTTTATTTATTTAATAGAACGAGCTTTCATCTCGCAGTCGCAAAATTAATGAGACGAACGACGCAAAAAAGACGTTTGTTATCAATTTATTCTACTGTGGGGAATTTTTCTTGTGGTTTTTTTGATTTTTTCTTCATAAGAGTGAATTCCCGATTTTTTATTAAAAAGTTTTAAACTTACCTCCGTGAAATAACTTCCATAGTTGGCCATTGTTTCTTTAGAATAATACAAATCTAGACTAGAATCACTTTCCGAACCAGCGTCTTCTTCATCACTCGATGGGTCTTCTGCCCGTTTGTAGTCCGTTTGTGAAAGTATTTGATAATTTTTTGTTTGATCTAGCAAATATTTCATTTCATCTTTTTCTCGTTGGTTTCAATGTTGGTATCCACAAAAAAAAAATATTCGAACAAAAATATTTAATGATGTAATTATGAAGAAGAGATGAAGCTCAACAAATAAAAAATATCTTTTATCTTCTTCTTTTTGAAATTTCTTTCTTTCGTTTTTTCTGTGTTTGTATGGGCTTTCACTTTCGATGCAACAGTAAATAAAAAATCGGATTCGATAAAAATTGCGTTGACACGTTTTTTAATGAGTGAATTTATTGTCGGAAATTTGTTCAAAGACAATCTGGAAGCACTTTAATGACTCGAAGCGAGTAATAATCATAAAAACCGTAATTGTTCTAATTAAATTTTGAATAAAAAAAAATCGTGAATTATTAAAATAAACAATAAAAAAGTGAAAGAGACGCGACTGTCTCGATCAAGCGTGCACGAGAAACTAACTGACTGGTACGGAAAATGAATTGCAAGCTGTGTGATGAAATGTAGTTTGAACGAGATGAATTTGTAGTTATCAGTGCAATATACGCGATTTATGAGGCACCTTGTATAGTTAGATAAAATTGGCAAAAATGAACGTTGACAAATAGTTCAATAAAAAATTTGAGAAATTTTAATTAATTTTTTAGAAAATATTTTAAGCTAAAATGCTCATATTTGATTTTTTGTAAATTTTTAAAGAAAAAAACTACAAAGTTTAAAATTTTCTTAACAACTTTATCAAAATTAATTAAAAAAATGTCTTAAATATATAAATTTCTTAAAATTTTGTTAAATAATATTTTTTTTTAAAATGTCATTTGAAAAAATTATTGTTCAAAATTTAAATTAATTCTTTTAAAAAAATTTAAAAATTTATTTTAAAAAAATATTAAATTTTTTAAAAAAATTCAAAATTTTAAAAATTTAAAATTTTTTTTCACAAATTTATTTTAAAATTTTTTAAATGTCAATTTGAAAAATGACCGTTAAGGATCTAAAAATTCTAAATTTTGAGTTTTTTTAATGAAACTTGTTTGAAAATCTAAATTTTCTTAAAATTTTTATGTTTCTTTGTTATTTTTAGACAAAATTTTGCAAATGTCAATTTAAAAATATGATCGTTAAAAATTCAAAAATTTTTATTTTATGGGTTTTTTCGTGAAGAATTGTTAAAATTTGTTTCAAAAATGTTTAAAAAAATAAATTTCATTAAATATTTTTTATTTTTTGATGTTTTGAATCCCAAATTTTGTAAATGTCAATTCAAAAAATGACCGTTAAAAATTTGAAAATTACCTTTTTGTTAATTCAAACTAAAATTCATAGAAATATTTCTAATTTTCTCTCAAAAAATTCTTAAAAATGCATAATTTATTTAAAAACTTAAATCAAAATCGACTCCAAACTGATCGGTTCTTTGATAAATTCGACATTTTTCTCCCTGACTTGCTCCAAAACCCTCAAAAAACTCTCCTCAACCTTCGCTTCGTTATTTTTCTCCTCCGCTGAGAGACTCTTGATGCTATTTGTTCTCGTGACGTCATTCACACTCATCAACGTCGGAATATTTTCAAACAAAAAATTAATTTCCCAATTTTTGAGGTTATGTTTTAGCGCGATCAGTGTTTTAAGCTTCTTACATTTACAAATGGCACGAAGATCGTCTTGTTTGAGCACCGTTGGATGTAAATTAGAGATATCGAGCTCCGTTAGGCGAGGTAATTTTATCGCGATGTACTCGAGGAACAACGCATCAAGATCTCTGATGCCATAAACTTGCAATTTTTCAAGAGATTTGAAATTTTTGGCAATTCTCGCGATGCCAATGAGTGATAATTTGGGTAAATTACTGACATTGAGCGTTTTTAAGTCCAACATTTCGTAATTTTCAGCAAATGTGGCGTCAGTTAGTCCCTCACAGCCGGATAAATTTAGGTAAGTAAGTCCTCGGAGTGATTTTAGCGAGAAATTTGACGTCTTTTGTCGCTTTTCAGACGTTACTTCGGCCTTTCCAAGCATTCCGGCGTCAGTTATTTGGCGACATCGGACCAAATCGAGACTCCGAAGCCTCGTAATGTGCTCAAAAATCAATGAAATCTCGTTATTTGTGATTTTTGAGTCGGATAACGACAGAGATTCCAATTTTTCGAGACTCGCATAGAAATTTTCCTTGCAAATATCGCACGTGATATTAAAATAATTTAATCTCAGGTGTTTCAGTCTTTGAATTTTCATGATTTTATGAAAACCGATGCACGTGACACTCTCATCCGCCAAAAAATCTCGTTCAATGCTCAAATTTTGCAAAGCTGGAAGCTCGAAAAATCGTTTCAAAATGTGATAAGTGTGTTGATACTCGGCAATATCGATGCAAAGCTCCTTTAAATGCGGCAAACCAAGCAAATACGTGAAATATTCGTCGGGAAAAGCAACTGTCGTGCCCAATTGAAGGATTTTGAGGTTATGTTGCGTCTCCAAAAACCTTCGCACATCATCACTATCAATCCAACTAATACTAAAAGTGAATTTTTTTAAATCCAAATTGAGATCCGTCAACTTTTGCAGCAACAAACTGTTGTTATTCGTCCTGCAATGCCTCAGCGATAAGCTCCGAAGCGAATTTCGCCGCCTTTTGACGACTTTCGTGATGTCATTGAACGGCGTGATGCCCAAACTCCACAATCCAAAGTGCTCCAAAGCTGTCATTCGTGCCACGAGCTGCTCTACCTTCGACATATCCATCCAAATATTGCTCGTGAGGTTCAGGGCCTTCACTTTTGCGAGATTTTCCAATGCACGGGGCTCGTTATTGATGCTGTTAAAGTTGTAACTGAGCCCAGGGAAGCGAAAACTGAAGTTTAAACATTCAAGCGCAGCGAAATATTTCAAAATTGTGATCAAATGCGGTTCAGCCAGGTCCGTGCAGCGATTAAAACGAATAGATTTGACAGTTTTTCCGAGTTCTTGCCACAAATCTACCGAAAAAAGCTCGAAAATTGGATCGTACAAGCTGATAGAAGTCACGGTAAGTCCTGAATTTCTGATATTTTGGAGCGTATTCTTCGGCGGAGGACGAGTAATGAAACTTAAACTCTTAATTTGCATGCAATTTAGTCTCCTAGCTGCGTAAAGCCACTTTTTGCACACAAAAATGACGGACTCCTTGATGTCAGTCGGTGATAAATACCGAAAAATTTCAAGAAGCATCTGAAAAAAATTAAAATTTAATATTTTTTAGCATTTAAAAGTCAAAACTCACCTCAGTTGGGAAATTTTCCAACAATTTTCGTACGTCGTCTGCCATTGTTCCGGTTGAATTTGTTGTTATTTACATTTTTCAACCTCAGAACTGTCAATTTTTGTTTGACAATCAGCTGTTTGGCACATGGAATTATTTTCTTTGTCTCAAAACTCAAGTTTTTTTAAAGGAAAATTAATTCCCTGCGAAAATGGGGAAGAAAAAACAAGCAAATCAGCTCGGGCGAAGCCTCATTAAGGATCGCTTCAGTCAGGGAAATCGTAAAAAGGTCAACAATGACACGATGGTGAGTCAAAAATTGAGTTTTAATAAAATTTTTTAATTTTTTTGAACATTTTTTAGCTTCACACGACGGAAATTCAAGACGGTTACGACTGGGGAAGGTTAAATTTGCAATCCGTCACCGAAGAATCCTCGTTTCAGGAGTTTTTGCGAACCGCTGAACTCGCCGGAACTGAATTTCAAGCAGAAAAGTTGAACATAACTTTCATCAATCCGAAGAGTAAAGTCGGAATTTTGACGCATGCTGAACGGGTTGAGCTCGCGAAGAAGCATGAAGCCAAAAAAGATGTCGTTCGGATCCCGCGGAGGCCCAAATGGGACGAAAATACCTCGGCAGAGGACTTGTTGGCAGCTGAAAATGCTGAATTTCTGGAATGGCGACGGAGTTTGGCACTTTTGCAAGAAAATGATGGCTTGCTGTTGACGCCTTATGAGAAAAATTTGGAGTTTTGGAGGCAATTATGGAGAGTTGTTGAACGGAGTGATGTCGTAGTGCAAATTGTCGATGCAAGAAACCCACTTTTGTTCCGTTGCGTTGACTTGGAGAAGTACGTAAAGGAGGTAGATCCCAATAAACAATGCATGTTGCTGCTTAACAAGTCAGATTTCTTGAATGAGGAGCAAAGAAAATGCTGGGCGACGTATTTTACCGAGCAAAATGTGAAATTTGCCTTTTTTTCGGCGACTTTGGCGGATCAAGAGATGGAAAAAATTGTCGAGGAAAGTGACGAAGACGATTCCGAGCAAGCGGATGACGAGGATTCGGACTTGAGTGGGGATGAAAGTGATGAAAATGACGAAAATCCGGAGAAATTCGATGAAAAACCGAAAGAAAATGGCACCGAGCCCTTGGAAAAAGGCGTCGAAGAAATAAAAATCGCTGAAAAAAATCCGTGGGACATTTTAACTCGCACCGAGTTGATCAATCATTTCAAAACAATCGAAATTTCGTCGCCCGTGACGCCCGGCATCAATACAATCGGGCTCGTTGGATACCCGAATGTCGGTAAAAGTAGCACAATTAACGCGATTCTCACAGAAAAGAAAGTTTCCGTTTCCGCGACGCCCGGAAAGACAAAACATTTTCAAACGCTTTACGTTGACGAGACACTTTTGCTCTGCGATTGCCCCGGATTGGTATTTCCGAGTTTCGTGGCGACCAAAGCTGACATGATTTTGAACGGGATTTTGCCAATTGATCAGATGCGGGATTATGTGCCGCCGGTGAATTTGTTGTGCGAATTGATACCGCGACATGTGCTCGAAGACAAGTACGGAATGATGATCGCGAAGCCAGTTGAGGGAGAAGATCCTTTGAGGCCGCCGCATGCGGAGGAATTGCTATTGGCACATGCTTGTAAGTTGGATTTTTATGAGGAAATTTGAGATTTTGCGAAATTTTTGGGGTTTTTACGTGTTTAAAATTTTTGAAATGTGCATTGGGTCAAAATTTTAGAATGTGCATTGGGCAAAATGTCAAAATTTGCATTAGGAGGAAATTTTTAATGGATTACTTTTTAAAATTTGTGAAAAAATATTTAAAAATTATCAATTTTAGAATGAATTGTGGGCAAATATTTTCGAAATGTGCATTGGGACAAAATTTTTGAATGTTTATTGGGTCAAAAATGTCAAAATTTGCATTAGGAGGAAATTTTCAATGGATTACTTTTTGAAATTTGTGAAAAAATATTTTAAAATTATCAATTTTAGAATGTACTTTGGGTAAATATTTTCGAAATGTGCATTGGGACAAAAATTTTAAATATGAAATAGGCAAAAATGTCGAAATTTGCATTAGGAGGAAATTTTCAATGGATTACTTTTTAAAATTTGTGAAAAAATATTTTAAAATTATCAATTTTAGAATGAATTGTGGGCAAATATTTTCGAAATGTGCATTGGGTCAAAACTTTAGAATGTTCATTGGTCAAAAAATGTCAAAATTTGCATTAGGAATAAATTTTTATTGGATTACTTCTTGAAATTTGTGAAAAAATATTTTAAAATTATCAATTTTAGAATGTATTTTGGGCAAATATTTTCAAAATGTGCATTGGGATGATTATTTTGATTATGAAATTGGCAAATATTTCAAAATATCCATTGGGAAAAACAATTTTAAATGCATATTGGGTCAAAAATTAATTAAAATTTGCCTTATTTAACTTTAAATTTTTATAAAGTCACGTGGTTTCTACAAATTCTTTAAAATTTAATTAAAATTTTTTTTTTCATTTTTTTCAGACGTTCGTGGCTTCATGACATCCAACGGACAACCCGATCAATCCCGCAGTGCCCGTATCGTCTTAAAAGACTACGTTAATGGCAAACTCTGCTACTGCTATGCCCCTCCAGGCACTGAGCAAAAAACTTTCCACGTCTTCCCCGAACGACAAAAGGCCGAAATAAAAATTGAACTTTTGCCGCCGCGCCAACAGCGTGCCATGAAAATGGACAAATCGCAAGTCGACACGATAAATAGTCAATTTTTCAGTACAACAAGTCAAAATGCGCACGTCAAAGGTCGCTTTAACTTTCCAAATGTGCGAGCGGGAGGAGCCCTTTGTGTGCCTTCGGGCAGCAGTACGAGTGTGAATGGATCGATGGTGAGTCTTGCGGGTGTCGGCGAAAAACCATGGAAGAACAGAAAAAAGCAAAAAAGAGAGAAATTGAGGAAGACCTACAAGCATTTGGATGAACATTAAGGAAATTTTTGATGGAAAAATTTAAATTTTATTAAATTTTGTTGTAAAAAAATAAAATTTTTATCAAAAAAATAAATTTTTTCGCTTGAGCGTATTTTTTCACGCACGGATGGACATCAATGGAGCATATTTTTTTGAAAAAATGTTTTTGCCGAAACGTCAAATTGCCTGTCAAACTTCCAACGGAATCAAAACAAACAAAAATTTTGGCTCGAATGTCTCGTTTTTCATCGAAAATCCATAAAAAATCAACAAAAAATTGTTAAAATCTGTAAAAATTCGCATCCCTCACGATGGGTCGTCAAGAAATCAACATAATCGTGACGGTAAAAAGCTTGGAGGAGCTCGTTTTCCAAGTCGCACCCGTCGCCAAAGCCAAACTCGAGAAAATTTCCACAATGAAGCCCGGAAAAATGGTTCTCAAATCCCATGTCGAGTGCGAAGCGTGCCAAAGCGACATGGAAGTCAACTTTTTTTGGTGTCACGCGTTGTCCGTGAACACTGGAAACACTTCCGACGACTGTGTCGCGAGCGTCAAAGCCCCAAATTCACCCGAAAATGAATTTCAAGTGCATGAAATGGTCAAAGCGGAGCCTCTGGACGACGAGGAATTCGAATACGAGGAAGAATATTTGATCGAAGACCTCGAAAATGTCCCAGAAATCGACCCGGAAGAGAATTTCGTGATGAAAACTGAAGACGCGGAAGCCGTAGAAGAAATTTTGGTCGAAAATGAGGAAGAAAGTCCGGAAGAAATTGTTGTTCGAGTCACGGAAATGGTCTCTCCAACACCAAAAATGACGAAAAGAGCGATAAACGACCAAAAATTCGGCATTCCCGACAATGAACTTGTGCGAAAACTTGATTCGCGGGGCATTTGTGACTTTTGTGATTATCGAAGGAAGCGACTTGGCGCCACTTTGAGTCGAAATACGTTTTTAATTCACTGCGCCACGCATTTGATACAGAAAAACGGGATGATTTATTCGTGTAACGCTTGCGGATTGCCCTCGGAGACGCTAAATGTGGCGCGAGCTCATTCCCTGAGCTGCGATCAGCGCGAATCTTATCGACAAATTTGGAAAAATCGAGAAGTTCCTGAAATTGATGTGATTCCAGTTATCGTTGAAGCTTCAGATCCGAGTCTAAAATCCAAAAAATACCCTCGCGTGAAGGTTTTGTGTCACATTTGCTCGAAATATGTCTACAAACAAAGCCTGAAAGACCACATGCTCAAACACGAAGTCGGTTCAAAGCTTCCCTACGAATGCGACGCTTGCGGCAAAAAATTCAGTTCACGCGATAACGTGAGAAAACATTTGATCGTGCGACATTTTCCGGAACTCGCGAAATATAAATGCCCAAAATGCCCCACAGTATTTGCGCAAAAACACTTTTATGACACGCACATCATGGCAAAGCACAAAATGGGCGATGTCGAGAAAGTGACGTGCATGGTATGCGGGATTGTCGTGGCGAACGAGCGAAATTTGAAGGAGCACAATTTTAATGCGCACGTCGATCCGCTGACGAAACAAAAGTACAGTTGCAAGTTGTGCAGCAAGATTTTTTATGACAAGAGGCATCTGAAGGCGCACATGATGGTTCATTTGCCGGAGGATGAGAAGCCGTACAAGTGCGAAAAGTGTGGAAAGAGGTTCGTGAATAGTTACAAGTACAAACAGCACATGTTGGAGCATGAAAATCCCGATTTGGTGCTGAGAAAGTGTGAGATTTGCGGAAAAGGATACAAATATGCGAATTCGCTGAAGGTTCACATGAGAGTTCATACAGGTGAGTTACGATTTTTAAGGATTTTTTAAAGAAATTCTCATGAATTTTGAATTTTTATTTGTCTTATTTGTAATTTTTCTTTTAAATTTTGAGATTTTAATGAAAAATTTTTTCATTTTCTTATATTTTTATACATTTTAGAGAAAATACGTTCATTTTCAGTTAAAAAAATTTAAAAAATGTTTTAAAAAATTTTACAATGTTTAATTAAATTCAGAATTTTTTTTTAATTTTTTATCAAATTTTTAGAAATTATAAGAATTTTTTTTCATTTATTGATTTCAAATTATGAAAATTTTTATTCATTTTCGATCAAATTATGAAAATTTTATTCATTTTCTTTCCAATTTTGAAAATTTGGTTCATTTTCTGTCAAATTATTAAAATTTTGTTCATTTTCTGTCAAATTATTTGAAATTTTCTGCAAATTCATTTGGTTCATCTGTCAAATTATTAAAAATTTTTCATTTTCTGTCAAATTTTGAAAAATTCTGTTAATTTTCTGTCAAATTTTGAGAAATTTGGTTCATTTTCTGTCAAATTTGAAAATTTGGTTCATTTTCTGTCAAATTTTTAAAATTTGGTTCATTTTCTGTCAAATTATTTAAAATTCGGTTCATTTTCTGTCAAATTATTTGAAATTTTGGTTCATTTTCTGTCAAATTATGAAAATTTGGTTCATTTTCTGTCAAATTTTGAAAATTTGGTTCATTTTCTGTCAAATTTTTAAATTTGGTTCATTTTCTGTCAAATTTTGAGAATTTGGTTCATTTTCTGTCAAATTATTTAAAATTTGGTTCATTTTCTGTCAAATTTTGAAAATTTGGTTCATTTTCTGTCAAATTTTGAGAAATTCGGTTCATTTTCTGTCAAATTATGAAAAATTTTATTCATTTTCTGTCAAATTATGAGAAAATTTGTTCATTTTCTGTCAAATTATGAAAAATTCTGTTCATTTTCTGTCAAATTATGAAAAATTTTATTCATTTTCTGTCAAATTTTGAGAATTTGGTTCATTTTCTGTCAAATTATGAAAAATTTTATTCATTTTCTGTCAAATTATGAAAAATTTGGTTCATTTTCTGTCAAATTTTAAATTTTTTTATAACTTTCGGTCGAAATTTTACAATTTTTTTCTAAAAACCAAAAAATTTTAACATTTTTTCTCTTCTTCCATAGGCGAACAACCCTACGAGTGCAAATTCTGCAACCGGCGCTTCGCTGATCGAAGTCACCATCGAGTCCACATGAAGGGACACGAATCTGAATTGGGCATCAAACTCACCTTAACTGCCGAGGAGCGTCGTTTAGTGAATCACGGCGTCTACCAACCCGAAGAACTCATCTCACAAGTCGTCATAGAATAGAAAAAAATCCTTTTTCTCAGAAAAATAAAGAATTTTATTAAAAATAAGCCAAAAAAAAAATGCGAAAATTTAACAACTTCCAACGCGATCACGTGGAATCAGTCGCAATTCGGAGCCGTGCTTCAGAAAAACGTTGCCAGCCGTTTGTTGCGGATTTATTCCCGTTCCGTCATCCGTGATGATTGCACTTGTCGCCGCTGCCACTTTAAATTCTTCCGCTGCGAATTTCAGCACTGCCGTAAACGGTGTACTTTCAGGGACACTTAATCTACAAAGAAAAAAAGCAAAAAAAAAAATCCGTTTTAAAAATCATAAATTTATTAAAAAATATTTTACATATTCACAAAGGGCGGGATTTGCTTTCGCGAGACAATTTTCAAAGATTTCCCGGCAAAAATCGACATCGCGCGTCGTTTTAACGAACGTCACGTCACAAAATCGAACAACTTCGTCAACGGAAATGCCTCGAAACGCCGGAAATTTATCACAAACCTCTTCGCGGACGATCCAAACTGCGTCGAAATCATCAATTGCGACATTTTCCAACGATAAAAAGTAATTTCGCACGAAATTTATAACAGATTTTCGAAAAATCTTGTGATTTTGGATCATTTCCGTGCACGAAGTGTTCAATAATTCACGAAAAAGTCCCTCGGAAGTGAATTCGGTCAATTTATGAGCGAGCACGGCGAGAAATTGCACCGAAATTTCCCGTTTTTCGTGCTGGATGAGATGAAAAATGACTTCCAACGTCGGTTTCGGGGCTTTAAAATCCAAAATTCGATCGATGAAGTTGACACGAGCCTCAGGAGTTGCAGCTGAAGTCCATTTTTGCTCAAGAATTGAAGCTTCAAGGAGAAATTCGAGCTTTTTTGGGTTGTTTTCTCGAATCCAGCTACTTTGGATGTCCCTGAGACGCAAATTTGCGGTAAATTTCTCGATAGTTTTCTGAAATTCCTCAAAATTGCTGAATTTTTGATGGTATTCGATGATTTTCGGGAGATGTCGTTCCCCGTGGGGACTTTCTAAGATCCGAAAAGTCACGTAAGTCAACGGATTTTGCGTCAATAGTGTCTCAAGTAATTCAAATTTTTCCATTTTTTTCAGTTCTGAGTATTTTTTCTTCAGTTTTTCTCGAGCTTCGTTGAATTTTCCATTGGAAAAGTGTTTCTTCAAGACGGAAATGTTGAAAAATAAGCCTTCAATGTCCCCGAAGTCACGTAAATCCCGAGAAATTGTTGATAAAAGAATATCCAGCTGTTGTGCGAGGCTCGAAGCATTGTGGATGGTGTGCAATTGGAGTTCCATAGCGGAAAAATCGACGATCAGACGAGTACTTACACTTTAAAGGGCAGCTTTGGGTCCGATGTGAGTGTAATTTTGAAGGTAACTTTTGGGGCGCTGTCGAAAAAAAAATTATTAGTCATAAAATTTATTTTTTTTCAGGTAAAAACGACACGAAGTGAAAGTTACTCACGCCATAATCTCCGATTTTTATTGTTTAAAGATGATTTTTTGATGGAATTCAATGAAAAATGTCCTTTCAAGCCAAAAATCTTCCTATTTTGCCCTGTTTTGGATGGAAAAATGCAGAAATTCGCAGAAAACGAGATCCTTGTTGATAAAATTTCAGCAGATTTCGTGTTGACGTGACACTTTCGACGTCCCTGAACAAATTTTTATTCGCTTCACCCTTCAATACTCCTCAAAAAATGCAATTTGAGACGACTGAAAGTGATAAAAAGTTATTTACCTGCAATTTTCCGCGATAAAAATCGGAAATTTTGAATTAAAAATGTGTCGGCAGGAGTTAAATATCATCGTGACGATCAAAAGAGCGCGTCAAGTATGTTTCCAAATAGCGCCGATGCCAAAAGAGAAGCTACAAAGCATCGAAGGACTCCAGTTGGGACAGATTTTGGAGGAATCCCCTCGTATGAAGTGCAAAAAGTGCGAAGATCCAGTCGAGGTGAACCTTTTCTACACAAAATCCGAAGTTGTGATAGAAAATTATGGACCAAAAGTCAAAAAATCAACGGTTGAGGTCAAAAAAGAGGAGAAACCACGGAAGAAAAGACAAAAAATCGAACCAAAATTGGAGCCGGAGATCGTAGAAGTGAAGCAAGAACCCGAAATCGAGATAAAAACTGAGCCTGAAGTGGTTTTTGATGAAGTTGAACAGAAAAATGAGTCAGAAGCTGAGTCAGAAAATTATGAAATCCCCTCTTGGTGTGCGCCAAAAGTCGAAGAAACGAAGAAAAAACGCGAACGGAACAAAGATTCGACCAAAAGGTATCGGCGTCGCTTCGTTTTGTGTCACATTTGCTCCAAAGAAGTTCGTCAATGCCAGTTGAAAGCGCATCTCGTCAAACACGAAGTCAATTCCAACAAACCTTACGGTTGCAACGAATGCGGAAAGTATTTTTGTCACTATCTCGTTCTCCAAGATCATCTTATCGCGAAACATTTCCCTTGGCTCGCTCCTTTTTTGTGTCCGCATTGCGCAACGCCCTTCGCCCGTCAAGCGCATCTCAAGAAACATCTCTACGACAAACATCGCATCGGCCCGACGCAAGAAGAAACCTGTCCGCACTGCAAAAAAGTCTATTCCAGCAAGGGAAGTCTCCGAACTCACATCGCTCACATGCATTCCGATCCGGCGCAACGGAAGCAATTTGTGTGCAACGAATGTTCGAAAGTTTTCTTCAAAAAGGGACATTTTGAACTACATGTGCGGATTCATTTGCCGGAGGATCAGCGACCGTTCAAGTGTGAATGCGGCAAATCGTTTATAAATCCCGCCAAATTTCGCGAACACAAACTCGAGCATGAGAATCCAGCGAAAATCGTTTTGCACACGTGCGAAGTTTGTCAGAAAAGTTTCAAATATTCGAATTCGTTGTTGGTTCATATGAGGCTTCATACGGGTGAGAGATTTTTTTTTGATTTTTTTTAAGATTCTGACAAAATTTGTTAATTTTTACTCCAATTTAATTTTTTAAAAAATTTTTTTATATTTTTTAATTTTTTTTTTTAATTTTTAAAATTTTTTGAAAAATTTAAAGAAATTTTTTACATTTTCTAATTTTTTATAACAAAACTTGATCGATTTTAGGAAATTTTATTTAAAATTTTGATTAAATTTTTAAAAAATTCTTTGATTTTTGTATAAAATTAGAAAATTTTACTGACAGTTTTTAAAGAATTCTTTAATTTTTTTAAAAATTTTGATAATTTTTTTATCATATTTTAAAAATTATTTTATTTATTTATTTTTTTTTAAATTAAATTTTACTTTAATTTTTTGTAAAATTTTAAAATTATTTAATATATTTTTTTTTATTTTTCCTCAGGCGAACAACCCTACGAATGCGAATTTTGTCAGCGAAAGTTCAGTGATCGAAGTAATCATCGGGCCCATATGAAACAGCACGAAAATCAAATGGGCATAAAATTGACTCTGACGTCAGAGGAAAGGAGATTGATAAATCATAAAGTGCTGAAACCAGATCAAGTATTAAACAAACCCTAAAAAAATAAATTTGAATTATTGAAAAGAATTCTTTGTTTAAAGGATATGTGTCTGTTTGAAATTCGATCTTCAGATTTTATACACTTTCTGTTTGTTTACTTTTAGCACTTGACAATGAGTTTTTGTAAGAATTTTTAGATTTATCATTTGTTTAATTGCTTTTGACTAATTTTTTGTTTATAAAATTTTATTTATTTTTTATCAGTGAAAATTTGAAAGAATTGTCAAATTAAAAAAAAATTTCAACGAAATTTGAAAATTATTTAGTAGGTAAGTATTTAGTAAGTATTAACGATCCTCCGTTATTAGAAAAAAATAAAGATACACTGAAAAAAAAATTAACCTTTCAACCTTTAACATATATCGAACAGGATGAAAACACAATCTGCAATTTGCTTGCTATTGCTGTGAAATATAATTCAAGCATACGAACCTGATAAATTCGACAAACACATCATTCGACATCATGAGGAAATCGTTTAAATCTCAGGGCTTTGTAACCCGAACCTCACGTTAATTCCAAAAACCAGAAATTAACATATATCTTAAGACAGTTAAGTCTGTTTGAGTCAAAACAATAATATCTTATTAGCCGACATACCGAAACTAACCGAACAGATTTAAGGACCACCAATGGAAGTACCGCCAATATCATCTGAAAAGAAAGATTCATAAACGAAGACTCGTTCTCGTTTGGAAATACATTTTTAATACATGCCTTATGCATTTCTGGTAAAATTTCGTCACAACATTTGTTGAACAAATGTAACATCCTCTTCCGAATATTTGTAAAAGCAAATAAGGGAACCGAAATTAAAATTTTATTACTTTATGCGCCATCCAGGGTTATTTTAAAGTTAACAATGAACGAGTTAACAATGATACTTAAAAGTACAATTGTTCAAAATATTAACTTTTAAAAATTAACTTTTTTTAATTTTGACCTTAAGGCCGCTCCAATTTTTTTTTGAACGTTTTGTCCCATGCCCCATTTCAAAAAAAAAAGTTGAAAATATCATCAAAATTTACCGTTTTTTGGTCTTTTTTATATATTTTTTAAGAAATTTCACAAAATTTTTAAAAAATTTTCAATTTTTAAGAATTTTTGTATTAAAAATCGTATTTTAACATGAATTTTCTTCTTTAAAATTTTTTTCAAAAAAATTTTTTTTCAAAATTTTTTGACAGTTATTTTTACGAAATTTTTGTCATAAAATTTTTAATTTGAAATACTCTGAGATCAATTTGAAATTATCATATCTCAATGTAGATACCACATAAACAACTAAAATATTCATTAATGATCTCCCCCCATTTTGTCTTTTAGTAAAAGTATTTCAATTTTTTTTTTTTTGATGCCCCCCCCCCCATTTTGAAAAAAAAGTTTTTGGGACAAAAAGTTCGAAAAAAAATTTGGAGCGGCCTAATTCGTCTTCATAATTCGGATTTACCTGATTTTTATTGCAAAATGCAAAAAAAAAAAAAAAAATTTTTACATAAAACTTTTTTTTGACAAAATTGTAAATTCTTACAAAAACTCATTTCTAATCTTTTTATCAAATCAGCATTTCTCCGTTTGTTTGTCTCTGTATGTGTTTGTGTGTGTTCTGGAGGATCATCGAAAAAAATCTGCAGTTTTAGCTCAGCGGCCGTCGTGTAAAGATCAATATTTTTAATTATCATTCATATTTTTTGTGAAAAAAAATTGTGAAATGAAGCCCAATAGTGATGATTTTAAAATCAATAAAAGTGCAGCAAATGCACTCAAAGCCAAAAGTTGTTTTAAAAAGTTAAAGGAACGATTTTTAGGTAAAAATTTCAAAAGAAATCTATTAATTGTGAAATTAATTTCATAAAAAATTATTTAGGCGCAAAATTTGTAAACAAATTTAAGCCAAAATCTGACTTGAAATTGTTCAACCACATTTTCATGGGAAAATATGAGGAGAATTTTTACAAGGAAACAAACACAACTGTCTTGACAATTGCCGGCGAAAAGTTTATCGGCAAGAACAAAAGTGAAATTGCCAAATTTTTGACGAATTTTTTGTTTGGCTGTGCAAAGAAATGTGCTTCTAAGAAGAAATCCAAGCCCGTTTTTGGATATTTTGACGCCACGGTAGCGGAAACTGCTCAAAATATGATTTTCGAGAGTCATCGTTATCTTTTCGCGAACAGTCCGGATTTTTTGGATTATCGTGTCGTTGCGGGAATCGTAAAAATCGTTGGGCGCTATATTGAAGTCGTGTCATTGGGAACCGGATCAAAATTTTCTTATGATCCTTTGTACGGGCACAACGGAAAAACTCTCATCGATTGTCATGCGGAGGTAATTGCGCGTCGTGGTTTCGTTCGTTACCTTTTTCATCAAGTAGAAAAATTCGCTGTTGGCGATGGGGACTCAATTTTTGTGAAAAATCGCAAAACGGGACTTTTAAAACTGAAAAATGGGATAACTTTCCATTTGTACGTCAGTACTGCGCCATGCGGTGACGGTCGCGTATTTTCCCATGTCGACACTGAATACGGATCTCCAGCTGGCATTCCCGAAGGATGGTTACGGACCAAAGGAGATCACGCCTTGACTGTGCGAAAAGACATGAACATGAACCGCCAAACCGTGAATGGCGCGTTTTCGATGTCTTGTTCGGCGAAAATCATGCGATGGAACGTTTTGGGAGTGCAAGGCGCCCTTTTGACGAACTTCATTGAACCCGTTTACTTGAGCACGATAATTTTGGGCAACAAATTCGATGAGGATCATTTGGAACGCGCCTTGTGGGGACGAATTGAGAATCGCATGCATCAACTTCCCGCCGGATTTCGCGTCAACAAACCAAAATTGATTGCCGTGGAGAAGGTAGTTCAGGAAAAAGTTCAGAAAACAACGGGAAAAATATTTTATAGTTGTAATTGGTTTTGTCCAACGACTTTTGTGGAAGCAGTAGATGCCAGAGTTGGGCAAGTGTTGTGCCAAAATATGCCGAATTTGCCGTCTCGATTGTCGAAAAGGGCATTTTTTGATGATTATTTGAGAGTTGGTGCCTTGGTTTATAAGAAAAAGCTGGAAACGGATTGGGTTCGCGCCAAACTGGGATCTGAAGGATATTATGTGAGTAATTTTTATTTACTTTTTTTATTAATTCTTAATTTTTATTAAAATAAAAAATAATTTAATAAATTTAAAAATAAATTTAAATAAAAAAATTAAATAAATTAAAATTAATTTTTAAAAAAATAAAAAAAAATAATAAAATTTATTTATTTTTTAAATAAAAATTAATTAATTTTTAAATTAAAATTAATAAATAAAATAATAATAAATTAATTAAAATTAAATTCAAAAAATAAAAAAATAATTTAATTAAATTAATCAAAATTAATTTTGAAAAATTTTAAAAATTAATTAATTAAAATTTTATTAATAAAAAAAAATAAATTTTATTTTAATTGTTTTCATTTAAAATTAAATGAAAATTAAAAATTAATTAATTTTTTAATTAAAAAATAAAAATAAATTAATTAAATTATTTAAAATTAAAAAAATTATTTGAATTTAAAAATTAAATAAATTTATTTTTTGAAAATTAATTAATTTTGAAAATAAAATTAAATTAAATTGATTAAAAATTAATAAAAAAAATAAAAAAAATATTTAAAATTTTTTGAAATTAAAATTTAAATGAAAATTGATTTAATTTTAAAATTAAAAATATTAATTTAATCATTTAAAATTTTAATTTTTCGAAATAAAAAAAAATAAATAAATTTAATTTTTTTAATAATTTTCATTTTAAATTTTAATAAAAATTATTTAATTATTTTCATTTAAAAATTAATTAATTTTTTTTAATTAAAAAATTATTTGAAAATTAATTAATAAATTTTAATTTAAATAAAAATTAAATAAAATTCCTTTAAAATTTTAGCACGCTAAAACACGTTTCGTTGAAGCAATTTACAACAGCAACATCGGCAACTGGGTAGATAAAAGTTACCTTTTCAACATTAACAAGAACTACATCTCATAATCTGTTCGACATGATTTCATTTCAGGTAAGTCAAAAATTATAAAAAAATATTTATTTAAATTTGTCACAAATTTATTTTTTTTTCTCAAATTTTTATTGCTAAATATTTATTTTTTACAATTTTTTTTTCAGAAAATACATATTATTATTAATTTTAATATTAACATTATAATTATTATATATCATTTTTTTTCTTTAAATTTATATAATTTAAATTTCTATCTATGATATTCGTTCTGTTTATTTTTTTTTGTCTAATTTTAAAGTTTAACTATTACAAAATTAGTTATTTATTTTTTTTGTTCATGTTTACATCACTCTATAACCATTTAATTTATGTTTAAGATTTTTTTGTTTCGTAAATTTTGTAAAAAAAAATTAATTTTTTGATATAATTTTTCATCATTGAATGTTAACCCCGAATTTTTTTCGTAAGAATTTTAAGAAAAAGTACTAAAAAAATCTACTTTTTAATAAATTTTTGATTTTAAAAAATAATTTTATTAGATTTTTTTTTGTTGCTAAATATTCGTCTACAGAGGTGAGTGAGTGAGAAATTTGAAACTAACTACAGTAACAATTTTTATAATTATTATTTTTTTTATTATTTGTGAAAAGATTTTTTTTAAATATTTTTTTTTTATTATTTTAAGATTAAGAGAGTAGTAAAGAGTAAACTGGAAATATATTTTTTTTTTTAGATATAGTAGAGCTAAAGATGTCTCTTTTTATTACTTTTTACTGGTTTTTAAAGCATTTGTAACCTTTTAACAGCTTTTTATGTCGACTGTTTTCCAAAAATAGGTTTGATACAAACTTTTTTCGTTTCATAAGGAATGTCTGATAAAATTTCTATTTTTTTTTTATTTTTTTTTAATATGTAGTAAGTATAGTTCATTAGATATTCTATTAAAGCTATATGGTTTTAATATATATTTTTTCTTTTTATTATAGTTAAAGTACTTGTGACTCATATTTTAACAACAGGGATTTTTTTCAATATTTTGCATCAGTTCCAAAAATTATGAAGAGAAAAAAAATTATCGATCGATGATGCTCGCTAGACTTTTAAGTTGTATAACATGTTATATGTTCAAACAGTAACATTCTTCATATATTATTTTTTTTTATCATCATTTATCATTTTTTTTTTGTTGTTGTAAATTTATATAGAATAGCAGTATCTACAGTTTTTGTCAATTTTCGTCAAATTTTATTTTTTTTATTAATTTTTTTGCTGAGTTCTATACAAATATTGTTCAACTAAAACATTTATCTAACATTTTTTTTTATTAAATATTTTTTTTCGAAATTTTAAAAAAATTATATTTTTAATTCCTAATAATTATTTTCGTCCAAAAATTTAATTTTTACACTAATTAATTAATTTTAATTTTTTTTTCGACATTGATATTGGGCTTTTTTTTAATTTTAATATTTATAATTATTTTTATTTATTAATTAATATCTATCCTGATGATCCTTTCTATTAATTTAATTATTATTTAAGCGAACGATATATAATTTTTATTCGTCTTTCACATTATAATTATTTTTTTTATCACAATTATATATAAATATCTATTTTTCTTTGAATATAAAACATTTTTTTTCCTACTAATTTGACAACAATTGTTCAAGTTTAGTATTTTTTTTTCATATATATTTTATTTTTTTATTATTTTCAACATCAATCGTTTTTTTTCTACATTTTTTTTTCGAAAAAGATAAAAAACGAATGAAAATCATAAGAAAAAGTTTGGGACGAACGAACATTTCAACAAGTTTTATCGTCTTTCTAAAAGTAGAACAACAATAGAAAATTTTTTACCATTTCAACATTAGTAGAGCTTTATTTACAGACAGAATGAAATGTAACTTAATATAAGAATAACACGAAATCTCTAATAATAAAGCTTTAGTGAAGGAATCGGATTTCATTGTCTAACTTTGTTTGTAAATAAAATAAAAAATTGATAAAAAAATATTTTTTTGTAACAAAAAAGCATAGGAAGCAAATAATACTCACCTATTTATGAGATAAAAAAAGAAAAAAAAATGAAAAATCAACGGCGAAAATGTTAAAGGAAAAGAAACTAATAAAAATCATAGATTTCAATCTTAATTTGAATTGAATCGATAAATATTTCAATTTTCATTTATTTTCTCTTATCGTTATTTTTATTTGAAATTTATTGTTAAATTATTTTCGTAATTTATTCTTTTATTGAAGAAATGAAAAAATATGTTTTTTTTCTAATAAATAATTTAAAAATATTTTATTTAATTAAAAAAATTTTTTAAATAATTTATAATTAATTTTTGAAATTAATAAATTAAATTTCAATTAATTAAATAAAAAAAAAATTAAATAATTTATTTTTATTTTTTTGAAAATATTTAATTGAATTTCAATTAAAAATTTTTGATTAAATTTAAAAAAAAAATATTTTATTTAAATTTAATTAAATATTTTCAAAAATTAATAATGAATCATTAAAAATATTTTTTTTTAATTTGAAAAAAATTAAAATTTAATTAAAATGTTATTAATTAATTTGAAAAAAAGTATTTTTAAATAATTTATTTTTATTAATTAAATTTCAACTAAAAATTTAAGATTAAATTAAAAAAATATATTTTATTTAAAGTTAGTTAAATATTTTCAAAAATTAAAAATGAATCATTAAAAATATTTTTTTTTTAATTTTTGAAAATTTAAATTTAATTGAAATTTTATTTAATAATTTGAAAATTAATAATAAATTAATTTTATTTTAAAATAATTTTTTATTAATTTTTGAAAATATTAAATTAAATTAATTATTTAATATCAATTTTATTTTTTTTAATTAATAATAAATTATTTAAAAAATATTTTTTTAATTAAATAAAATTATTTTAATTTTTTTATGTGATAAAACATATTTTTTTAAATTCTTCATTATTTTATTTTTTAATTTAACATAATTTATTTTTTTTAAAATTAATTAGAAATTTAAAATTAAATTAAAGATTAATTAAAAATTTATTTTTCTACATAAATAATTTTAATGTAATTTTTATTTAATAATTAAAAATAAATATAATTCATTAAAAATAACAAAATATATAAAAACTATTTTTTTTCTTAAGAAAAATTAATTAATTAATATAAAGGCAAACTTTTGATTCTGTTCAATTAATTATATTTTTTTACAAGATTTTCTCAAGAAAAGGTACAGTGAGTCCGATATTATTGTTCTCATAGTAAACTTTTAAGTTTTTTTTTCATTAAAATTTAATAAAGTTCTATGCAATATAGCAATAACATGCAATAAATTGGTGATTTTTTTCAATAACTGTAAATTTGCTTGCAAAAGACCGGCTAATGCTGGAAGAAGTTCTAAAATGT
This sequence comes from Culicoides brevitarsis, assembly GCF_036172545.1. Classification (NCBI taxonomy): domain Eukaryota; kingdom Metazoa; phylum Arthropoda; class Insecta; order Diptera; family Ceratopogonidae; genus Culicoides; species Culicoides brevitarsis. Next base: position 30,405,684 of record NC_087087.1, on the reverse strand, counting down.
ATTTATTCTAAAATTTTACAACAAACGGTAATAATAATAATAATAAATCTACATTTCTAGTAGGAAACAGTTCAGCAGTGAAAATTGTCCTTGTTACTAAATGGTGCGGATAAAAAGGCATCGTATCCCATTATTTATTTCTGTTTTGTGTGTTAAATATTATTTTTGCTACCTCGCAACATTATTGATATAATTCAGCAAATCCCTCGAATAATAATTAAAAATCTTTCGTTTTTTTTTTTTTAATTAAACGTCAAAGAAAGAAACACGATAAATTTTTGCCTCTTTGTTTCTCAAAATAATTCATTAAAACAGAGAGAGAGAAAAGTTGGCTAATTGGAACAACAAAAGGAACATTTTTCGAATTAAATGAAGCGATTAAACATTTCTCTGGCTTTTGTTTTTTTTTCCAAATAAATCGAAAATCAATACCAGGCGTCTCCGCTTGAGTTTGTGCAATTTTCGCGCCAAACGAAATAAAATAGTAGAGAAGGAGAGACAAACAAATATCGGATCGGGTGACAATGTAAAAAATTGAAAATCACGAGTTTATGGAGCGTAAAATTAATTTTCATTTCACAATTTAACAACACGGTTGGTCATGTTAGTACCATTATTATAAGTATTAGTAGCATGTTATCATCATCGGTGTTGTTCGCGTTCTATTATTTGGCTTTGGCTGTTTTTGTGGCGGCATGTACGTTCGGTAGAAAAGCAATTAAATGTGGCTTTTTGGACATTGATCTGCGTAGAAAGTGTTAATTTTCCACTTAAAATGTGAGTTTTGGAGGAAATTTTGTGAATTTTTAAAGAGTTAATTAAATATTTTTGATTTTTATTTGTAAAATTTTCATTTTTTAAAAATTTGAAGTTCAAAAAAGCTAAAAAAAATAAATAATAAAAAATTAAAAAAAAAACTTGACATCTGTCATCTGTCAAAATATTCAAACTTGAGAATTTCATTTAAAAATTCTTTTAATATAATTTTTTAATGAGATTTTATCAATGTTGATCCAAATTCTACCTTTATATGTCAAGAATTTAAAAAAAATGCGAAAAAATTGAATTTAAGTCAAAATTTTGACAGCTGTCATCTGTCAAAAATATTTTAAACTTAAGAATTTCATTAAAAAAACTTTTTTATGATAAATTCTTAGATCAGATTTTACCAATTGTGATTCAAATTTTTCCATATATTGACATAAAAAGTCAAGAATTTAGATTTTAACAAAAAATTTGACATCTGTCAAAAATGACAGTTCATTTTTTTTGATAAAAACATATTTAAAGCAATGTTTAGACATTTTTTTGTAAATTTTCCTTAAAATTATCAAATTTTTGAACATGAAAATTTAAAAAAATTAAATTAATGTCAAAATTTTGACAGCTGTCAAATTTTCAAAAATTCATCAAAAAAAACCGTTAAATATTTTACAAAACCCGAACTCAACCTTAAATTTAAGCTCTTAATTATCTCTTCTTCCGCTACCTTGTTCGTTTGTTATTGTTACCTCTCATTATCGTTACATAAACACGCTAAATATCTAATGATGGTCCTCATTTATCTTTCATTATCTTTACTTTTGCTTCATCTTTGCTTGTTTTTTGCTCTCTTTTAGAACATCATCCCTTAATCTCTTTTTCTTCTAGTCAGTCGTCGTGCAATATTATTAACCGTTTTTTTTTCTTTAATTTTCAATAAAAAGGCTAGCAATGAGAAGTCAAAAGGAAAAAAAAATTACGGAGGGGAAGAGAGCGAAAGGTAAATTGGCTTACTTACAAAGGAAAGGTACCTAAGCGAATAATGGGCAGTTGTTTACTTTTGTTCGAACCTTTTTATAATTTTCTTTCTCAGCGGAAGGGGTAAGTAAGTATTAAATGAAAAGTCATCTTATTCTTAATTGGGTGAACGTGTAGCTTTTTTAAAAGTGAACTTAAAGGATTTTTTAAAAGTCAAGAATTTTTGTAAATTTTATTTTAATGAGAAATCAAAAAATAATTTAAATAAAAATTTAATTATAAAAAAAATATATTTTAATTCAATTATTTTTACAAAAAATAATTTTTTAACTTCAATAATTTAAACTGATTTAAAAAATAAATAATTTAATAAATTAAAAAAATAATTAAATTTAATTGAATTTATTTGAAATTTCTTTTAACGTTGATTAAAATTGATTTTTAAAATTAAAAATAATTTTCAAATAATTTAATTAAATACATTAAAAATTTTATAAAAATATATTTCTTAAATAAAATAAAATTAATTTTTAAATTAATTAAATTTTATTGAATTAATTTAAATCAAATAAAAAACAATAAATTTTAATTTAATAAATTTATACAAAAAATTAATTTTTAAAATTTAATAAATCAAAACTTAATATAAATTAAAATTAAATTTAATTAATTTTAATTTTTTTTTTTCGATAAATTAATTGTTTTTTATTTGATTTTTTTTTTGAAAAAATTAATAAAATTTTTATTAAATATTATTAAATAAAATTTAAAGATTAATTCAATTGAATTTTATTAAAAAAAAATATTTTTTTTTAAATTTAATTTAATTTTAAGAATTAAAAAAAAAATAAATTTAAATTTAAAATTAAATTAAATTTAAAAAAAATTTTTTAGTATTAATTTTTTAAGTAAAAAAAAAATTAAAAAAATAATTCTTAAAAAAATTCTTGACTTAAAATCCTTAAGTTCACTTTAAAAAAAAAAGTTACACGTTAACCCTGAAAATTTTTTTCTTTGTCTATCTTTCTAATCTTCCGTTCTCTATGGGTATGTCGAAGCTCGATAAGGTATCTCTGTGTGTATGATTCTTCTTCGATTAAACTGTAAATTATTAAATTATGTTTTTTCTCTTTTTTTTCTTATTCAGGGGAATTGACGTAATTTATTTCTACGTTAAGACTAAACCCGTTTCGTACCTCAAAAAAAAAAAAAATATTCCGTGAGAAATGATGCGAAAACAGAAAAGTCGCAGCTCGGTTCATAAGTCAACACGAAATGTATCCCTTCTTGGGCACGGTGTACCACGCCTTTACCCGCACCAGAACCGGACTACTTTCACTACTCGTATTACTAGGACTATTTGGCGCGTTGCCATTGATACAACAAGTCTCGTTATGTGTGGCAGCGATGGTGCATGGCGAAGCGGATGACCGTCGTCGGTGCTGATGATGGTTTCGTTGCAGGTGTCGTCGTCGTGTCGAGGACGACGATGACGATGACGGATAGTGATAATGCGGAGGATGCGGATTTGGCGGTGCCGCGTGCTGGCAACAGGCAGTTGACGTACTTACGTGCGACGAGCTGGCACTGTTTTTGTGGCAACTGCACATCGACGTCATTTCGATAGTTTCGAGCTTTTTGGGGTTGTCGTCCCACGAACGCACCGATTTTCTGCTGCGCTGACTGCTTTTGTGGCTGTTTTTGTCGTGCGGGCAACAATTGTTGTTGTCGAACGTTACCTGATGATGCGACGACGACGACGACGGTTTTTCGCAACTGCTGCTGCTGCTCGGCAAAAGCTTCCTACTACTACTGCTATTATTATTATTGTTACAACTAACGACTTTTTTAGAACTGGCGCCGGTCTCTGCGCTTCCTGGTCAAATCATTGAGTCAAAAACTGCCATGGAAGCTGATATATTGTGATCGCGACGACAACACTCGAGAAATTCTTCGCGAGTTACGACGCCGTCTTTATTGGAGTCCATTTTCTGTAAGTAAAGAAGAGAAAAAAATTTAATTTATTTTAATTTTTTAAAATATTTTTTTTTAATAAAAAATAAATTTATTTTAATTTTTTTTTTTAAATTAAATTTAAAAAAAAAATTTATTATTTATTTAAAAATTTAAAAAAATTAAAAATTTTTTAATTTATTTTAATTAAATTTTAAAAGTTTAATTTTTTATTAAATATTTTTTTTTTAAATAATAATTTTATTTAAAAATTTTTTTTATTTTGATTAAATTAAATCAATTTTAATTTATTTTTTTTTAAAATATTTTAAATTTTTTAAATAATTAAATTTTAAATAATTTTAATTTTTAAAATAAAAAAATAAAAATAAAATTTAAAAAATAAAAATTATTTTTTTTGGAAAATTAAATTAGAATTTAAAATTAAATTAATTTTTTTTATTTAATTTATTTTTATTAATTTTATTAATTTTAATTTAATTTTTAAAATTTTATTCAAATATATTTTTTTAGAAATTTTTTAATTAAATAATTTTTTTTTTATTATTTTGAGTAAACTAAAGAAATCCATTTTCTGCAAATAAAAACTCCGCATTGATTCTCATTTCTTTCAATTATTCAAGAATTCACGTAAACGCTTCCTCATAAAACCAAAAGAGCCGAGTTACATCCCGTTTAGATCAAAAGCTAAATAAAACGACAGATTCATGCGATTTTTATTTGTATGAGAGACACGAAAAATATGTCATAAGGCTCTTGAATGATTAATGAGTTGTTTTCTCGTGGTTTGTGCGAAAAAAAGTGTGTGTCTTAATGTTATATGACGCCGATAAAAACCAATGGTATGTGACGAACGTGAGCTTTTTTCATACGCGGAAATGCTGAAAAATGAATCATTTGTCACACAATTTTTTTTGAATTAGCAAACGAAGAGATGATCTGTTACCACGTGATCAAAAACTGAAAATTTTTTAAAAATTTCAATTTTTTTAAGGAAAAATTTTTGCTCAAAATATACAAATTTTTGATAAAAATTTAAATTTTTGATATATTTTCGTTAAAATTGTTAAAAAAGTTGCGCTTTTGATCTTTGTTTACATATTTTTGAAGTCCCAGTGTGTATTTTGGATTATAATGCATATCCCAATGCACATAAAGATCTCAAACAAAACAATTAAAAAAATGGCGCCATTTTAAATAAATTTCTTCGAAAAAGTGTAATTTTTTGTGAAAAATTAATGAAAAATTTTAAATTTAATACTCAAAGAGTGAAATTTATCAAATTTAGAAAAATATTTATTAAAAAAAAGTCCTGAATTTCGAATAAAAATTGTAAAGTAATTTTTCCCGCCATTTTTTTTTAAATTCATAACCTCAAATTTTTTAAACAAAATTTTGCGGCAAAAATATTAAGAGTTTCTAAGTGAGTAAAATAAATGTAATTTAATAAAATTTCTCTTAAAATTTGATAATTTTTTTCCTTTTAGAACTCAAATGATCGGATGGATCTCAAAACACGTGTCACAGATCCTGAAATAACCTTAAAATCAGGTCAAGGTATCACAATTTCCCACAGAAAAAAATTTTCAATTAAGTAAGTAAGTAACATAATCTGCAAAAATTCAAAAGATGTCTCAAACTGTCAAATCCCTCAACTACCGCAATAACACTTGATGTTGATAACAAACATCATTTACAATTTAAATTTCTTCCCATATATGTGACTTCACACAAAACTTTTCAGAAAAACATAAAAACATTTTTCATGTCATTTTTGCGTCATCATCTCGATGAACTCATTTTCGTATAAATATGTGATAAAGTTAAAAATAAGTTGCTGACAATCAAATGCGTACAATTATTATTATTACTGTCATTACTGATTACTTGTCTCTCTCTGTGCGAAGCTCACATTACGGAACACTAATTGTTGTTGTTTTCTGTAAATGTTTTAAGAGTTTTATTGTCGTGTGTTCGAAATTGTGTGAATGAGATGATAAAATGTGTCATGTTGTCAGATAAGTGTGAGAAGCATATTTTATAGAAGGATGGTGAAGAATTTTAAAGTAACTAGATTGACATAGATATGGATTTGAAAAGTTTTGAGGAGACAATTTTAACTTTAAACAATTATTTTTTTATGTGAATTTATTTGAAATTTACATTTTTCATAAAATAACGGTCATTTTTTGAATTGACATTTAAAAATTTTTGTTGTCAAAATTTATTAATTAATTATATTTTTTAATTTTTCGACATATTATGAACTTCTAAATGCTTTAAATTCAAAATTTTATAAGTCACGTGACCAAACTGTCAAAAATTTGAATTGACATTTCCAAATTTTTAAGGAAAACTTAAATTTTGAACAATTTTTGTTACTTTTTAAGGCATTTTTAATATTTTCTTGAGCTTTGAACTCAAATTTGATAAGTCACGTGACCAAACTGTCAAAAATTTGAATTGACATTTAAAAATTTTTATTGAAAAATTCAATTTTGAACAATTTTTGTTACTTTATGAGGCATTTTAAATATTTTCTTTAGCTTTTAACTCAAATTTGATAAGTCACGTGACCTAAACTGTCAAATTTTTGAATTGACATTTCCAAATTTTTATTGAAAAATCCAATTTTGAACAATTTTCGTAATTTTTTAAGAAATCTTTAATATTTTCTTGAGCTTTGAATTCAAATTTGATAAGTCACGTGACCTAAACTGTCAAAAATTTGAATTGACATTTCCAAATTTTATCTTTTTTCGCAATTTTTCTTTGAATTCTTTGACATTTTTAGATATTTGAAAAAAAAATTTAACGCAAACATTTTCCAAGACAAAACGAAGAAGTTAAAAGTGACAAGAAACACAAAATCTCGGCAAAAGCAGTAATAAACACAAACAAACAACCGATATTTACATAGAAAACCGCCGTTTGTGTCGTCGTTGCTTACTTATGAAAACATCACAAAGCCCGCGAGATGGAAGGAAAATGATAACAAAACTTTTTCTCGTGTTTTCTATGAGAAATTCATGAAAAATTCAAACTTTATCCCATTTTTATGCCTTTCACGTGTGAAAATCACACGAATATTATTGAAATTCCGTTAAATTGCCAAAAATTCAACAATATCTTTTGTTTGTTAATTAAAATTTTATTGAAATTGGTGGCTTAATGGGTACTTTTCCAATAAAATTTTAATGAAAAAACAAATGAAATGTGAAACGTGAGCAATTTTGACACGTGGGCGTGATTAAAAACGCATTTTTGACACACATGTTTGCTCAAATTTTCAATTCTGTCAATAAAATGTTAATTTGAATGAATTTTAAAAGCGCGATACCTTGTCAGAAAATTCAATGGAAAGCGCAAAATCAAATAAATTTAGAAAAGCTTTTACTTTAATTATGCGTCTATTTTACCGCGATACACATCAAAAGCCGATCGCATGCATGAAAAGTATTCAAATTTGCGTTAAAAATGTATTTTGTGGCAAACGCTGCTAATGTGGTGTATTTTTCATCATCATGTCGCGGTATCTCTTCAATCTACACTCGCAACAAAAAAAATAAACAAGAAATTTTTTAATAAAATTCGTGACGATGAAAAGTTTAATTCAATATTATTTTGTTAAAAGTCTTATCAAATTCAACACCACATCAAGCAAATACAAAAAAGGCGGGAAAAAAAGAAAATGAAAAGACGTTATCTCCGAAAAACAAGTGAAACATTTATTTATGAAATTAATCATATTCACATTTCACTTCACACACACACACATTTTTTTTGGCTTGAAGTGTTTTTTTTTGTTTCGTAGAACGCCAACATGCGATAAATTACTCTTTTTTTATTGTCTGACGTCGGCAAGTCTTCAATCAAAAGTTTATTTGGGTTTGTGGATTTCTTTGTCTTGACTTTTTTATGATTTTGATTGTTTTGGCACTTTGAGCTGTTAGTATTTGGTTCGGTTTTATTCCAATTTGAGATTTATTTAGAGAAAAATGAGGTCACGTGACCTAACGGTTAAAATTTTGAATTGACGTTTTAAAATTTTTGCTTGAAAAATATAACTTTGAGCATTTTTTTCATTTTTTTTACATTTTGTGAACTTCTGGATGCTAAAAAATCAAAATTTGAGGAGTCACGTGACTTAACGGTTAAAATTTTGAATTGACGTTTTAAAATTTTTGCTTGAAAAATATAATTTTGAGTATTTTCTTTTAATTTTTGACATTTTGTGAACTTCTGGATGCTTTAAATTTAAAATTCGAGAAGTCACGTGACCTAACGATTAAAATTTTGAATTGACGTTTACAAATTTTTGCTTGAAAAATTAAATTTTGAGTATTTTCTTTTAATTTTTGACATTTTGTGAACTTTTGGATGCTTTAAATTCAAAATTTGAGAAGTCACGTGACTTAACGGTCAAAATTTTGAATTGACGTTTTAAAATTTTTGCTTGAAAAATTAAATTTTGAGTATTTTCTTTAATTTTTTGACATTTTGTGAACTTCTGGATGCTTTAAATTCAAAATTTGAGAAGTCACGTGACCTAACGGTTAAAATTTTGAATTGACATTTACAAATTTTTGTTAAAAAATCTACTTTTGAGTGGTTTATGTTACTTTTTTAAGGCAAATTAGATTTTTTTTGAGTTAGAAACCAAAATTTCATGAGTCACGTGACATTAACTGTCAAAAATTCAAATTGACATTTACAAAAATTTCACTGAAGTTTACTTTAACAGTTCAAAACGATCGAAAAACAATTGAAAATGATTAAAATTATCGGCTTACAGTAAAAATTAGAGCAAAATCCTAATAAATAACTATGGATTTACGAAAAATTGTTTGCTTACGTAAAGAAATGTGCCGGTTAAGACTATTTTACACCTTCTCTAATGATAATGATCCAAATAAATCTCGTATTTCCTTCGTTTCCTTCCACCCGCAAAACACACAAGACCAGCAGAAAATTCATCATTTATCTTTTCTTCGTCTTTCTTGCACACATCGCTCGAAACCATATAAATTACCCTCCATTTAGATAAAAAGGTCACGAATTTCTCACATTCGCGATTTTCTTTGCGCTTTTTTTGTGTCAGAAGTGAGACAAATTTGTGAACGAGGTACTTACACTAAATATTGAATCAACTTTTTCTCGTATCTTGTCATCAGCACTCGGAATATTTGGCTCAGTACTTTTTTTCTCGCTGTCTCGATGATGTCGACTTCTGCCGCGTCGACTTTCGTCGTCATTTGAGTCGGATGCCTCCGACGGTCCCTTGCCCATTAATTCATAAATTGCCGTCACTATATCAGTCATTTCTTCTCTCGTTATGCGACCGTCGCCGTTTATGTCGTACAGCGAAAAGGTCCACAGCAGTTTTTCCTCCAGTGTGCCACGTGATAAAATTGATAATCCTTGAATGAAGTTCTGAAAAAAGTGAAAAAGAAAAGATTTTTAAAAGGAATTTGATATAGCCCAGTGCACAATTTTTTCTTCAAACTCGTTTTTAGAGCTCAATTTTTGTAATTTTTACCCCAATGCACATTTTTACTTTTTATCCAATAAATTTTTTTTTAAATATCTGACCCAATGCACATTTTGAGCTTTCGTCCCAATAAAAATTTGTAATTTTCGCCCCAAGGCACATTTTGAATTTTTTCTTTGTCAAAATTTTTAATTTTTATCCCAATGCACATTTTTTACTTTTTATCCAATGAATTTTTTTAAATATCTGACCCAATGCACATTTGGAATAACTTCATAATAAAAATTTAAAATTTTCGCCCCAAGGCACATTTTGAATTTTTTCTTTGTTAAAAGTTTAAATTTTTATCCCAGAGCACATTTTGGGCTTTCGTCCCAATGAACATTTAAAATTTTTGCCCCGATGCATATTTCGAAATTTTATCCCGATGCACATTATGAAAATTTTATGGAAAAAAATCTTACCTCAAAACTAAGATTTCCTGTGTGCTCCTTGTCAAACGTATTAAACACATAATGAGCATAAAGACCGGGATTCGCTGCCAAAAAGAAAATCAAGAAAAAACTTTTAATTTCTGAAAATTCAAATCAAAGTTCATCGCTAAAAACTTCTATTTTAAAGCTACTTCTAAAATTATCACTAATTTAATGAGAGGAAAGGTGAATGAGTGAAAAAAATTAAAGAAAAGTGCAACGCTATAATTTCTCAGGCAAAAAAGCAAAGAAAATTTAAATAAAAGAAAATCGTAAAGTCTCCGCGCAAGCCGAGCACAAACAATAAATAATTCATTGTGAAATTATCATTACTGGCAAATTCTCGCCCCTTAGTCAAAACTTAATTTATGCAAAAAGAAAAGTCCAAGCTTGTCAATATAGCTTGGCTGTCGCACGCACAAGGACGTACTTAAAGTCAAACTTTTGTTTCATATCTTTCGAGGCATTAGTGGAGACTATGTCTGTTTTGGCATGCCGAGCGAACGAACGAAGAGATAATAAGTGAATAAATTTGCAAAAAATGAAGAGAAGCGGAAAAAAATGGAAAAAATTGTTATTATGAAAATTATATTATTATTGAAGTTAAGTAGGGAAAAAAATTGTTACAAATTTCTGGAGAATAGTAATTGAAATATTATTATTATGAATATACTTTTTCCTGTTCAAGTTAAAGTTTTTTTGTGCGTTAAATGAGATCTATGAGTTTTGTTTTGTTGGAAAAATTTCATTTTTTGAGGTCAAAAAGTCAGTCGAGTTGATTAATTCACATTTTAATTAAAATTTTTTAACGATCTGAAGAAAATTTTTACTCTAGCGGTCAATTCAGGAACTAATGAAAGATCAAAACTAACAAAAAATTAAAACAACCGTGAGTTATAAAATGATAAATTAGAGCCCTCTGACAAATTTTTATCCATTTGGAGCAAGATTTGACAAAAATTGCTTTGACACAGTTTTTGACATAGTTTTTGACACAGTTTTTTTCTTGATTTAGTTTTCAAAACAAAACTATGTCAAAGAAAATTTTTTTTTCAGTTTCAATTTTTTTGGCAATTTTGAGTTATAAAATGATTAAAAATCATAAATTAGAGCCCTCTGACAAATTTTTATCCATTTGGAGCAAGATTTGACAAAAATTGCTTTGACACAGTTTTTGACATAGTTTTTGACACAGTTTTTTTCTTGATTTAGTTTTCAAAACAAAACTATGTCAAAGAAAATTTTTTTTCAGTTTCAATTTTTTTGGCAATTTTGAGTTATAAAATGATTAAAAATGATAAATTAGAGCCCTCTGACAAATTTTTATCCATTTGGAGCAAGATTTGACAAAAATTGCTTTGACACAGTTTTTGACATAGTTTTTGACACAGTTTTTTTCTTGATTTAGTTTTCAAAACAAAACTATGTCAAAGAAAAATTTTTTTTCAGTTTCAATTTTTTTGGCAATTTTGAGTTATAAAATGATTAAAAATGATAAATTAGAGCCCTCTGACAAATTTTTATCCATTTGGAGCAAGATTTGACAAAAATTGCTTTGACACAGTTTTTGACATAGTTTTTGACACAGTTTTTTTCTTGATTTAGTTTTCAAAACAAAACTATGTCAAAGAAAAATTTTTTTTCAGTTTCAATTTTTTTGGCAATTTTGAGTTATAAAATGATTAAAAATGATAAATTAGAGCCCTCTGACAAATTTTTATCCATTTGGAGCAAGATTTGACAAAAATTGCTTTGACACAGTTTTTGACATAGTTTTTGACACAGTTTTTTTCTTGATTTAGTTTTCAAAACAAAACTATGTCAAAGAAAATTTTTTTTTCAGTTTCAATTTTTTTGGCAATTTTGAGTTATAAAATGATTAAAAATGATAAATTAGAGCCCTCTGACAAATTTTTATCCATTTGGAGCAAGATTTGACAAAAATTTTTGACACAGTTTTTGACAAGTTTTGACACAGTTTTTTTCTTGATTTAGTTTTCAAAACAAAACTATGTCAAAGAAAAATTTTTTTTCAGTTTCAATTTTTTTGGCAATTTTGAGTTATAAAATGATTAAAAATCATAAATTAGAGCGGGGCTCTCCGTGAGGGGCTTTTTAGGTCAAAAATTTTAGTAAATTAAATTTTTTGAACAAATAAATTAATTTTGTTACTCATTTAAAGACTTTTACTTAAAATAGATCAACTCTAGCGGTCATTCCATGAACTAATAAAAGATCAAAACAAACAAATTTTTCTCAAATACGCATCTTGACCTCTTCACAACAACGTTTAGCATCATTTTTCATTAAAATTCATCAAAATCTCTTCTTTAAACAAATTTCACGTAAAAGTAATAAGTATCGCTCAAGTGCGTCGAATCATATTTCATTTTTTTTTCTCATGAACACTTCAGCTATAGAGATAAGAATCTCCGGTCTTTTAATTAATTTTCCAGCCAAATAATCGTCGACGTCTTCTTATCTCTCCGCTTCGTCTGTTAACTGACCCACATTCATACCTGCGTACCTTTTTTCCCGCATCTCAGCATATTTCACTTTTTTTTTTTTATTATTTTATGATTAATGTGACTTTTTACCTGAGTGGAAACATGCGTCGCACAGGAGAATTTATGTGCAAGGTGTTTATCATTCCTGTCGTTGCGACAATCTTATTACATTTGTAATAACACGAGGGATGATGACAAGATGTCCATGTCTCTCGCATTTTTTTTTTTGCTGCAAAGTCTTTAACTTCGTTCACTCGAGCGATACTTGAATTGTTCATCATGTCTGGCGGCACGTTAAAAGGATTCACTGATGCGAATACACACAAAATAAGAATAAGATTCAGACATTCGTTTAAATATTTTATGTAAATATCGCATTGAGCGACGTGCTTCGACGAAGAAAGGTGTTGAAAGGATTTGAAACTTTTTTTGTGGGCAACCAGGCGTCTCCATTTTTAGTTTTTTTTTAATGGAGGGGGAGGCGGGGGTTCAAATTTAATCACTTATCTATGGGAAATTTAATCAAACAAAAATAACAAAGGATCCTTTTTGCTCCTTCTATTGAAGCTTTTCATCTGTGTGGATAAGTGGTTAACCAATTGACCATCATCTATCCCATTGTACGTGCCCGACATGGAGATAGATAGATAGGCAAAAAAGCCATAATTTTCTAATTGTTAGTAAAAATAAACAAAAAAAAAAGTCTCATACATCATCCGAGACATTAACTTTGAATATAAATTTATTTATGAGACCATCATCTCTAACTTTGATTTTCTTTTTCCTTTATCTCTCGTTCATAGGGATCCTTTTATCCATCATATATGAAGACATTGTTCTTTCAGCCCGTTCTTTGTTCAGAGTGGGTGTTCTCCCCTACTTTTATGAGTATCTCTCAATAAGTGCTGAAGCAAATATGTGTTTAATGAGCATTGAACATGCTACAAAAGGGAAAAAAATTGTAGAAAGTTATCGTTAAAAGTAATTTTTTTAATTTCAACCACGTGACTTATTAATATAAATTTTTAAATTTTAAGCCCAGTTTACATTTTAAATTTTTTTGTAAAATTTATTTTAGATTTTTTTCTTTAAATTTTAATTTTTTTAAATATAATTAATAAAATTTGGCCCAGTGTACATTTTCACAGCTTTATTTTTTTTTAAATTTGTAAAAAATCCCAATGCACATTTTTTTTAAAGATTTTCAACCCAGATTTTATTTTAATTTCGTTTTAATATTTATAATGAAATTTCGGTTATTTTATTTTTAACACAAAGCACATTAAATTTTTTTTTCAAAAATCTTTGAGCAAAAATAATATTAAAATGCAAATATTTCAAGTCTCATGGTTAAAGTTTTAAAAATAATTTAAAAATTAAGAATTTTTATTTTTTGCACTTGAAAAAAGTGCAGAATTAAAATTTTTTCATCCCAATGCACATTTTAAATTTTTTTTTACAATAAAAATTCTTAATTTTAAAATTATTTTGAAAATTTTAACCACGTGACCTGAAGTATTTTTATTTTAAAATAAATCCCGATGAATATTCTGAAATAATTAAAAAAAAATTGAATTGTATCCCAATGCACATTTCAATTTGTTTCCCAATGCGCATTTCAAAATTTATTCCAGAGGATATATTTATTAATTTTAACCACGTGATCAGACAGACATTTTCTCTTACTTTTTTGTTCAAAATATGATGAAAAAAAGTAACTTTTTTTGCTCAAAGTCACATTAGGATCCATAAAAGAACTATTATCATCATCATCAAGCCAATTTCTTGCAGTTGGAACATTGCCTGAATGTCTTTTTGATACGTTAGTCAGGCACAAAAAAACTTTTTGTCAAAGGAAAAACGAAGAAAAAATCGTTCCTGCCTAATTTCTGGCTCACACATCGAATGTAATGTATTTAAAATGATGGCAATTATAAGAATATGATACTACTTAAGTTTGTTTCATCCTTCCTTCGTCTGTCTTTCATCCTGCCATGAATATATAAAACCGCATCTCGTTCATTTGTGAACGAAGCATACGGAAAAATGGGGTTCTTATAAATAATTTAACTTCACAAACATTAATCAGATTAACATTTATTGATTTCTTCTTTGGTTTGTGACTTTTGACATTAATTGGAGCAAGAGGATAGTTCTGAATTGGTTATAAAATGTCAAAAGGATGAGAAAAAAATGAGAGTGAAAGAAAGTAAATGAAAGGATAAGTGGTTTCAAGCTTTTAATAAAATTTAAAAAAATAGTAAAAAAAAAAATTAAAAAAAAAAAAAAATAAAAAAAAATAAAAAAAAAAAAATTAAAATAAAAAAAAAATTAAAAAAAAAAAAATAAAAAAAAAAAATTAAAATAAAAAAAATAAAAAAAAAAATAAAAAAAAATTAAAATAAAAAAAAATTAAAATAAAAAAAAAATAAAATTAAAAAAAAATATTTGACCACTTTAAAAAAAATTTCTTTAAATAAAAAAATAATTTTTCAACTCAAAAAATTAAAAAATAAAAATCTCTTCATCATCACCTAATTATCATAAAAAAATAAAAGTTTTTTTTTGTAAAAAAAACTAAAACAGGTGCAAAAACCCAACTATTGTGGCAAACCATTTATTAACCATTTTACCTCTTCCATTAAAAAAATAAAAAAAGGTAAAAAATGTGGAAAAACTACCAAGGGAATATAAAAAAAATCCATAGAAGAAAACAAATTAAAAAGTTTAATGAGTTCAGGTGATAATTTAATTTTTGGTCTATTGTTGTCTTCTTCTGTTTTTCTGACACGCGAACACATTGCATCCAGCAAAAAATGCAACTGAACCATAAAATTATATCAATTTATCATTTTCTTTCATTTTTCATATTTTTTTTATGTCTTATTTCTATTCTATGCAAATCCATTTGCGCGAGATAATTAAAAATATGGTAATGGAGTTTTTATCATCTTTTTCACCGTTGATGGTTATTGTTATTATTATTGTGATAATTACATATGTTTAAAGTTTTTATGGAAATAGGAGTGAGAAAGGTTAAAATCCTCTCGTAAGCTAGATGGATTTATTTTTTTTATTTTTATTTAAATTTTTTTTATTTAAAAAATTTAAATTAATTTTTTTTTCTTTAAAAAAAATAATAAAAAATATTAAGATAATTAATTAAAATTTAAATCTTCTGTAAAAATTAAAAAAAAATCTCACTTTTTTTTAGTATTTAGATAATCAAGCTCATTAAAAATTTAACTTTTAATTTTTTAATAATTTCATTTTTAATTAAATTAATTTTTAATTTTAATTTTTTTAAATTTTTTTATTTTTTGTTATCGAACATTTTTTACACTAAAATTTTTAGTTTAACTTTTAATTTTTAGCTCAAAGGATTTTTTATTCAAAAGGATGACGTTATCGCCTTTGAAATGATAGAAATTTACATTGGATGCAACTCAAAACTTAAGAAGAGCAATTTTTGAATGAATTGAGGAATGGAAAGCCGCTTTTATAATTTTTTTTAGGAAAAAATCCATCATAAACTCAAATGAAAGTTCAACGAATATTTTTTACTTGGAAGCTTTTAATCTATCTCGAAAGATAACCTCGGAGAAACATTTCAAAGGTCATTTTAAGATACTGTCATCTCGAAGGATCTAATGGAAAAGATGGCGCTATCGACTTGAAACTCTTCACAGAGTTGAAATGTATCAATTTTGATAGATTTACAAAGTTTCAGCTTCTAAAGTATTCATATTCAAAAGTTTGAAGCTTCCTTAGGTTTCTCTTTGCCCTGATGCCAAGAACAAGAAATAAAGGAAGCTTCAAACTTTTGAAAAAAAAAGATCTAAGAAGCTGAAACTTTGTAAAACTATCAAAACTGATACAATTCAACTCTGTGAAAAATTTCAAGCCAATAGCGCCATCTTTTCAATTAAATCCTCTGAGATGACATGTCATGACAGTATCTTAAAATTGCCTTTGAAATGTTTCTCCGAGGTTATTTTAGGAGATAGATTAAAAGCTTCCAAGTAAAAAATATTCGTTAAGCTTTCATTCAAGTCTATGATGGATTTTTTCCTAAAAAAATTGCCTATAAGAGCAACTTTTCTTCCTCAATTCATTCAAAAATTGCACTTATCCAGTTTTGAATTGCATCCAATGTAAATATCTATTTTTTTAATGCAAAAACATCTTACGTGCCTAAACAAGTGTAACAAGTCTGTTTTCAAAGTGAATGACCATCAAATCGAACAAAAACTTGTTATTCAATAACTTCCATGTCCTCGTAAACACTCAAAAAGAACTTCAAGTCACATTTTTCATGTTAAAAATAATTCGAATGTAAAAACTTTTTTTGTCTGCAATTTCGTCCCGAGGAACTTCTCCAACGAGTGCATCAAATTCCTTAAAACGAGTTTTATTTTAATAAGTTTTCTCATAACTTGGAACATTTTTTTTTCACCGAACGCAGCCAAAACAACAACAGCACGTCGGCAACATGTTTCTGTTTGTGAAGTGCAGAAAGTTTTGCTGCCGTTCGTTACACGAAATTGGAATAAATGAAACGTGCAAAAGTTACTTGGTAAAATTAGAAGATTGCTCTATTTGTTACACACACTTTTCTGTCTTGATCTTCTTTACGACTCGAACAATTGAAAAACTTTCAATACCACACAAAATTTTCCGTAAAGTAGCAAATTGGAGAAAATAGTTTTCGGAAGAGTTTTTTTCTGAGAAATTTTTTTTTTCATGAACAGAAAATTGTGCATTCTTCTGCATAAACAAGCTAACATCCTAAAGGCAAAGCTGATGAAATTCTTGTTCATTTTTTTTTTCATTAATTTGAACAAAGGTTTGTGAAATAAAAAAACAAGGCGTCTCCATCACAGCTAACCAAAGTCATATTTAATTAAAAGATCGCTTTGGATGAGGGTTGAGTTATTATTATTGTTGTTTTAACTCGTTCAACCGCGTTGTAAGAGAAACATTTATTTTTGCAAGTTTCCAACATCAGCCACCAACATCGTCCGCATTTCCTCGGTGTTTATTTACGTTTTCGTGTTTCACACAAGGAAGCAATGAAAAAGGAAAATTTTGCAAAGTTTTTTGCACTGCCGCTGTCTTCTCGTGTTATTTTAATATTGCTGGCGCGCTCTTTAATGAATATGCATGTAACTTTTTGTGTTTTATTTTATTTCATTTTATTTTGTTAAAGGTTGAAGCAATCTCGGATAATTTATCTTGAAGTTAATAAAATGGTTGGAATTAAAGGTAAGAATAATTTTTTTTATCAAAAAATTTAATTTTTTATTTTTTTTGATGAATTAGCAAAAGAGGCGATTTTCAAATTTTTTAACGGTCATTTTTTGAATTGACATTTACAAATTTTCAAGTATAAAATCTGATTAAAAAATTTATTTTTTTTAACAATTTTTATTTTTAACAAAAAATAAAATTTTTGAAAATTTAAATTTTTAATTTTTTTCTAATTGATGTTTTTTTTTGTTTCCCGATAAAATTAATTTAAGTTGCAATTTTTGCAATTTAACAAAAAATAAAATTTTTGAAAATTTAAATTTTTAATTTTTTTTCTAATTGATATTTTTTTAGTTTTCCGATAAAATTAATTTATTTTGCAATTGAAAAATTTTGTAAAATTATTATTAATTTGTAAAATATAAAAAAAAATATTTTTTTTTGATTTTTTAATCAATATTTGAATTAATATAAATTTATTTATTTTTGGCAGATTTTTAAAATAATTTTTTAGATTGAATTAGCATAAAAGCGATTTTCAAATTTTTAACGGTTTTTTTTTAAATTAACATTTACGAATTTTAAATTGAATCTGAGGTTAAATCTTAGATTTTTTTTAATTTAAATTTTTTTTTTTAAAATAGGCTGAAAATTTATTTTTTTTAATTTGATATTTGTAAGTTTACAGATAAAATCAAAAGATTTTTTAAAATTTTTAATTTTTTTTTGAATTGAAGAATTTTTATATAAAATGTTGAAAAAAAATGTTTTTTTTTTCAATAATTTTTTTTTAACAATAAAAAGGATTTCTTAGATTTTGAATTAATTAATTTTTTTCCTATTTTGGTGATATGGAGCTTTTTTAAAATAATTTTTAGATTGAATTAGCATAAAAGCGATTTCAAATTTTTAACGGTCATTTTTTGAATTGACATTTCCAAATTTTTTTCAATAAAATTAAAAATTAATCAAAAATTTTACAACCAAGATAAAATATGAAACATTTTAGCTCATTGCCCTTGCCTATAAGCATAGAGTCAGTAATATGCACAACGATGATGATGAAGTGAAACTTTTTCGCACCAACTAACGGATACCTTTTGCACTTTACAAACATAATTAATGAGGAAGAGTGGCGCGGAATTTTCCGTTGCGTATTTATTTTTGTTTTGACAGCTGCAGAGATAGTTGTTGACTTTTGATTTTAATTGCGCGGTGAAAATTCTAATTTTTTTTTTGGCTCGTCGAATTACATCGAACTCGGTAAAATTTTTTCCACGAAACCGGGCATGAAACGAACAGCAGTAAATTGTTGATGAAAGACCCGTCAATTGCAGAATGTTCCGTGTTTTTAATTTCTTTTCATTTTTTTTTCTCTCGTGTGTTTTAGAAAAAAAAAAAAATAAATTGAATGAGTTCACGCTTCTCTTGCTCACTAAGCTTTGGAAAAGTTTAAACGAGTAAAATCGATTTTTTTAGTTTATTACTTGTTTTGATGTTTTTCGTGTAACGAGAAATTATCGCGGATTATGTTTCAGCCCATTTTTTCTTCGTTGAGAGATTACGTTTTTGACCAAGAAGACAAATTGCCACAGAAGGAGTTCGCCTCGCTATAATCCCTTTCATGTTTTGAAGAAGGACCTTTCTTATCGTTGTCAAAAATCGTTTCTAATAAATTTGTTACGATTTGAGTAACTTTTAAACTTTTCCTCGTAAAATATCTTTCTCCAAAACAACAAAAGGAAATAAATTTTTACGTTTTATGACTTGAAAGAAGCCGACGAAGATTGTATCGTTTCCATTCTTTTGAAAAAGTGACAAAATTTACACACGCAAGACATTCGGCAAGGCAGCAAGGCAACGTCATAAAGAAACTTTTTTTGTTGTTGTCTTCATCTTTTTGAGAAAGAGAAATGTAGAGGAATGAAAAAGGCATTGAGGATGTTTTTGCCTTATTTATTTTTATGAGTGTGTCGTTTAAAGTTAACTTTCTATGGGAACTCATGGATGTTTTAATAATATCGTCATAATAGAAAAAAAAACGTGAACGTAAATTTCAACCGTCTTTCAGCTCAAATACCTTCAAAGGACAATGGAGACTTTCATTTAACAAATTTTATTATGGGAGAAATTTCATCGCATTCGCTCTTTCTCTCTTTGGGAAGAAACACGGAAGTAAGTGATGAAAATGGAAGTGCGATGCGTTTCTTGTTTGCTTAGTAAACTGACAAGAGTGGAGTATCCAAAATAAGATATCAAGTTTATTTGCTCGTTTTTAAGTGTTTTCATTTAAAAGGACGTAAAATTTGAGATGAAACGAGTTTCGGACGTGAGCAAATATTGTAATGGTTAGCAGTAGGTGATGACTTGTAGATGGATTTTCAGAGAAAAATGTGAAAAACGATGAAAAGTAATTTTTTAAGCTATTAGAGATCTTATGAAGTTTCAAAGTAGTTTGAAAAATCTTCAGAAGTTTTAAAATTATCATTTGAGAAGATTAAAAGTCTTCATAAAGACATCAAATACTTTTAAAATTTTGAAAAAATTTATAAAACTTCAACCTAATACCTTTTTAGCTTTTTAGAGAATTTTACAAACTACAATGAGTTATAAGAAATCTAAATAAGTTTCAAAATAATCTTGAAAGCTATTTAGAATCCTACAGGAAGTCATGAGAGGCTTTTAAAACTTTTAAAAGACTAACAGGCTTCATAAAATCTCCATCTTGATAATTTCAGATTTCCTGAAGTTTCATAAGAGCCAATAAAGATTTTTTAACTTATAAAAATTAAAAAAAAAATATTTATAAATAAAAAGTTTGACATGATAGTTTGAGACTCTTAGAAGATCTTAAGTAGTTGCAAAATGTTCGAAAAAATCCATTCGAGACTTTCGAAGTTCGAACGCATTTCAGAAGCATCTTCTTGAGAATCATATACTGAAGTGGCACGGCTGACACAATGATGCCATTGCTGAAACCCAAAGCTAAAACTATCCCGATAAGTATGTGAACCAAATCAATGAACGATTAATAAAAAAATAACTATTAAAAAAAACTTTATAGACTCCTTTGAGACCCTCAGTACTTTTCAAAAGCTTCAACATGATCATTTGAGTTCTAAAAAGTTTTAAAAGAAGTCAAACAAGTGTCGAACATTTTTGAGAGTCCCTACGAAGCTTTCCAGACTCATATAATTCAGATATTAGGACCTCTTAGGGTCTTAAATAGATCATAAGCTGTCTCAAAGGCATGAACCTGAGCTTTGAACCTTGAATCTGAACACTTAAGACCCACAGAAGCTTTTAAATTAACATGGGATACTCATCGATTTTCATAAAAATATCCTATGGGTCTTAAGAGTTTTTTGAAAGTTTTAATAGACCTCAAAACAATAATTAGAGACCTCAAGATTCTTTTTTCTAATGGCAAGAGACTTATGAGTCTCATAGAATCTAAAGAAAGTTATAAAACATCTCTTAGACTTCAATTTTATACTTTAAGACCCATAAAAGATTCAAGGTTATTTGAAGGTCATGCTTATTTAATGTTAGAGACCTCAAAATGCTTCTTCCTAATAGTAAGAGACTCGTAGAATCTAAAGTACGCTATATAAGTTCTCATAGACTTCAACTTAATACTTTGAGACCCATAAAAGCTTCAAGGTCATTTGAAGGTTACAGTTAAAGTATTAGAAAATACCTCAAGAATCGCACTAAAAACTTCAAGAGCTTAAAACTGATAGTAAAAATTCTTCAGAAGCTTAAAAATCATCCTCACGAACTCTTATTAAGATTTTCTTCTCATTGTATAATTTTATTATCTCCACAGGGTACCTAATAATTGTCACACGCACTTTTTTCATACGTTTCATTATAAAACATAGATAAATATGCAAATTCTTGGCAAACTTTATTCTACAAAAAAATAATGTTTTGATCTCAAACACAAAAAAAAGTATTATATTAAGTCATTCTTGTCAGTTTTATCGAGTTTTCCGTTATGCAGGTCTATTAACGCTCATTGCGTCACAAAATACAAGGGAATACGAAAAAATAAACAAAACAAAACAAAAGGACCGAAAAAAATGTATTAGTAGGGTTAGTGACAAGATGATTATCTATACTGTACCAGACCAACCTCCAGTCGGGAAAAATTGTGAGTAGATATGCTTGAATTTGTCTTCGCGCACAATCCCTGATGGGCATTCCGCTTTGAAGCCGCGGTAGATGTGCTTGATTTCGTCTTCGGTGAAACGGGTGGCGGTGCTTAAGGCCTTCAGCGAGTCTGGGCGATATCGGGGCGGTGCTTCGAGCTCTTCGAGTTCCGTATCTGCAAGAAAAATTCAGGTCGAAAGAAGAAAAAAGGAAAAAAAAATTTTTGAATTAGAATTTTTTTTATTAAAGCTTTTTTTTTGAGAGAAGCTTATTTACAGATTTTACAAAGATTTAAAATTAGATTACGGGGGACACACTCTACGAATTGCCTAACACAAAACACAAACAGCAAGTTTAAAGTAAATATTTTGCTCCGTTTTCTTCGAACGAAACAATTAAAAATTTTATCCCGCTCCCAGTTGAATTAACCTTTTTGCTTTTCTTTCAAATTAATTTCCCTTCTTCGCACTTTCTTTTCACATCTAGTTTCGTAACAAAAACAAAGGAACCATAAATCCGGATGTTTCTTCCTTTTCCTGTCAAACTTGTCTTGTCTCTCGTTTAAATTTGCTGTAAAATTTTCGTAAAATTAATTAAAGTCATGACTCAAGAAGCGGAAATCATTAGTTTTGCACCTGAGTCCCAGATCAAATATTTTTTCGTGACAACCGAAACGAAAATTGGTATTTTTTCAACTATTTAATTTTTTTTTCAAATTTCTGTAGAAAGAAAATTTTTCAGATGGATACTTATTGGACCACTGGTTGAACGTAATTGACGAAATTCCGGATCACGAAGACGCGTTACGTGCCCGGAAAAATAATTTACGCGACTTAATCGAGCTTTTGTCGCAACATGATCTCGTAACTGGCGTTTTTCAGCGATTACCGCGACTTCAAGGCGAAAATTGGCTCTCGGAGGAATTTGAAATCTCGCACGAAGAAATGTTTCAAGCAATTCAAAAAGAAAAACGAAGCAGATTACAAATATTTATCGATAAATATCGTGAATTCCTGGAACGCGAACACATTGTTGGCGTATTGTAAGTTAATCAGAATTTCATTTAAATATGGAGAAAAATAACTCGAGGAATGTTTAGTATTTCCGACATGAATGATCAATTCAAGGAAATTTACGTGCCACGTGCGTACACGAATCCGTTGGAGGTGAAGGTTGCGATAAATCAGAGCATTGGGAAGGTTATGACGGAAGTTTATGAGAAATTTCCCCCGAAAAAGGTGCGAAAAGAACGGGCGGGAGAGATTTTGGTAGCGAGTGTCACTGTTGGAACGGAAATTGGTAAGTTTTGAACCTGAAAAATTAATTTTTTAACGAATTTTGAAGAAAAATTGAGATTAAAATTTTCAAAATGTCAACTGGGGCGAAAATTTTAAATGTTTACTGGGATAAATTTTAATTGTTTATTGAAAAATTTTGACCCAATGCTCATATTTTAAGTTTTAGCCCAATGCACATTTTGATTTCCTAAATTTTTTGTCCCAGTTAGCATTTAACTCTAAAAGATAATTTTTTTTATTGCTTTTTGAGGAAAAAAATCTTCAAAATGTCAACTGGGCTGAAAAATTTGAATGTTTATTTGGATAAATTTTAATTGTGGACTGGAAATTTTTGTCTCAATGTACATTTAAAGAGTTTTAGCCCAATGCACATTTTGAATAACTAAATTTTTTGTCCCAGTTAACATTTTTAACTCTAAAAAATTATTTTTTTTATCACTTTTGAGAAAAAAAATAAGAAAAATTTCAAAATGTGCATTAGGGCGAAAATTTTGAATGTGTATTGGGACAAATTTCAATTGTTAACTGGGATTTTTTCAATCCAAAGCAAATTTTTAAAGTTTGGGCCCAATGCACATTCTGATTTCTTTTCTGAATTCATTAAATTTTTGCCCCAGTTAACATTTTCAATACTTAAAAATGATTTTTTTACTAATTTCTTGAGAAAAAGCTTGTGAAATTTTTCCAAAATGTGCATTGGGGCGATAATTTTTAATGTTTAATGGATGAAATTAAAATTTATCCACATTTTGAAATTTTTAAACCCAATAAACATTTTTTTAAATTTCACCCCAATGCACATTTTGTGAATTTTTGCCCCAGTTTACATTTAAAATTCGAATTTTCAATTAAAAAAATATTTTTTAGACAAAAGACTCATCGAAAATTGGCTAAAATTGGTTCAAGATGACGCAAATATCAATTCAGAGCAAAAAATAAAAATTTTGGAAATCCTAAATCTTCAAGCAAATGAAAAAATTGCTGTTTCTCCCTTCAATTCCTTACCCAACATTGGTCAAGGCGACAATTTAAATCTTTTGGGACTCGAAAAGTTGGAAAAAGATGAAATTTTAACAAAAATCAACGCAGAAAAGCAAAATCGCTTAAAAATTTTAGGTGAAAGTCATTTCAGACAAATTTTAACAGGAACTCGTCGAAAAGCTGTCATTCTGTAAGTAATTTTTTTCACATCTCAAACAATATTTTCAACATTTTTTAATCAATTTTAGCGTTGCTGACTACAATTTAAAGCAAAATTACCAAGTAATCAACGAAAAAGTCTCCGCAGCAGATCGCGAACGTCTCGCAAACGAAATCGAATGTCGCGAATATGTCATCGAAGCACAATTAAAAGACCTGCAAGAGTCTGAAGCACATCGAAAAGCCGCTCAATTCAAGGAAGAAGCATTGGGAGTCCTTCAAACACACATCGAACGACAAAAAACGGCGCTAATTCCCGAATTAGATGTTTTTACGGGAACGCCGCGACTTGACACGCCTCACGTACGTCCTCAAAGGCGATCCGTCGAAGCTTCAGGAGTCGATCCGGAACAAGATTTAATCGATTTTACGACACCTCGCAAAGAAACTCCTGTAAAAAGTGACGAAAAGACGCCAGAAAAGCCTCGGGAGAAAGTTTTCGGGGATCTTTTGACGTTAGAAGGTCCCATGATTACTCCAAAACCGCAAAAAACTCGTCGAAATTTGGCGGAAGAGATGCGCGATGAACCAATTGACTTGCTAAATACAACGCCGCCGATCTTAATCATGGCTCGTCCTCCTTTGGAACCGGAAAAAGTCGAATGGTGGGATGCGGCAACGTCACGAAATGAGATAATTGAGCCTTTGCAGCCGAATTTCGATGAAAAACCGCAAAAAAGTTTCATGGAAGCTGCTTCGGATTGGATCAAATATGCCCAAGTGACGTTGAGTCATCGCGAAACCAAGGCTGGAATTGATCTCTGGTCCGATATTTTAGCAGCTCCGAGCACAAATGACCCCATTGAAGAGCCAAAAATACCGGGAATTGACGAAGAAAGCGATTTTCATGCCGAAGAAGACGAAGAAAAAGACGTTCTCGTTGCTGGATTATCATAAGCGAAAACTATTTCCTTAATCGAGTTAGAGCAAAAAAAAAAATTTCTTTAACGAACGATGAATATTTCAAAACTAATTATAAAAACTCGTTAGTCATGCAGGAGATTTTTCATTCCGGTCGCAGCTTCAAGAGAAAAAATGATTAATGCAAAGCTTCTAAAACACGAAAAAAAAGAAAAAAGTTTTTCTAATAATTAATGCTTTGCTCATTTGTCTCTCGAAGCGCGCAGAAAACTTTTTATTTCTCTTCTCGATAAAAATTTATGTTAATTATAACTAAATTAGACTTTCCTTTAGCCAATTTTTCTCTCTGGTTTTGTCAAAGAGGTAATTAAAGCTCGTAAATTGCACCGCGAGTGCATGGCGAGGTAATTTCATTTCACGCATGAGATCGAAAAAAATAATGAGAAAAATGAGACAGATTTTTATTTTTTATCGTATCTGTAAGGGTGAGTTTTTGAAAGAAAAATTATTTTTTTAAAAATTTTTTCAAATTTTGAGATTTTTGAAAAAAAAAATTAAAATTTGTCATTTAAAAGAATATTTTTGAGATTTTTTTAGATTTTTTTGTATTTTTCAATAATCTTACTTAAAACTTTGTAAATTTATGGTAATTTTTTAAAATTTTTTTTCAAAAAGTCAACATTGCTATCATTTTTTTTTTAATTTTAATTCGTTAAAATTTTCGAAATTTTATAAAAAAAAATACAAGGCATTTATTTTATAAAATTTAATTTTTTTTTATATTAATTTACATTTAAAACAGTTTTTTTATAATAAAATTTTTAGTTTAAAAAAAAAAGTTAAATTAAAAAAAAATATTTTTAAATTTATAATTTTTATATTTTTATGAACATTAAGTCATTTGTTCAAGAAAATTTATTCAAATTTTGAAATTTTTGAAAATTAAAAAAAATCAAAGTAAATTTTTTTGAACTTATTTTTTTTATTTACTTTTTTTTATACGATTTTTATTATTCGAAGAAAATTTTATTAATTAATTAAAAATAAAATATTTAAAAAAAATTTTTTTAAAGAAATATTATAATTTCTTTAGATAATAATTCTATTTTTATTATTTAAATTATTTTATTAGTTTTTTTAAATTAAAAAAAAAATTAATTAAAAAAATAATTTTAACTTTGTTTTAATTAATTAAAAAGTTAATTATTAATTTAAAATTTTATAAAAAAAAAATTATGTATAATTTTAATATTTTTTTAAATGGACTTATAGAAATTCTTTAAGTAATAAAAATATTAAAAATTTTGATATTTTTGTATAAAAATCATAAATTTTAAAATAATTAACTTTTTTAATCAAAATTCTGGAGAAAATTCGTTAAGATTTTCGAAATTTTATAAAAAAAAATTATGAAGCAAAATTTATTTTTTTTTATATTAATTTAATATTATTAATATTAATATTAATTTTTTGATTAATTTTAACTTTTTAATTAATTTAAATTAACTTAAAATTATTTTTTTTTATTTTAAATAAATTTAATAAAATAAAATAATAAAAATAGAATTTTTTAAAGTCAAGTCTATATGAAATTTAATCTAATTGAAATCTAATATACTATAATATTTTCTTAAAATATTTTTAAATTATTTAATTTAATTTATTTTATGTTTAATTCATTTATTTTTTTTTTTGATTGAAATTTGTAAATGAAAAAAAAAATTAAATTTTGTTCGATAAAATTTTAGTTTTTAATTTTTTTTATATTTCTTTCAAAAACTCATCCAACAAGGTAAAAAACTTCGAAACTGCAAACCACAATAAAATTTGTCTCTGGCACACCGTCAATCATACACATGAAAGAACACACGAAAAAAAAAGTTATTTAATTAAATATTTACTACGCTGTTCTTCGTACACTCAGTTAACTGTTCTTTTTCCGGCTCATCATAAACATTCAGTCTCTCTTTCACTCTTTTCTGATGAAATAAATGCAAATACACATTTTTCACGTTCATGCATCGTTTATCATCACCAAAAATCATAAATAAATAATGCAGCAGCAATTAATTTTTATTTTTTTTTTCGTTTTTGGGGCTTTTTTGCGAAATAAATTTTCTTTTTTGCGGTTTTCCGCACCACTGATGAGTAACAACTCCGGTCATTTTGCCCGATGGTCATTATCGCAACTCTAACGTGCATTCGGTGAAATCAATTATTTATCTTTGTGCACTTCAAATTTATTTATAATTGTCGCGAATGACCGCTTGTTGCACATAATTCCGCCCCAAATATCAAAATTTGCCGTTTTTTCGCGTTTGTTTAATTAATTGCACTGAATTTTATTCGATTTCATGATTTTTGCTTGATGAACGTGTCTAACAATCATCATCATCTCGCGCGAGTGTTTGTTTATGTCTATCATGCACTCGAGTGCAATTCCGCGATAAATATTGATGTTAATTTACTCGGTGGCGAAACACTTACAAACATCTTCGGGCGCCTCGTCTTCCATGGAATCGTGGTAGAAATTTTGTTCAAACTGTTTGGATTTTTTGCGAGCAGCTTTCTTGCTGTTTTCCGGAATTAAACTGTTTTTTCGAGCACTTGTGCCGCAGTTATTCTCGATCAAAATGGACTCTTCGCGCCACATTACCACGACGTTCGACACGATCGATTGTCTGGCGGTGAAAAAATTTTGTTTTTTTTTTCAAATAACGAATCGCAGTAAAATTAGCAGGTCATAAAAAAACAGGTCGATTTTTTTTTGTTTAAATTTTGCCAGACCGCGAAACGACATTAATCGCCAAGTTTTATTGATTTTTCTTTCTTTCGGATTTGTAAACAAATTTTTGTGTGGGATTTTTTGCGCTCATCAGGGTCGAGAATTTAGTTCAGTTTATGTCAAAAAATATTTAAAAAAAAAATACATTTTTTTTCACAAAAAAAATTGCTCTTAAGTCATTTTGACTTAAACTTAAGAGACTTATTTTTAAACTTAAGAAAAAAAAATCTTAAACATGTTGACTTAAGGTTAAGTTTGATAATATTTGTCAATAAATTTTTAAATCATATTTTGAGAAAAAAAAATTAAACATAAAAAAATATCAAATTAAGTCTTATAAGTTAACTTAAGAAAAATATTTTGAAAGAGCAAAAAAAAAATTGATTTATATAGTCGACTTAAAAAGAATTAATTTAAAAATATATGTAAAGAAATTGCAAAAAAAAATGAAGAAATTTTTGAATTAAACTCTTAACTTAAAAATTTTAAGTCAAAACAAATAAATATTTTAACTTAAAAAATGTTGACTTAAGCTTTTAAGTTTTTGATCATTTTTGAGAAAAAAATATATTTTTTATAAATTTCTTTAAATTTTTAATCGAATTCACTTAAGTCGACTTAAAGAAATTTAATTTAAAAAAATTTTTAAAGAAATTTAAAAAAAAAACTTAATTTCTTCAAAATTTTTTTTCGAAGTAACTTAAATCGACTTAAAAAACTTAATCCGTATAAATATTTAAAGAAAATTTTAAAAAATATTTTTTTTTCTCAAAAATGTTCAAAAAATTAAAAATTTAAAAGCTTAAGTCAACATTCTTAAAATTAAAATATTTATTTGTTTTGACTTAAAATTTTTAAGTTAAAAGTTTAAGTCAAAAATTTCTTAATTATTGAATATTTTTTACCAAAACATGGTCAAAAAATTTAACTTTTTAATTTTTTTTATTCTTAAGTTTTAAACTTAAAGAAAAAATTCTAAATTATTGACTTAAGAATAACTTAAGTTCAATTTTCTTAAGTTCAAAATTAAGTCCTTAAGTTAAAAAATTTTTTTTCGACCCTGTTTCTCTTTTAAATCTATAAACAAGAAACATCTTCGATGATGAAGTCTTTATTTAACGAACGGAACAAAAGACGATAAAAGTTCATATTTTTTTTTTATTTAACGTAATAAATTTTACACCGAGAGAAAACTGTAAATTGGTGAGTGGTGAGTAAAAAAAGATGAAAGTTTCCTGTTTTTATTGTTACTTCGCTGTGCTGTTAAATTTGCGAGTTTTTCAATAAATTTGCTTTTTACACAACATTGTTGTTTGTGCGGGAAAAAATAAGTAAACTATTCGTTCGAACAGAAGCGTCTGATGTAATAAACATTCCCGAAGAAATAAACAAGAAGTAGTAAAAATGTTTCAAAAGGCCGTAAAATTTAATATAGTAGCCAGGTGTTTCCTTACCAGCGCGTCGTCGACAGTATCTCAGATGAGAAAATGAGTAAATAAAGGAATTTATGGTCCAGCGAGAGCAAAAAAAACAAAAGTATGATGGAAATTGGATTGTTATCGAAAAGCTTTTCGTCTTGCCCAAGAGAGTTGGAGCGATAAAAGAGGATTTTTGAGAAAATTGACGTTCGGTGAGTCATGAAAGGTGCTCTCAAGGTTTGTTGATGTTTTTGAAATTTTATTTGAAAAATTTATTTTAAAGTTCTTTGTCTTAGAGATTTTTTTTCAAAGGGTTCACAGTGGGCGAATTTGACTTTTTTTTAGTTCAAAAAATATTTTTTTTTAAATTACTGCATGAATCAAATAAAAGAAATAAAAAATTTTTGTTCATAAAAAATATTAAGTAGCTCCTAAAGTTTCAAAAATGGATGATTTTTTATATTTTTCTTCATGAATTTAATTTAAAAATATTTTTTCAGTTCAAAAAAAAAAAAAAAATTAAGCCATAGTGAGATCAGCAATTTATAGAAAATAGTCAAAAATTATGATAAAATAATTAATTAAATAATTTAATTTAATTTAATTAATAAATTAAAAATTATTTTTCATAATTTCCCAAAATTTTTAATTATTTAAAAATAATTTTTATAATTTTCCAAAACTTTTAATTAATTAAATTAAATAAAATTAATTAATTAAAAATTATTTTTGATTACTTAAAAAAATAATTAATAAAAGTAAATTGAAATAAATAATTAAATTAAATAACTAATTAATTAAAAAAATATTTTTCGTTATAAATAATTCTATAATTTAATTTAATTTATTTAATTTTTTTCCTTTTTTAATTTAATTATTTTAAAAAAAAAATTATTTTAATTTAAATTTTTTTTTTTTATTTTTAGAAAAATTTAATAAAACTTCAAAATAATTTTAAAATTACGTAAAATAAATTAAAAATTTATATAAAAAATTACTCCTTTTGAAAAATATTGTTTCACAGAAACCTTAAAAATTAATCACCACAACAATTTAAATTTAACTTTTCTCACTTCGAAGAATCACCGAGTTTCAATGGGATAAAAATTGATAAACCACGTAAACTCATTAAAAAATCTCAATTAATATTTTTTTTTTAAATCCGATTATTTTTTCTTTGTAAACAATTTTTACTCGTCATGAAAAATCATGTAGGCGGCGACATTCGCTGTAAATAAATAAACAGCTGTTCGCTATTTTTTTTTTGGCTCAACACGAAATGCATTAAGGCAAGTGCACTTTTTTATGACGACGGAACGATTCTCCGGAGAGTCGTCGAGAGCGAGAGTGAAATAAAATGAGAAATTCACGACTACTGATATTATTCGTCCCAAAAATAATTTTCACCATTAGATAAATATGTCGGTCATGATCACACGTCGCAATAATAAAAATGTTGTGAAAGAAAGTGACTCAATGTCGTTTTTTTTTTATTTTTATTGAAAGTAATTTTTTTTTAATTTCCCGTCGAAGGTTCGCGACACTTTATTTTTTATGACCTGCTTTTTCGCGATTATTCGATACATAATTGATACGCACTTCCGTTCCGCAAAAGAAAATTAAGAATTTTCACGAATTCTTCTGTCATTCACACGTTTTCGTGCAACGTCTCAAAATAAACTAAGTTAGCCACTCGCGTTCGTGTTTTCATTAGCTGTATCATTAAAGAGTTGTTGTGTGAGCGGAACATGCATGAGACACTCTTAAAAATATATCATCAACAGAAATAAAATGTATATCAACAACAAGTGAGTCAAAAAAAAATTATTCACACACATGAACAATTTTTAATTTTTTTTTTGTTTTTTTGTGAAAATTTTCTTCTTTTGAGAAGTCATTCATCATATACGACGACAACAAAACGATGACGAGGAGTGATGATGAAATTGTCTCTATTGCTGTCTCGTGTGTGAGAGACGTGTTTAGATGATTAATTGCCGGAAAGGCCTTTGTTGTTGTCATTTTTTTGTTGTTAGAATGTTTCTCAACATTTTTTTTCTTTGTAATGAATTGGGAAATTTGGAGCAAGTGTCAATGAACGAAACGACCTTGAGAGAAAATTTGATTTTTTAAATGTTGAATTTTGACTTTACATAAATTAATTTAATTTAATTTATAATTAATTTAATTTAATTTTTAATAAAAAATTAAATTAATTTAATAAATTTAAATTGAAAATTAAATTAATTTTATTCAATTTTTTAGAATTTTTTGAGCTAAATATGTGAAAAAATTCATGATTTTATTACTTTAAGAATTTTTTAAAATTTATTTTTTTGTTTATTTTCTCAAAAAGCCTCAGAATGATTATTTTTTATTTCATAAAATTTTTCATTAAATATTTTTTTTATTGAGGTACAAAACCTCATGATTTTATTCAACATAAAAATTTTTTAAATTTTTGTAGGAAATTTTTTTTAAATAAAACTTTTGAAAAAAGTTTGACTTAAAAATTTTATTTAAAATTAAACTTAATTAAAGAAGTAAAATTTTTAAAATAAATAAAATTTTTAAAATAAGTAAAATTAAATAAAATTTTTAAGTCAAACAAAAAAAAATATATTTTGACTTAAGCTTTAATTTCAGGAAAATCAGACGAGCTGCAAAACATATGATTTAAACTTAAGCTTATAAAACTTATGTGACTTAAACTTAAAAGAATTTTGACTTAATAAGCTTTTGACTTGAGCTTAAGTTGAAGAATAAGTGAAATATTTTCGACCAAATTTCGAGATAAAATATCAATTAGGCTTAAGTTTTACTTAAGTGACTTTTACTCAAGCTTAAGTCTTAAGTCAAATAGATTTAACTTTTGACTTAAAAAGTTTTATAAAAAAAATTATTTGACTTATGACTTAAGCTTGAGTAAAAGCAGTCACTAAAGTTTAACTTAAGTCACCTTGATATTTTATCTCCAAATTTGCTCCAACAGCCAAAAAATATTTAACTTAAGCCCAAGTCAAAAGCCAATTAAGTTAAAATACTTGTAAGTTTAAGTTACATAAGTTTTTGCAGTTTTAAGGACTGCTGATGAATTTTTCTATTTGTTCATGCTTTCAATTATCGTTAACAAACTCTGTCAACATCATTTGGAAATTTACTTGACCTTCGCTTGACCTTGAATAATTTTTTTATAATTCAAGCTGATACTGATTTAAAATTTTTCTCATTCTTTTTAATTTTTTTTTGGAGCACAAAACAAATATTTTTGAGAACTTTTATTTAGAAATCAATTCTTCAAAACTAATTTTTTTTTATAAATTTTTGTTTACTCAGATGTCTCAGATTTCGATTTTTTTTTTGTATTTAAACAATATTCAGACATTTTTTTTTGTTTTGTCTAAACTTATCTAATTCTGAGGAATTCAACAATTTCAATAGTTCACTTATTAACTAATTTTTTTACGAGACACAAAAATATATGAAAATACACTTGAATCAATAAAATTTTTAAGTTTATACAGTTGATTTTTTTTCGACGCAAATCAACTTCAGTATCACTTAGAAGCGCTTAAAACAATGATCTTAAAAATTCGTTATTTAATTTTATTTTTGATTTTTATCGGTTTTGGTCTCTTTTTTCGGTTCTCAATTTTTTGTGAAGACTCTAAAGAAGAAATATCGACAGAAGACTTGCCAACGATCTACGCCATCACCCCGACCTACTATCGCCTGACACAAAAAGCCGACTTGACTCGTCTTTCGTATTGCCTCCAACTTGTGCCGAATGTCTTCTGGGTCCTCATCGAAGATGCCAAGAGCACCTCTGAGCTCGTTCGTGGCATCCTGAATCGTGGCGGTCTCTCTGATCGCAGCGTACAACTTTTCGCCAAAACCCCCCAGAGTATGATACCCCAAAAGAACCAAAGTCGTATTTCAAAACCGCGTGGCGTCCTTCAACGAAATGTCGGCTTGGATTTTGTAATCCGTCGAATGGCGGAAAAAGGCGGGCGTTCAATTGTTTATTTCATGGATGACGACAACACGTACAGCCGCGAACTGTTTCACGAAATGGCAAAAATCGAGGAAGGTCGAGTTGGGGTTTGGCCCGTTGGATTAGTCGGAGGTTTGAGAGTCGAAAAACCCATTGTGGCGCCAAATGGAACAATAACGGGATTTAATGCTATGTGGAATCCGGGAAGAGTGTTTCCCATTGATATGGCGGCATTTGCAATTTCGGGAGATTTGCTGTTGAAAAATCCGAAAGCTAGATTTCATTATAAACCAAATTTGGAAACGATATTTTTGCAACAAATAACGACGAGGGATGCTTTGCAACCATTGGCGAATTTGTGCAAGGAAATTTTGGTTTGGCACACGAGAACAGAAAAGCCGAATTTAGAACAAGAAAATAAACATGTGAAAAACTATAGGATTCTATCAGATGATGGAATGGAATTGTAAAATTGAAAAAAATTCAGCACTTTTTTTCCAACTTTCTTAAGCTTTAAAGATAAAAAAAGGCAAAAATTATTGAAATATCAAAGTATTGATATTAAATTTAAAATAAAATATTGAAGTTCCCTGAAAAAAATATTTGAATAATGAATTAATTTTGTGAAATTTTATTGAATTAATCATTAAACTTAAGTTATTCTTAAATCAAAAAAAAAAAAAAAAAAAAATAAAAATAAAAAAAATAAAAAATAAAATAAAATAAATAAATAAAATAAAATGTTTTTAAATTCCAAAGTAATAATAAATATTTTTTTATTTAATATTTTAAAAATTAATTTAATTGAATTTAATTAATTTATTTTAATTTAATTTATTTAAATAAATTTAATTTAATTTTTTTTATTTTTAAAAATTAATTTAATTACTTTATTTTATTTTAATTTAATTGAATTTAATTAATTTATTTTAATTTAATTAAATTTAATTAATTTATTTTAATTTAATTTAATTAAATTTTAATTTAAATATTTTTTTTATTTTTAAAAATTAATTTAATTAATTAATTTAATTTAATTAATTAATTTATTTTAATTTATTTATTTAATTAAATTTTTTATTTTTTTTTAATTTTAAAAAATTAATTTATTTTAATTTTTTAAAAATTATTTTCATTTTTTTTTTTTTTTAAATCGTTCCTTTTTATAAAAATTTGTTTCACAGAGTATGCAATGAACATTTCATTAGATTTTAGTTTTGTTCGAAAATCACTTTTTGATAACTGAACTTAAAGATCTTACAAATTTCCATTCAAAATTAATCAAAAATGACTTAAAATGCAATTCTCGAGACTTTTTTTTTAATTTTTTTTTCTTTAATTAAAAGTTTCAGTAAAAAACAAATATTAAGTAAACACTGCGTAACCTATCTAACAATGTAACGACTCACCATCATTACACGTTGCCCGTTGAGGACAATTCACGCATGCAACGACAATACCAACGGCAAAAAAAAAACGAAAATTCAATTAATTCACAAAATTTAATTACCGCCTTAATTGACAATTAAATTGCGATTAAAAGTGTGTGGAAAGTTGGATGAGCTTTTTCCATAGAATTTTTTTTTAAATTCAGTTCAAGTTCTTAATTGAATTTGCACACATCGAGCGAAAATTAATTTATTGATTCTCTTATGGGAATTACAATGCCGAGTGGCGGACGATGGAATATTGAATTTCATTTTTAGTTTTTTGCGAAATTTCAATGCTTTTAACTATTTTCTTCTTCCTCGTTGTCAAGTGAGTGTCTGGCTTGGTTTTCATGGCGATAGGGAAATAAAAGGATTAAATATTTAATCGCATTTTGTGTGTGTATGTGGCATAAACCAGTCAAACTGTCTCTTTCGCATATTTTATTAGAAAATTTTGTTGTTTTTTCGGCAGAAAATGTTGAAGCTTTAAGAGCATCGCGCGTTTTAATATTCCACGAGAACAACAACGTGCGCTTTAATTTTGAGATTTTGTCTTTGTTTGCCGAACAAATCCACAGACATAATCATTTACATGATCTTTTAATCCGGTTCGCATACAAATGGGTTGTTTTTTTGGCGCGGCGTGTGCAAAATATTAAGTTTCTCAAAATTTTGCCTGAGTTTTTGCACACGTGATATTGAACAAAATTAAGCTTAAAATGACATTAAAGAGCAAAAAAATAGGTCAAATTAAATGAATTTTAAAGAAAACGTGAGTTTAAAATTTTTTAAAATATGTACTGGGTTAAAAATTTAAAATGTTAACTGGGATAAACATTTAAATGTGTATGATGATGAAAATGTAAACTGGGTCTTTATTCAACATTTTTATTTAGAAAATATTTTTAATGTTCATAAGGGCAAAAAAAAATAAATTATGAATAAAATTTTTAAAATGTGAACTGGGTCAAAATTTAAATTTTTTTTAAGCGAACGTTCAGAATTTGTATTGGGTCAAGAGAAGTGAAAAGATATTCTTGTTTAAATTTTTGACCCAGTGCGTTTTGTTATTTTTTTTTCTCAATTTTCACAATATGCACTGGGTCAAAAATTTAAATGTTAACTGGGTTTAAAATATGGAAGTTCAATTTAAAAAATTAAAATGTTAACTGGGTCATTTATCAAAATTTTTATTTAGAGAATATTCGCAATTTTAAGACAAAAAATATAAAATTTGAAAAATGTGAACTGGGTCCAAACTTAAGATATTTTAGTTTTAAAAGTCAAAATGTGAACTGGGCTGAAGATCAAAGTTGAAATTCAGAATGTTTATTGGGACAAAAAATCTA
The DNA here is from genome assembly GCF_036172545.1 of Culicoides brevitarsis. Classification (NCBI taxonomy): domain Eukaryota; kingdom Metazoa; phylum Arthropoda; class Insecta; order Diptera; family Ceratopogonidae; genus Culicoides; species Culicoides brevitarsis. The sequence goes on along the minus strand of NC_087087.1, from coordinate 30,369,759 downwards.
AAATTAATTGAATGTAAAAATTTGAAAATGTGCAGTGGGTCGAAAATTTTTTATTTATCCCGTTGCTTTAAAAAAAAATATAATTATTTTTTTTTTTCAATTGAAATTTCAAAACATTTTAATAAAAAAAAAAATCAAAGTAGTAAGAAACTGATTATTTTGACTTAATTTTTATCTTCAACACACAAAATTTAATTAAAAATCCTATCAAAGGCTATGCAATGAATATTTCACTAGATCTTAGTTTCGTTCGAAAAGCATGAAATTCAAAAGATCGTCAAGTCAAATCCCATCAATTACTCGAAATCAATAAATATCAAACAGCATAGGTTAGAAATTTATTCATTCTTGTTTGTTTGTTTGTTTTTCTCATTACTATTCAATCTGTTTCTCTCTTGTAAATTCTTCTTCTTCTCCTCAGATTTTGTATTTATTTGTATTTTTCTCGCACACTTTTCGAGAAGTAACGAATAAATTTTAATCATACCAACCACACACATGATTCGCTCATCAATATTTGTGTTTTTCCGTGTATTTATTTCAATTCTCAAACAAAAATCCCTCCACAAAATACAAAATTGTATATTTTAGCCCATTATTTGTGGAGTCAGCTACTAACGGAGAGAAAATCACAACATTTTACGAGTAAACGATTTCGATGATTGGAAAATCTGTGTGTGTGTGTGTGTTTGGTTGATTGAATGTTTTATGTTACTCCTATTTTGAATAATCAAACGGAATTTGCTCGAATAGTAAAATAAAATACATATCGAATGTCAAATGTAGTATGAGCTGAGCAAACAATTGATAAAGCGTAATGATATATGAAATATAAATGATGAAAGAGGGTCGTTATAGCAGTTAAGAACCCTTCACATAAATTGGAACGTCTTAATTTTTGGCTTGTTTTTGGGTTTTTCGACATTTATTTTAAAGAGCACATTATTAATGATTGTGGCTTGAGTTTCCGAGAAGTATATATGGAGACATGGGAACCGAATTCAGGGTCGTTACCACGAAACAAGAAAGCTATTAAAGTATCTTTCTATATTTTCAGGTAGAATTTCGATATTCAGCAGAAAGGAAAAAAAATATGGAGACACGAAATAACCTTGTTAGATTTTCACCGATAATTGTAAGTGTATAAGATTTTTTTTTTTTTTTGGGAAATTGAATTTATGCTAGACGATGATTTTTTTTTCGGTTTTATTAGAAAGAAAAAGGTTTTCTTTTCATTTTGCTATAAATGGAAATTAAATTTGTGATCGTTTAAGTGGAAATATTGATAGCAAATCAAAAGGGATTTAATTCGAAGATTTGTCGATATATCCTGAATTTTTTGCTTTTTGTCAGTTTTGCATTGAAAATTTTATTGAGCTTCTCATTTCAACTCAAAATTCGCAAAATAATATAAAATTAAAATGAAAATTAAAAAAAGGCGGGAAAATTGTTTTTTGATCTATTGATGAGATATGCAATGAATTTCACAAAAGATCTTAGTTTCGTTCGAAAAGCAGTTTCAGCAAAATTTTTAAAAATAACCAGACGTCTCCATTTTTTAAAAATTTTTTTAAGATGCGGAAATAATTTTTTTTCACTAGATCTTAGTTTCGTTCGAAAAGCAGTTTCAGCAAAAATTTTAAAAATTACCAGACTTCTCCATTTTTCGATTTTTTTAAGAAGCCAAATTTATTTATTTATTTTTTGAGATATGCAATGAATTTTACAACAGATCTTAGATCTAGAGCTTCGTTCGATAAGCAATTCAACGAAAAATCAATTCAGATCGCAAAAAGACAACTTTCCATTACATTTGTCTAGACTTCGAGGCTCGATGAGTGAAAAATGTTTTAAATGAGCCAGTTTTATATTCATTGAAACTGTTTGCGGTTCAGAAAAGCCAATTTCATGCAAAACTGGGAAAAATTTTACCATAAAATACAAATTGAATTCAATTAAAAAGTCTCTTATGGTAATGACTTCCATAAATTTCTATTTGAGTTTATTCTTTTTTTTTCTGCCCATTTTGCGAAATTAAAGCACAAAACAGAAATTTCAATAAAAAAATGCTGTTACAAAAATCCTATAGGAGTTTGACTCAATTTAGGATGACTTTGCAAATTTCTCCCCTTCTAAAATTTTATAAATTTTTTTTTCAAGTATTTTGTTGGAAATGACCTCCAATCAGTACTTACTAATTAAATTACCGAAAAAAAATTTTGTTGTCTATCATTGTTAGTGCCTAAATAGCTCGTAGCTACGAAAATGCATTTTTGAGGGATTTTTTTTGGCTCGGATGAAATGACATGACTGACAAAATGATAAAAGGCTGGCAATTATAAACTTTGACGTTGCTTTTTTTCCATGTCTCTCTCGGTTTTCTGGTTGAAAAAAGTACTGATGATGATGAAAATTATTCATTCATGCAAAAACTCGGTTAAGGACTATCATCAATGTTTCCGCCATTCTACATTGAAAACATTGGGAACGAGCCGTTATCCGGAAAAATGTAAGAGGATATTGTACAAAAACAAAATAAAATGTCGAAAAATGTAGCAGCGTGGACAGGATTTTGGCGTGGCACGACAGATATCTGTTGATTTGATCTGTTATTCGTTTTGCCCGCCATATAAATACAAAAGAATGCTAAAATTGAAAAGTGATGTACCATCGATCCAATCCGAAAAATTTGTAACGCACAAAAAAAAATGAATAGATTGGCCTAATTTGAAGCAATTTTCAACGATAGAAAATTTTTCGGTATAATTGATATTGCGAGTAATTAAATTAAATTACTTTTTCACAGAAGGGAAACGAAACTTTGGCCATTATTAAATTTGTCCCCATTAAATATCGATTTTCTTCTATTAGTTTCTAATTTAATAGCGAAGAGTTATTTTTTCTGCCAACATTTCGAGGTAATTAAGTTTCGAGTGCGCAGATGATTCCAACAAAAAAAAAAAGTTTTAATTACTTCTATTGTTTTTTTTCTCTCATTTCAGGAGCCAAAAAAAAAATTAAGTTCTCAAAAAAAAAATTTTTTTTTGTTCACCGGAAGCTCTTTAATGTGATATTTCCTCAAACAATTTTTTTTCACACTCATAAATTTCCAACCTAAAATGCATGGAGACGAAAATTACATGCCAGAAACCCACAATAATTCACTCCTCCTGCACAACACCGAGCCAAACCATGATGATGATAAAAATCTTTTAAATTTACATTAAAAGTGCATTGTTTGGCAAGGAACATCGCGGTAAAGAAGCTTATCACGAAATTCACATCATCGTGGAAAGGAAACGAAAAAAATGGTGCTTGGTCGGTAATTGAGAAGTAAGTATTGAAAGTGTTGAGTAAATTAGATGAAAAAAAAAATGAAAACGAATATGAAGAAAAAAGAGAAAATGAAGAAGAACAAGTCAATTATAGTACTTTGATTCGTCAGTTACGACGCTAATAATGATTTGAAGTGTCTTTTAAAGGTAATGTATATTTTAGTAGGTAAGTTTTAGTTAAAGAATAATTTATTTTTTACTTAATATTTTTTTTAAGAAAAATTTTCTTTTTAGGTTTTAAAATTTTAATGAAGATAAAGATTTAATCCTATTAAAGTTGACAAAATTAAAAATCTTGAAACTATGATAGATGGGAGACTTAAACTACAAGTGAAATAAAAAAGATATACAAGGAAGTTAATTTCATGACTCGAATGAAGAAAATGCTTGATAAAGAAACGAAATTACACAAATCTTATATCCAACCTCATATTGATTACTGCAGTACGATACTGATGCTAATGAATGACGAAGACTTGAAGGCGATTCAAAAGCTCTGTAACCTTATGGGCGAAAAACGGGTCAGATGGATCTCTTAAGGGAATTTTTTGATTCCTGATTCCTTCTGATTCCTTAAGAGATCAATCTGATCCCCTTTCGAGTTATTCATCAGCAGACCCAAAAAAATGAATCTTTTAAGAGATCATTTTCATTTCTTAAGAGATCAAATTGGCCTCCTGAAGGTATCAAATTGAACTCTTGAAGGGATGAAATTGACCTTTTGAAGAGATCGAATTGACCTCTTAGGGCATCAAAATGAACTCTTAAAAGATTCAACTTAGGTTAATTCATTAAGGGATCACATTGACCCGTTAAAGGAACAAATTGATCCCTTAAGGAAATTTTTTGATCCCTTTTGACTTCTGAGGGGTCAACCTGTTCCCTTAAGGGATCAATATGACCCGTTTTTTGCCCATAGGAGCAAAGCAAATACTTCTTCTTATACTTGAGTAAGGAGACCATGTTGAATGACACAGACTTACTTGATGTGAAGCAAAGAGTTTATTTTAACGCATTGAAGCTTATTTAAGAAATTCACGCCCGTTTTTTTTTCACTTTTTTATAAAAGATTTTAGTTTAGAAAATTTTAATCGATTTTAGAAATTGTAGATATTCTAAAGTTATTGAATCTAAAATTTCTGAAGATCGATTATAATTTGTTAAACTAAAATCAATTTTAAATTTGTGATGATACGGGCGTTAATTAAGGGTTAAGACTCCTCTAGAAGTATCTCCAATGAGCAAAAGTGGATTTCAAGCCTTGGACTGAAAAGAAAGTCTTTAAAGCCCTATGTGCGAAAAACGGGTCAGATTGGTCCCTTAAGGGATCAGGTTGACCCCTCAGGAGTCAATTTGATCTCTTATGGGATTTTTTTTATCTTAAGGGATCAATTTGACCCGTTTTTCGCCCATAAGGAGAATAGCTTAATTTTTTAAAGAAAAATTCTTTTGAAGATTTCTTTAAAATATTAAAAAAAAATTCAAAGACTTCATTTTCAGTCCAGGTCCTTTAAATTTAATAATTTTTCTCATTGAAGATACTTGTGGATTTTTTAATGAACTTTTATGATTTAGACGAAGCTATTTTTGGTGAATTTCAAGAACTCGTTAGAACATTTTATCTCCTAAAATAGCTCTTCTTTGACTTAAAGACTTAAAGATTTTATTTTCGGTAATTTTTTTTCTATTAACGATCCATCAATATCAGAAAAAAAATCTGATTTTCCCTAATTTTCGTTCCGTATCGTTCATTCATTGACTTTCATTTATTTTTAGAGCTCCGACGAAATTCAATTCATTGTCACTTTCGTCATTATTTTATCTCCATTCAATTCACTCTCTAATCTGTAGGTATAGTCTGTAGCATTAACAGTACAATAATAGAGAAATCTCTAAATTGAATCATCATTTCGCACACAAAAGATAAACGAGGAGAAACTTTTCTTTTGTACATCGAACAACCAAAAATTGGCACAAAAGCAAATGAATTGAGTTTATTAAAGTGTAATAAATCATTTATTTTTCCTTCACTGAAATTTATTTCAATTTTCATCATCTTGATTTTTGTTTTGTCTTCCCTTCGTGCAAATGAAGTCATAAAAATTTTGTTCCGTGTAAACATCGCAGATGATGAGTCAAAAATATTGAACGAACATCCATTAAAAATTTTTACGATCCACATTTTATTTAATTTTACATGCAAGTCAATAAATTACTCATTTTTTTTTGTTTTGGTCGAATTATTTGACTTTTCTTCCGAGGAAGAGGAAAAAAATTTCTCATGCATGAAAATCCCCCTAAGAAGATGTTAAAACATTTCTTTTGTTTACAAAGTACGTGTCTTTGATGTTGAAACTTTTATTTTCCTTCATTTTTTCCGTTCCTCTCCGTTTCTTTGGGATTCACGTTGCTCAAACGTATCGATGAGTGTATTAAAACGATCCACAAAGCGAACAAAAAAAGTCTTGATAAAAAAACGTAATAAGTTTTGTTTTACACTTTTTTTTATTTTATCGCGCGCGGCTTATCGCGGAAACATTACACCACGTCGTCGATAAAAAAAATATGAATTTCACGTCCTTATCATTTTTTCTTTTTTTTTTCAAATTTATTCAGATTTGTTTTTATTGTTCAACTTTTTTATTTTCTGTCAGGAAACACTTTTAAAAGCTTCGAAACCCTCGATTGTCGTTGAATATTAAAATTTTAATCGCAAATAAAAACAAGAGATTTTCTGCAACAGGAAAAATATTATTTTTTTTTTGCATTTTTATGTGATTAACAACATAAAAAAAACATATGTTCGAATAACAACAACAACAACAACAACAATGTTAGTTTTTGGCAAATATTCAGAGATTATGCCAAGAGCAGATAGACTCGTATTGTTCTCGTTTTTAGTATTTACTTTAATAAATTAAAAGACAACAATAAAATAATATAATTTTGTTTATGAATATATTTGCATGTTGTGAAAAGATGAGCAGAAATTACATGAAAAAGGATGTTATTTTAAAAAGTTTTTTTAACTGCCTTTTTTTGAGGGTAAGTTTCATATAAAAAAATCTAATTTTGATTTTAAGGAATTTTAAATTAATTAAAATTTTTCAAAAAATGAAATTGAATTAGAATCAAAAAAAGAATTATAGTTTTTCATGGAGCGCCATCTGGTGGTCGAATCAGAAACTATATCGATCATTCGATCAATGAATGATCAGAATATTTAAAAAAAAATCTGAAGCTTTATTTTTAACGAATTTTGAAAATAAGAATTACGAATTGATAATTTTTGAATTTTTGTTCTCATAAAATGCCATCTAGCGTCAAAATCTGCCGATCTTTAGGTTTTAATTTTAAACAATCAATGATTAATTTTTTTAAGAATTACTTTTGATTCAAAAGTTTTGAACATAAATTTCTGAATTAGGCAAGATTTTATGGAAAATTGAACAATTTTAATTTTTGTAATTTTGTACAATTTTTTAATATTTTAAACGCTTGAACGATCTTGAGATCGATTTACTTCAAGAATTTTTCACCAGATGGCGTCTTATAAAAAAATAATTAAAGGGAAAATTTTTTATTTTTATGAGACGCCATCTGGTGAAAAATTCTGGAAGTAAGTCGATCTTAAGATCTTTTAACACGTTTTAAATTTTAAAAAATTTAATTATTTTAAAATTAATTTTAAATTTAATTAATTAAAAAAATTTAATTTAATTTAATTTAATAAATTAATTAAATTTAATTTAAATTTTTATCTTAAATTTAATTTAAAATTAATTTTTTTCATACCTAATTAAAAAAAAAATAATTTTATCAAATTTTATTCAAAAGGAAGAAATTCAGTCATTTTCACTTGAAACTCCTCACTTATCATAACAAACAAAAAACAATGAAATTTTATTCATTCCTTTTCAAGTCTTAATTGTTCTTAATTTATTACCATAATTCGTTATCTTTTCTCTTTAAAAGAGAGATATTTAAATTCAGCCAAGAAAACATTTTTCTTAGAAGTTATTTACTTGCATTCTTTTCTGCATACTAAACAAGTGACACTCTGTATAAAAGACAGATTCAAGTGACTTCGTGACGATAATTTTTGTGTCACTATTTGCGCGCGTCATGTACACAATGAGTTACAGCATTTTTGCATTTTTCAATTTTCTATTTGCTTACATTTGATCACGATCCTGACAAAAGCATCCTTGCTCGACATGTTGGCGGCAAAATTTATTCACGTCTAATTCAACTTCACTTTTTCATATTTTTTGTCTTATTTTATTTATTTGTTTTTTCTTGTGTCAGACTTAAGTCTTAATCTTTTCACACAGAAGTTGCTTGATTGAATAATTCAGTTCTCGAGAAGATTTTCGGTTTTCTTTCTTTGTTTATGAATGATTTTTATTTGGTGAGTAAAAAAAGTGCCAGAAACAAATCAATCTATTTATTCACAGACAGGCAGAATTTATTTTAACAGAAACTTAAATCAATATTTATTTATTGTGTTTATGTAATTTTAGAGCAACACGCGGTCGATCGTCTTGTTATGTCTTGAGTAGTCGATACAGCGGCAGCAACTGATACAATAATAGTGAAATAATCTCGACTCGAGTGTTGTTTTATTGTAGTACCCGGGTATTATTTATTTAATTGTTTTGTTTGTGTGCGGCTTGTGTGTTTACTTGGATAGTGACGGGAGAAGTGCTGAAAGATAAACCTGACATATTTTAAAAAAATTCTTAAACAATTTTTAGTACAAATCTCGATTTTTTTAGAATAAGTTTTAGTACAAATTTTGACTTTTAGAACATTTTAAAAATTTAGTACAAATTTCGAGTTCTAAAACAAATTTCAAACAAATTCAATTTTCAAGACTTTAAATTTTAATTGAATTTTAGAACAACTTTTTACCTTGAGAAATTTTTAGAACATCTCTGAATAAGAATTTTTGAAGAAACTTTAGTATAAAAAAAATTTTTAGAACAAGTTTTAGTTTTATTAAATTTAATTTTTAGAATATTTTTAGTACAAATTTTAACAATTTATAATACAAGTTTCGAGTTTTAGAACAACTTTTAGTACCAAAAATTTTTTTAAAAATTTTTAGTACTAAATTTTATTACTTTTTAAAAAGATTTTTAATACAAAATTAAAATTTTTAGTACAAATTTTGACTTTTAGAACATTTTTAGTACAAATTTCGACAATTTTTGGTACAAATGCTTCCAAAACTTTAAATTTTCAAATTTTAGAAAAAACTTTTTAACTTAGAAATTTTTAAAACATTTCTTTTTTTGAAGAAACTTCAAAAATTGAATTTTTTTAAAAATTATTTTTAGTACAAGCTTGGAGTTTAAAAAATATTTTTAAATAAAATTATAAGGTAAAAACCTTAAAAAATCAAATTTTATTTTTAGAAAATTTTTTTTAAAAAAATTTTTTAATAAAATTTAAGAAAAACCTTTCAAATTTTATTTTTAGAACATTTCTGAAAAAAACTTTGATTTTAGAAAAATTTTTCGTTTTATTTTTTTTTCAATTTTTAGTACAAACTTTAGTACTTAATTTCATTTTTAGAAAAAATTTCAATAAATAAATCTTTTGAATTCGAAGAAAAAAAAATTTGAAAGCAAATTAAATTCTCCATCGCTAAATTAAAACAGATCATGTTTAAACATAATTGTAACAGCATGTAGTCGTCGCCGCCGCCCCGCTATTGAATAAATTAAAACTGACTCGCCATAAGAAAAAAAAAGAAAATCCAGTCTACGAAATTTTCTCCAAACACGATTCTCACATTTTGCGTTTTCTTCTCCTCCATTCTTCATTCATTTCTGCTTTCAACACGAAACTGTTTAAATTCGCCATTAATTAAAAAGAAAAAAAAACACGAACAAACGCGTAAATAAAATAATTTACAGATCCAAATAAATCTTGTCTGATTAAAATTTTCTCTTATCTCGTTTTTTTTTTGTTAACATATGAATGTAAAGCGGGAAAAACACGCCGATCCATAAATTTTGCGCTATTCTACGATTTATTCTAATGTTTGTTAGAAAAAAAAAGAAGAAAAAAAAAGTTGTTGAGATTTATCTACGTAAATATTTCACTTACTTGAAAGACTTGTTAAGAAATCTTTAAGCTTTTAGCAGCTAATAAATTTTTTATCCGTTGTGTGTGTGTTGAAAAGCGACGTCGATCTTCGTTTTTTTTAACATTTAATTTTAAATATTTGAAAAAAAAAGTTTGAAAGAAAAGTTTCAACGTGCGACTTGCAATATATGAACAAAAATTAAAATAAAGGAAATTTCAGCCATTTCAGTTGGAAAATTAATTTCTAAAAATATCCTCGAAATGAATTTTCCTACAAATTTAATTTTAATCTAATTTATTTGATGACCCATCCATGTGTGAGTGTGTGTTACCAATCGATTATAATAATTATGTGAAAATTATTTGGACTTTCTAGATAATTGAATTTATTCGGTTTTCATTAGTGCTAACGCGACGAGCATAAATTTCGAGCAGAATTTAAATAAATTTTACATTCGAATTTTTTTTTTGAGCATTCTTTAAGCAGCAGAACTATTCTATGAACTTTTTTTTTGCTAAAAATTGGCTAAAGGAACATTCATTTAACGATTCTTGTATAACTTTTCTAACATCGAAGTGATTTGTTCTTTTAATGTTTTGATAAAATGTTATTTTGTGAGAAAAAGCGCCATCTGTAGGCATTTTTTGATTTTTTTAAAATAAAAATATTTAGAAATTATTTAAAAATTTTGAGTTGAGAAAAAAAGACTTTAAATAAAAAAAATAAATTTTTAATCATTTTTTTCAAAAATTTTAAATATTTAAAAATTTTTTAAAAAATTTTGAGTTCAGAATAAAAACTTTAAATAAAAAAAATTAAAAGCGCCCTCTATTGACATTTTTTGTTAAATTTTTCAATTTTTTTTTAGAAATTTAAAATATTTAATAAAAAATGTCAATAGAGGGCGCTTTTAAAATTTATTTATTTTTTTTTTAAGTATTTAGTCTGAACTGAAAATTTTTAAATAATTTCTTAATATTTAAAATTTTTGAAAAAAATTATTAAAAATTTAAAAATGTTTGTTAAATTTTTCAATTTTTTTTTAGAAATTTTAAATATTTAAGAAAATATTTAAAACATATTAAGCTCAGAATTTTGACTTAATATAAATTTTAAAAAAATTAAAGCGCCCTCTTTGGGCAATTTTTTTTTAATTTTAAAAATATAAAATTTTTATTTATCATGTTATAAGTTTGGACTTAAATAATTATTTTTAAAAAGTAATAAATATAAAATTCATATTAATATTTTTCTCTATTTTCTAATATATTTTAAAAAATTAAAGAAAATTTCAGCTTAAAGTTGATTAAATTCCAAAGCGCCATCTAGCGGCAAAAATTAAAATATCACAAACTCGCACTTTTTCTCACAAAAAATTCAAATTTAATCAAAAGAACATTTTCTAAAGACTCTAACCTAACAATCTAGCCTAACAACAGCTAATAATATCAACTAGCAACACCCCATAAGCCACCGTTAAATTTTCCAAAGTCATTTAAAATTCAATCTGATCTGCATTTAATGGCTTACTAAGTGATTCACGTTATAAAAAAAAACATTCACAGAAAGTTTTTTTTTAATTTTTTTTTATAGGAGAGGAAAACATCTACTACATCGGAAAAGGGACATTTTTACTCTTCTAAAATTTTTTTTTCAGTTTTCAGAAAAGGGATGAAAAAGTGTAGAAGAGGACAGGAAAACTTGGATGATAATTTAAAATTTTGGACAGGAGTTTTTTGGTACAGAATCAAACAACAAACTTTCCACATGGACTTAATAAATATTAACAACTAGGAACTAGCAATGATTCTAATATAAAAACATTTACAGGTTAGGGATGGTTTTTTGTTTTTTTTTTTTTTTTTTTTTTGAATATCATACCTGTTGCGTTTTCACCTATAAATAAATATACAGAAAAAAATTAAGAAAGAAAATAAATATTTTTTTTTTAATTTTTTTTTCGACATTTAAAAAATTTATTTAAAAATTTCTAACAGAGTTCGTGTGATTTTTTTTTAAATTTTAAAAATTTAAGAAAATAATGAACAAGTGCCATCTGGCAGATCTAACTACAAGTTCTTGTTGATAAAAAGAGAAAGAGTGATGTACGAACTCTAAACTATTAATTTGTAATTAAAAGTAGAGGCGAGAAGGTGAATGAGTAGTAGAGTAAACAAGAAACCAGTAAAAGTAACTTTCTTGCGATTTATTTTATTTTAAAAATATTTAAAGATACATAAGAAGAGGAAGTGTGGCAAAAAAGTTTTTTTTTTCTATTTAACTTTAGAGAAAAAAAAAGTCTACATCTAAAGTTGCGGTAGATTTATCCAGTATTTAATTAGTTTTCTCTCTGAAGGAACAGCTGTTTCGTTTTCTCATTATCAGCTAGTTGTTAGAACAGAATTTTTTTATCGAAGTTTTTTTTCCAAATAAATGAATAAATAATTTTCTGGACACATTGGGGAAACCACATTTTCATTCACATCACATCGTGTAAAGAACGACTGACAAAAGAAGTGCTAGACTGAGACCACGAACAATTGTTATTATATTGGGAAGCAATGAAGGTAAACATCAGGAGACAGAGAGAGAGAGAGTCGAAAGAGAACAAGAACCACAAAATAAATTATGCAATATGTTATCAATTGCTTGTGGTTTAGATATACAAAACGATATCGAATCGTCTGTGAGGCAATTCGATATTATTTCTCGGTATGTAGCACGTGGCGACACAAGAGACCGTAACCCGAGAGAAAAAGGGTGTCGTTTGATGTTAAATAAATGTTAAATATTCAGAGTTAATAATAATGTATTGGGTTATTCATATGCAGTTTTGGGTCATTTTAATAGAGTCGTTAGTGGCATCAGGTGCGGAAAATTATGGGTTTATCGAAGCGATGTTTTGCGTAATGTCTCTTAAGGATGAGAAATTCAGAAAAGTATGATTTTTTTTAATGAAACTATTTTTTTCTTTTTTAAGGCTTCGATTTAAATTTAAATTAAAAATTTCTTGGAGCATTTAATAATTATTTTTAAATTATTAATATTAATTTTTATTTTAAAAAATTATTGCAAAAAATTCTTAAATTTATTTAATCATTTTTTTTTTAAATATTTATTATTTTTTTTATTAATTTTTCAATTATTTTTTTAATCAATTGAAAACTTAAAATCTCGAAAGTTTTTAATTATTTATTTTTTTAAATTAAAATTAATTATAAAATAAAATTATTATAAAAAAAATTAAAAAAAAAATTAAAAAAAAATTAAAAAAAAAAATTTAAAAAAAATTTTAAAATAATTTTTAAATGCTTCAAGAAAATTTTAATTCAAATTTAACTTTTAGACCTGAAAAAAAGAAGAAAATTAGTTTCATTAAAATAAATGTTTTAATTAATTGATTAATTTTTAATAAACCTAATTTTTTTCTAAAAAATTTGTTTGAATAGCATCATTTGATCCAATAAGAAGCTTGAACTCCAATTTTGTTTGTAAAATATTTGATATTAATAACTCTTCAATATTCAAGGGATGCCAATTTTGAAGAGATATGGGAAAACTTAATTGCCCTTGATGTGAAATTTTCAATTTGTGTCCAATGAAGTTAAATTAATTGGGTATAAAGGCAATTCTATGTAGGAGATATTCCAATATTTTGTTATTGAAAATTTCAACATGTGCAATTTTTAAAAAAATGTTTTATATAACATTCCTTTTGATTTTTACCCTTCATTCAAGGATGTAGGTACTGTTGAATTTTTTTTTTCACAAAAAAAATTTTTTTTCAATTTTGATTTAAAAACATTAAAAAGTGGTTTTAGTTTATCAAACATTTTATTTTTATTTATTTTTAAATCATCAAAAAATGGAAAAAAAATATTTTTTAAAAAATCAGAAAAAAATTTAACAAATTTTTTAAAAGTTTATGAAATATCAATTTTACTATATGATTAAAAAAAAATAATTTTAAAAATTATTTAATTAATTAAAATTTATAATTTTTAGTGAAATTTTTTTTTCAAAGATGTCATTTTTGACATTTTAAATAAAAAATTTTTTCTACACAAAAATAGTAAATTTTTACCATAAAAATCCATTACAAAAGTGGAAAATTTCACAAGAAGAACAATAAGTCTTTTCAACATTAAACGCAAAATAATTTAATTCTCAAATTTAGACAAAGAAAAAATTTTTGTTTTAAGGATTTTAAGGATATAAAATAAGATACTAAAATAAATAAGTCTTATAAAAAATAAAAAAATTGAAAATCAAGCTTCTGAATTTTTAAAAAATTATTTTTGAAGACAAAATTAATAAAAAGTTAAAAAATTAATTAAAACTGACGTAAATATTTTTTTTTTGGTTTTTTTAAAATTGATTTTAAAAGAAAAAATTAATTAAAAATTTCAAAAATCGGAAAAAATATTTTTATTTAAAAATTAAAATTTTAATAATTTTTTTTTTTCGATAAATCGCGAGATCCCAAAAGCATCGCAGTCGACCGAAACTCAGATGAGCTAAGATAAACCTCCTTAATTTCCCAATTTGCCATCGTATCCTTATCCAAAAAGACAACTTAATTGGATACCTGACATGCTGCTGATGCCACTAATAGAACACTAATCAATATTAAATTCGGGCTGCCTCGCTTTTTGTGATTAATGATACCTGCGCTACTCCTCGTAGCAGTAGAAATGACTCTCAGGCAAATATAATTAATCTGCTTTTCAATAAAATAAAGGCTTTTATTGAAAGCCACAAATCATCGTGTCACACATGTGAACAAATTTGCGTCGAGTGTATTAGACGAGACGAGATAGAGAGAAAGAACGGGAATAAACAAGCAAAAAGTGTTTGCATTCGCTTGATAATGTTAATTATATCATTAATTTTCACTTGATTATCGGTTATTGTGCGACTCTTTTGTTGTGTCAGCAAATAAAATGTTAATTATTTGTTATAATAAACACCTAACCTTTGAGCTGTGGCCACATCGAAACATTTATTAGCTCAAAATTTTGATTATTAAAATTTATTTTTAATTTATTTCTCTCTATTTTGCACTCGAGGAGGAAATTTTTGTCGAAAATGCATTTTTTATTTAAATTTATTTCATTTTTTGTCGTTTTTTGCCAATTTTAACTCATAAAAGAGGAAAGGGTGCAGGAAGTTGACACTAAACAGTTAAAACTAAACAACATAGTGTGGAAAAGTTCTCGTAGTGGTTCACATTGACTACAACAACAACAACAAACATGTCACAGAAGGTCGTTTTTTCTTCATAGAAGAAGTGCACATGAAGCAACAACATCCATTTATTTACAGAAATGCGGGAAAAAAATTCAAACTTACCGGCTTTGGGGTTAAATTTCCCGCCAATCCACGTGGTTTGAATGTAATAAATGATGCGACGCAGCAACGGGCGATGTTTCCGTCGGTGACTACGTCGCGTCGATGCCGAACCGCCCTTTTCGACATCCTTTGATTGGCACAGAATTTCGTCTGTGTTGGCAGCGTCATTTTGGCCATCGTCTGTGGTATTGGGGGCATTGCCGTTACTACTTGCTCCCGCATCCGCACTACTTCCGTTATTGGCGCGCGGCGCTTGAGATCCAGCATTTGTTGATTCAGTCATTTTTTTATTTAATTTTTTTTTCACTTTTTTTATTTCTTCTTTTATAATTTTTTTTTAGATCCTGAACATTTTTTTTGTGCTTTATTTTTTATGATTTAAATACTTGGCCGTTAGCATTCTGGGAATAGAACAAGAAAAAAATGCACTTTTTAACTTTTTTTTTATTTTCAGGGTATTTTTTGTGCAAATATTTCAATTGTTTGCCACTTGAGTAGAAATTTGCAGACACAAAAAAAAACCTTTTAGAATAATTGCGCATATAATACAGAGAGAGACTGCTCAATTCCTAATGGATTGCGAATCGGGACAAAAAGTATTTGCTTCAGTTTCTGATCGTAAATTTTTCAAAGAGTTGAAAAAAAAACGAGAAGAATCAAACGTTAATGCATAGGGAAATTCAATTTAACGGAGCAACGTCAATATTAATGATGAAACTTTTTTATGTATTTTTTACTCTCTTTAGGTTTCAAGTTGTTCTAAGAAGTTACAAAGGCGTTTTTTGATCAAAGATGTAGTTCGTTTTTTACGTATTTTAAAATTAAAATTTAATTTTTTTTAAACCCAAAAGATTTTAAGGCTAAATTACTTCAGAAAACCTGAATTAGCGAAGAAGCGATTTACAAATTTTTACGGTTCAAATCGGTTATTTTTTTTTACCGATAACTAACTAAAATATATTTCTGAAATCAAGAGTTAGTATTTTTCAGTTTGTTATCGGTTAACCGATTTGAACCGTAAAAATTTGTAAATCGCTTTTTTCTAATTCAATATGACTTTCGTAAATTTAATTGAAAATTTTTCATTTCTTCTTTGAAAATTTCTTTATGTGTCTCTATGAGATTTTTTAAAGCTCTCAATTAGTTTAAAGTTAAAAGTTTAAAGAAAACTAATTCAAGCTTTAAGAAAATCTCAAAAAGATACATAATGAAATTCTCAAAGAAGAAACATAAAATTCTCAATCAGATTTTATCAACATTGAATTATCAAAGAAACGATTTACAAATTTTAGCGGTTCAAATCGGTTAACCGATAAAAAATGAAGTATAGTTAGGAGATGAAAGAATTTTATATCCAATTAGTTATCGGTTAACCGATTTGAACCGCTAAAATTTGTAATTCGCTTCTTTGCTTATTCAATGTTGATAAAATCTAATTGAGACTTTTATGTTTCTTCTTCGAGATTTTTTAAATATATATTTATGAGAATTTCTTTAAAGTAATTGAGAGCTTAAAAAAATCTTAAAAATTAATTCTCAAAGAAATTACAAAAAAAATCGACTTTTAGAAGCTAAAAGTGAACAAATGAATTTCAAGGACAAATGAAGGTCAATTGATTTTTAAAACATATTCTTAAAACATTCTATAGAGAAAAATTCTTTAAAATATGTTAAAATATTTTTTAAAAAATTCCAACAGCTTTAGCCTTTAATTTAAATTGACCTTTGAGAATTTTTTCAACTTTTTTAATCCTCTTAACCCTCAAATAACGCAAATCATAAATTTTTAATAATCCACGAAAAATCTACAATGCAAAAATTCTGTAGCGTCACGCATCACTATATTTAGAGCAATAAACGTAATAGAGTGAAACTTTGTGAAATTTATTATTTAATGAACTTCTTCTTATACATCATCATCATCATCTTTGTAACTTTTGCTCTGTGCAATTCAGTCACAGCCTTACAACTTTTTTTTTTACAAAATTGATGAATTCTCTCTTGCTTGCTTTAGCTTAGTTTGGTAGCTTGCTGCTGCTGTTTCTGCTGCAACAATAGCCAGAAGTCGTTCTTTTGCATATTTTATGCAGAACGCCGCATGTTGTCTTATTTTTTGACTTGAGCGCTTTTTTTTTCTTTCTTTTTAAGAATTCAAATTTTGTTAAAAATTGAAATGAAAATGCTCATAAATATTTCTCTCAAAGAAGTAAAAAGACGTTGAAACACAAAAGGCAAAAAGTCAGATCAGTTGTTCATATTTTTTTTTCTTCTCTCTGAAGTCTGAGTCATTTTAATAAAACTTTTTTAAAATTGTTCATGAACTTTTTCTCTCTCTCTGTTATTTTTGTGAAATTGTATGACATTTACGTCGTTTGCGTTTTATATGAATTGGAATAAATTACTATTTTTGTAGCTCCTTTCTCTCTCTCTATCGCATATATACGAAAACGAAAGATGTCACATTTTTGTTGCCTGAAACGAAACAAAACAAAAAAAAATGTATAAATTTAATGGAAATTTGCAATAAACTTTGAAAGTTGTTTTAAAAAGTAAGTGGATCGTCCTTGATTGTTCATGAAATTTTTTTTCTCGTCTCTGATTTACTGCGACGAAAAAAAGCAACTGAAGACGACATAAAAGAGTAATTGAGTAATTTACTCACTACAAAGTGTGACAATTTTATATTGATGCTCTGGTCGTTATTTACTTGTAATTTCTCTTTTATTGTTTCAATTTTAATGGTTTATCGCAGTCGTCGTTCGCTTTGCCATGTCACAGTCCTTTTCAAATTGTTCAAGTTCTTGTTTCCATTTTTCTCGATTTTTCTATTAAATTTGTTTCGTAATTTAATGAATGCATTTCTCTCTCGTCGTTCGTCGATATCTTTTCAGTGTGCATTCCGTGTGTTTTGTTGCTTATTGAATTGGATCGGAGTTTATTCAGTTGATGAAATCAATAAATATGGAGATTAAGGTGTGTATTTGTGTGTCGCATGCCGTCGTCGGGCTTTCTGATAGATTGTATTGCATTTCAAGAGGGTAAAGTGAATTGCAAATGGTTATGTTACAAGAGAAAACCACAAGCAAAATTGGTAGCTACGAGTGGATTAATTGAAAGAGGTTTCCAATTTTGGTAACGAGTGGACAACGGATAATTGACACTATTTGCAGAGCGGAAAATACCAACTTTGCCAATTTTTGAGTGTAAATTCAATCAAGTAGAGGACTTGAAAAGAACAAATGGATTTTATTGCCATGCGATGAAATGAGGAGAAACATTGGTAATTTAATTTTTTTTTTAAATAAAATTTTTTTTTTCTAACCAAAATTATTTTGCTTAAAATTATTTTTTTTATAATTTTAAAAGTCAAAATTATTTTTTTTAAAGTCAAAACTTTTTTTTTCTTCTTAAAAGACAAAATTTATTTTTATTTACTTATGAATTTTAATTAAGAACAAAATATTTTTTTTTAAATATTTATTTAAAAAAAATAAATACGAAATTTTGAATTAGCGAAAAGCGATTTTCAAATTTTACCGGTTGAATCAGTTTTTTATCGAAAACAAATTGAAAATATAGTTCAGAGATTACTAAGATCATAAATTTATTTATATTTCATTTTGTTATCGGTAATTAACCGATTATAACCGATAAAATTTGAAAATCGCTTTTCGCTAATTCAAAGTTTCGTATTATTTTTATTTAAATATTTGAAACAAAATATTTTCTTTTTTTTAATTACAATTCATAAATAAATAAAGATAGATTTTATCGGTAATTAACCGATTATAACCGATGAAATTTGAAAATCGCTTTTCGCTAATTCAAAGTTTCGTTTTATTTTTATTCAAATATTTGAAACAAAATATTTTCTTTTTTTAATTACAATTCATAAATACCTAAATGAAAATAGATTTTTTTAAAAATAATTTTGACTTTTAAAAAAAGAAAAAAAAAATTTTTTTTCTGTCTTATAAACTCTAAAAAAAAATAAAATAAGCTAAAAATTGAATTTTCTATTTAAACTAAATATATTCAAAAATATCTCTTTTATTAAAAGAACAAGAAAATCCAATGAACTCGAAAGACAAAAATGTCTCTTAATCGAAAAATATGATCCGGAAAAAGTTGATTCCAGTTGATTCATTATTTCTCCGTGACATGACAAGCTGCTATCGAAAGTTTCTTTCACAGAAATTGATACGAAGATGACAAAAAAAAATGAAGAAAGTGATAAGTAATGAGGACCGATAAAAAATTATTATTACTTCTGAACGCAATTGACTCGAAATAATATATTTACTTGTCATTTTTCAGCTTTTTTTTCTGTCAGCTCAGGAAATAGGATTCGTTATCTTTGTCGTGTTATGAATTGGGTGTTTATGCAAATTTCCCGTGATAAATCATCGAGAATACCCAAAAAAATATGGTAAGACCTTTTTATGATGTTTTTGGGATAAAAGCAAAGAAATCCTTTAATTACATTTTTTTTTGTTATTATTGCAACTTTGGGAAAAAAGTTTTCAGATCTTATTCAAAAAAAAAAAAAAAAAAAAAAAAATCCCAAGACCCGAATATGTGAAGAAAAAAAATGCAAATTGTATCCTTTTTTTACAACTTTTTTTTTCTCATAAAGTAACTTCCTGACGACTTACTTAACGCCCTTCCTTTTCGCCCGAATTACAATAATTTTATTTATTTACTGGAACGAATCAAATAGTGCAACGCAATAAAATTAATGTCTTATTCTTGTGTTTGTCCTCTGCAAAGTTTATATTTATTTATATTCATGAGACACCCACACGAGAATTTTTCTTCGTTTTCCAGCTTTTCGTTTTTTTCAAAAGATGGAACGACGATGATCAGCAAATAATGTTTGTTTAGTAATAAAAGGTCAGCCAACAAGAACAACACAGACATCAATCATAAAAGAAGCGACAGACAACGAGTTGAATTATAAAAAGAAAGAAAAAAAAAACCGGAGGAAAGGCAAAAAAGTTGCCAGTGAGTAAAAGACAAATATTTGAACGGAGCAAATAAATTGGAACATTGTTTGAGATGTTTTTATCATCATCATCGAGTTACAAGACACATAACGAAAAAAAAAGCGAAAAAAAATTCGGATCGGCAAAAAAAAAATGGTCGATGAAAGAACTTGACGAATGGAAGGAAGAGAGAAAGGGTAATAAGTAATACAAACAAATAAATAAAAAGGGCATCATCGTACTCGTTCAATTATCGTTTGTTTTGATTTTTTTCCAGGACGGTATAGATCTCGTCAAATATTGGATCGACAGACAAGGCATCAATAGCCTGAAGGGTAGTTTATCGATACTTTTGAAGAGGACTTGAAAGAAATTTTTTTGAAGACAAACATTGTGATTGACTTTCAATGAGAGTTTTTCAGGTAAGAGTTTTTTTTTATTTGGACATTTGAGAGTTGAATAATCCTGAAGTAAATTTAAGAGAATGGATGAACAAATTAATCCAACTGAAACTCTTGAATATAGATTGATGGACATTTCGAATCGAAGGTAAGATATTTTATATAAAGAAGAGTTCAAGAACCCGACACAAAAGTCAATAGACCATCATCGATATTCAAGATGAGTCTTGATTTAATACAGAAGTAGTTCTGTTTAAGGAAAGTTGATTGTCATAATCGATATCTCCTTATATTTCAACTTAATTGGAGCATCTCAATCTATTGACATGACAATAAATGAAAATAGTTTCCGTATTAACTCTACCATTTGGCATCAAACGTACTGTGATCTAACATTTCCTTGACAACAATTGAAACCAAGTGAATCGTTAGTGACAGAAAGAAAAGAGTTGGAATCAAATTCGCCTATTAATGTCTTCACACAATTCTAATTAGAAGGATTTACAATTAATTAAAAAGATTTCAGGTACTGGAATATCACATATCATAAAGATACAGCAAAAAATCGTCGCTATGGAAATATCAAGAATGGATCAATAATATGTTATGTCCCAATTTAACCTAATAAACAATTGTCCTTAAATTGTCAAAGTGTCTTCCGCTAGAGAGCAAATACAAATTATAATTGCAAAAAAACTAAATGGACATTGGAATGGAATTTCATCATTTCATCGAAAAAATGTGACATGAGATTTTTTGATGGTTTTGTCGATAATAAGTATAATAAGCTTTCATAAGTATTTTTACGTATTTTTTACGTACTTTTTACGTATTTTTTATTTTTCAAATTTTCAGCTTGTGTACTAACGTCCGTAGTTTTCATAGTTTGTTTCGAGTCGATTTTAATAATTATTAGAGTAGAGTTGAGTATGCTCTATCGAACTCCAAATTTTTAAAATTTTTCACGATTCTTCCTCACGCTGAATTAAAATCGTGATAAATTTTGCAAGTCGAATAAAATTTTTCACGATTCTTTCTTACGCTGAATTAAAATCGTGATAAATTTTGCAAGTCAATTTTTGAGCAATTTTAAGCTTCAAACTGAATAAAAAGTCATTCTGAAGATGATTTCTATTCATATTTTCTAAATTTTCGAACAAATAAAATTTTTCACGATTCTTCCTCATGCTGAATTAAAATCGTGATAAATTTTGCAAGTCAAATAAAATTTTTCACGATTCTTTCTTACGCTGAATTAAAATCGTGATAAATTTTGCAAGTCAATTTTTGAGCAATTTTAAGCTTCAAACTGAATAAAAAGTCATTCTGAAGATGATTTCTATTCATATTTTCTAAATTTTCGAACAAATAAAATTTTTCACGATTTTTCCTCATGTTGACATAAAATCGTGATAAATTTTGCAAGTCAATTTTTGAGTAATTTTAAGCTTGAAACTGAATAAAAAGTCATTCTGAAGATGATTTCTATTCATATTTTCTCAATTTTCGAACAAATAAAATTTTTCACGATTCTTCCTCATGCTGAATTAAAATCGTGATAAATTTTGCAAGTCAATTTTTGAGTAATTTTAAGCTTGAAACTGAATAAAAAGTCATTCTGAAGATGATTTCTATTCATATTTTCTAAATTTTCGAACAAATAAAATTTTTCACGATTTTTCCTCATGTTGACATAAAATCGTGATAAATTTTGCAAGTCAATTTTTGAGTAATTTTAAGCTTCAAACTGAATAAAAAGTCATTCTGAAGATGATTTCTATTCATATTTTCTCAATTTTCGAACAAATAAAATTTTTCACAATTCTTCCTCATGCTGAATTA
The DNA here is from genome assembly GCF_036172545.1 of Culicoides brevitarsis. Lineage (NCBI taxonomy): Eukaryota > Metazoa > Arthropoda > Insecta > Diptera > Ceratopogonidae > Culicoides > Culicoides brevitarsis. The sequence continues at coordinate 30,347,747 of NC_087087.1, read as the reverse complement.
AAATCGTGATAAATTTTGCAAGTCAATTTTTGAGTAATTTTAAGCTTGAAACTGAATAAAAAGTCATTCTGAAGATGATTTCTATTCATATTTTCTCAATTTTCGAACAAATAAAATTTTTCACGATTTTTCCTCATGTTGACATAAAATCGTGATAAATTTTGCAAGTCAATTTTTGAGTAATTTTAAGCTTGAAACTGAATAAAAAGTCATTCTGAAGATGATTTCTATTCATATTTTCTCAATTTTCGAACAAATAAAATTTTTCACGATTTTTCCTCATGTTGACATAAAATCGTGATAAATTTTGCAAGTCAATTTTTGAGCAATTTTAAGCTTCAAACTGAATAAAAAGTCATTCTGAAGATGATTTCTATTCATATTTTCTCAATTTTCGAACAAATAAAATTTTTCACGATTTTTCCTCATGTTGACATAAAATCGTGATAAATTTTGCAAGTCAATTTTTGAGTAATTTTAAGCTTCAAACTGAATAAAAAGTCATTCTGAAGATGATTTCTATTCATATTTTCTCAATTTTCGAACAAATAAAATTTTTCACGATTTTTCCTCATGTTGACATAAAATCGTGATAAATTTTGCAAGTCAAATAAAATTTTTCACGATTCTTTCTTACGCTGAATTAAAATCGTGATAAATTTTGCAAGTCAATTTTTGAGTAATTTTAAGCTTGAAACTGAATAAAAAGTCATTCTGAAGATGATTTCTATTCATATTTTCTCAATTTTCGAACAAATAAAATTTTTCACGATTCTTCCTCATGCAGACTTAAAATCGTGATAAATTTTGCAAGTCAATTTTTCAGCAATTTTAAGCTTTAAACTGAATAAAAAGTCATTCTGAAGATGATTTCCATTCATATTTTCTCAATTTTCGAACAAATAAAATTTTTCACGATTTTTCCTCATGTTGACATAAAATCGTGATAAATTTTGCAAGTCAAATAAAATTTTTCACGATTCTTTCTTACGCTGAATTAAAATCGTGATAAATTTTGCAAGTCAATTTTTGAGTAATTTTAAGCTTGAAACTGAATAAAAAGTCATTCTGAAGATGATTTCTATTCATATTTTCTCAATTTTCGAACAAATAAAATTTTTCACGATTTTTCCTCATGTTGACATAAAATCGTGATAAATTTTGCAAGTCAAATAAAATTTTTCACGATTCTTTCTTACGCTGAATTAAAATCGTGATAAATTTTGCAAGTCAATTTTTGAGTAATTTTAAGCTTGAAACTGAATAAAAAGTCATTCTGAAGATGATTTCTATTCATATTTTCTCAATTTTCGAACAAATAAAATTTTTCACGATTTTTCCTCATGTTGACATAAAATCGTGATAAATTTTGCAAGTCAAATAAAATTTTTCACGATTCTTTCTTACGCTGAATTAAAATCGTGATAAATTTTGCAAGTCAATTTTTGAGTAATTTTAAGCTTGAAACTGAATAAAAAGTCATTCTGAAGATGATTTCTATTCATATTTTCTCAATTTTCGAACAAATAAAATTTTTCACGATTTTTCCTCATGTTGACATAAAATCGTGATAAATTTTGCAAGTCAATTTTTGAGCAATTTTAAGCTTGAAACTGAATAAAAAGTCATTCTGAAGATGATTTCTATTCATATTTTCTCAATTTTCGAACAAATAAAATTTTTCACGATTTTTCCTCATGTTGACATAAAATCGTGATAAATTTTGCAAGTCAAATAAAATTTTTCACGATTCTTTCTTACGCTGAATTAAAATCGTGATAAATTTTGCAAGTCAATTTTTGAGTAATTTTAAGCTTGAAACTGAATAAAAAATCATTCTGAAGATGATTTCTATTCATATTTTCTCAATTTTCGAACAAATAAAATTTTTCACGATTTTTCCTCATGTTGACATAAAATCGTGATAAATTTTGCAAGTCAAATAAAATTTTTCACGATTCTTTCTTACGCTGAATTAAAATCGTGATAAATTTTGCAAGTCAATTTTTGAGTAATTTTAAGCTTGAAACTGAATAAAAAATCATTCTGAAGATTTTCTATTCATATTTTCTCAATTTTCGAACAAATAAAATTTTTCACGATTCTTCCTTATGCTGAATTAAAATCGTGATAAATTTTGCAAGTCAATTTTTGAGTAATTTTAAGCTTGAAACTGAATAAAAAGTCATTCTGAAGATGATTTCTATTCATATTTTCTCAATTTTCGAACAAATAAAATTTTTCACGATTTTTCCTCATGTTTCGTGATAAATTTTGCAATTATCGTGATAAATTTTGCAAGTCAATTTTTGAGTAATTTTAAGCTTGAAACTGAATAAAAAATCATTCTGAAGATGATTTCTATTCATATTTTCTCAATTTTCGAACAAATAAAATTTTTCACGATTCTTCCTCATTTTTAATTAAAAAAAAAATTCTGAATGCATAAAAATATTAAAATTGCATTAAAAAGCTTGTATTTTACAAATTTTTAAATTTTTAGCTACAATTTGAGATAATTTGATTTTTTCATCCATGATTTTCATCATTTTGTCTTTTAAATTTTTATCTAGAATGCAAAGTCATAATTACGTATTTTTTACGTATTTTTTATTTTTCAAATTTTCAGCTTGTGAACCATCAAAAAGACATCCAAAGTAGTTTTCATTAATATTTAATGAATTCCAAGCTTAAAAATCATCAAATATGCTTGCAAAGTCATAATTACGTATTTTTACGTATTTTTTACGTATTTTTTACGTATTTTTTATTTTTCAAATTTTCAGCTTGTGAACCATCAAAGAGACATCCAAAGTAGTTTTCTTAAATATTTGATGATTTAAAACTGATCTGAAAGTATTTCAAGTTAAAAATTTTAACAAAAAAATTTCATAAAAATAACCGTCAAAAATTTTTGAAAAACAATTTTTAGGAAATATTTTTATAGAAGAAAATTCATGTAAAATTTCGATTTTCAACACAAAAAATTTTAAAAATGAACAATATTTTAAAAAATTTTTGAAAATTTCTTGAAAAAGTAAGGAAAATGACCAAAAAATGGTCAATTTTGATGAAATTTTTAACTTTTTTTTTATTTTGCCCCATTGGATTTTCGGCTTTTGAAATGGGGCAGGGGACAAAAACATAGAAAAAAATTTGGAGCGGCCTAAATTAAAAAAAAAATATTAATCGATAAATGTTTCAAAGCTTAAAAAAAGATGATAAAAGTTTTTTTAACCAATAAAAAAAATAAAATCATCTCTTTTCGAAGCTTTAAGATATTAATCGATTGAATATGTTCAACAAATCAGCAGCTTTTTAAAATTCAATAGATTCGACGATAAGTTTACCGAAAGTTTGTGAACATGTGTAAAAACTTTTTACAAATAAGGAAAGAAGGATTTTTTCTTTCAACATGAAAATGATAAATGTTGAAAGAATTTGACTATGATGACTCCAATTCTCAAGTTACCTTATTGAATCTTCTTTCAGAAAAAATTTACACAGAAACTCCATTAATACCTTCATAACTCTTCACTTTTGTCTCACAGCAAGAAAATCGTAGAACGTCCTGCGATTTAAAATTCCCACTGAAATCATGACTCCCGTTAACATCCCATGCAAACATACAATTCACCATTTAACAAACAAGCGCAAAGTAAACGTCCATACTCCCCAAAAGCAACATATTTTCCACTTGACTACTTCTTGATTACATTACATTACATTTATTTTTACTTCTACGACTGTTTTTCTAACTCTCATCGTCGACGTCGTCATCGTTGTCCTGTAACTACCTCCGGCTGTACCTAACGCAAAAATTGGTGCAGAAAATTTCAACATTGTTTTTTTTTCTTGTTCCATGTTCGCACAGTTGAACGTTCGTCGGCAGATTGTGTGTCGTAAACAGCTGTAACATTTATCTAATTTCTTTTTATTTTTTATTACATTTTCCGAGGGGCGCATAAAAACTGCACTAAAAGCTATTAAAAGACCATTGCCTGTCTCATCATCATCGCTCGAAAACTTTTTTGTTTGGAAATGCGATCGTCAATGGCTCGTCGGAAGCTTGAGTGATTTTGAAAAATTGGTCTACAATATTGCAACGAGCGGCGCAGCAATAAATAATATCTGGCATATGCAATTTTTCTCGATCTCTGCAGAATTTGAGTTAGTGGTTTCTATTTTTTTGAAATATTCATTTGAAAAAAATGAAAAATTACATTGGATTTCGATAGTTTTTTCCGTCTTTCAAGCCCATCGTGAGTTACGGTTAGACAGACTACGCAGAAAAAATGTTATATCTTACTTCTGCATCAATGCCTCTTAATCATAAATCTCCCTTTTTTTTGCCTATTTGTTATGAGAGAGAGTATGTAACTGATATATATTAAAAATTTGCCAGGCGTGGTAAGCGAAACTCTTCTTGTGTAATACTCACAGCTGATGATGTTATTTTTGGGCATTTCCTGCGTTCTGTACCAGTTTTTGCGTGTTTTGCTGCTGTCGACAGTTGTTAGATTGTGTATATGGGAAATTCGACCATGAAAACCGGTTTTGACCTAATTTTTATTCCATTTTATCCCTTTTTCATTTTTGTATGTTTGAGTTTTGGATTCACGTTCAATGTTCATGTTTTTTTCATTATTTTTATTTTTTTATTAATATTTATCTGTGTTTCGTTTTTTTCTCTCGTTTATGAAAGAAAGATCAAAAAGCTGTTGATATTTTTCTTTTAAAAGGAAAATAAGCTTTTTTCGATAGATTTTTCTTTGATATTACTTGAATGATAAGTCACGTGGTTAAAACTTTAGTTTTGTTTAATTAAACTTTTTGCTTAACAAGTCACGTGGTTCAACAAAACTAATTTTGAATTCTTTGGTTTAAACAAAAAGATTTTTTAAAAAGTCACGTGGTTTAATTTGTCAATTAGTTCATTTAAATTAGTTTCGGGTCACGTGGTTCAAAATTTGAAATTCATAAATGTGCTTCTTTCCAAAATAAATCACGTGATTATAGTGAATTTTTTTTAATAGATTCTAAGGTTAAGGAAAATTTTTTCAAAAAAGTCACGTGGTTAAATTTGTTAAATAGTTCATTTAAAAAGGTTTAGGTCACGTGGTTAAAAGTTTTATTTTCACAAAGCGCTACTTTATAAAATAAATCAAGTGGTTAAAGTGATTTTTTTTATAGATTTCGAGGTTCATACGAAAGTTTTTTCAAAAAGGTTACGTGGTTAAATTGATCTATAAGTTCATTTAAATCTGTTTTAGGTCACGTGGTTAAAAATTTGACATTAATAAATGCGTCGTTAAAATAAAATAAGCCACGTGATTACAGTGAATTATTTTATAGATTCCAAGATTAACGAAAAATTTGTAAAAAAAAGGTCACGTGGTTAAATTTTTTACAGAAACAAAAAAAATTGTCTTTAAGTCACGTGGTTAAAAATTGAAATTTTGCAAAGCTATTTTTTTAATTAAATTAATCACGTGGTTAGGAAAAAATCAATTAAAATCTTTTAATTTAAATATATACTTTGTTAAGTGGTCACGTGGTTTTAAATTAAAAATACGATTTTGTCTATTGTTTCTTAAGATATTTTCATATTTTTCCCACGAACCAAATTTCCATCCAGCAATTTTTCCAAAGATTTGCTTTTTATCGTCAAGAGAGTCGCATTTCAAAGGCATTTTAAAGCAAAGCATCATTTGACAAGTGCTTTCGATGAAACGAGATGAGAAAAAAAAATGTAAACAAAAAAAGGATTCCCGGAATTGTCTCTGCGGATTTTTCTTCTTTTTTTTTTTGCCGAAAAAAAACTTTTTTTTTTGTATCTTGTCACAAACGAACAAAAAAGGGACCGCTCTTGAGTTTTGATTTTGCTTTTCCTTCTCCTTCGAAGTTTTTTTTCTGTTTGCCCCGAGGGAGTTTTTGCGACTGAAACCGACAACATGCGTGCATTTAATTCGAACATGTTTCCAATAATTTATACGAAATTTCCTCCGCGAAGTAATTTAAATATCGCTGTTAATAATTTAAAAAGTACGTGGAACATTATTAAGATATCGCATGTAATTTATTATGCAAACACTCTGTTAAATCACGCTTCTTACGCACAGCAAAAAATAATAAAATCAACATATGGCAGGCGGAATTAAGACGAAACGAACGAGGTATAATTTACTTTATTTCAATGTCGCTCGCAACAATGCCACACACGTAGCGAGGCAAACATTTATAAAAGAAGACATTTTCTCCCCGGTTTTTCACCTGGCTGTATCTCGTTATTTATTCAACAAAATTATCTGCGAGCTACGCACTAATTCCGCTAAAGTTAAGAGAAACAATGAAAATTGAAAGCGATAATTATGTGTGCTGTTATATCTAAAATATTTACGCTTGTTAAAAGAACGGAAGGTGAGGCGCATACTATAATAACGCGCGGGGAAGGTGTGTGTGTCAGTCCTTTGGAGAATTCAATTGAAAAAGCAAAGAAAAACACAAAAACGAGCAACTAGTAATTCAAACATGGCATTAACGGAGTAAATGTTCGTTTGGGGTTGCGTTTGCACAACGGATAATTGGCGAAGGAGGGGCGTGTTCGGTTTAAAAAGTCGTTTATGGTGCATTAAAAGAGGTATTTACACAATAAAATTTCAGTTTTAATGAGGTTTTTGGAATTTTTTTTAGCAAATTTCTTTCATAAAATTAATTAAAAATGAATAAAAAGAACTTGGTTAAAGAAAAAATCGAAAAAACGTGAGTTTTAGTAATGAGGAGTATTAAATTGTGAAATGAGGAGTACAAAAATGTGATTTTTTCTATATTTTACGTAAAAAATTTCATGTAACAGACAGAATTTCTAATTTTTAGTTGAAATACTTAAAATTTCCTTCGTAAAAAATTAAATTTCACATTTTTGTACTCCTCATTTCACAATTTCATACTCCTCATGACTTCAAAAGCCATTTTTTGACTTATTTCTTATCAAATCTAAGATTTTTTTAGAATTATTTGAAAAATTTTAAGTAAAAACGTTTCATATGCCATGAGGAGTATTAAAATGTGAAATGAGGAGTACAAAAATGTAAAATTTTAATATTTTTACGAAAGAAATTTCATGTATCTTGTAAAAATTCCAAAAAAAATCTGAATTTTCAGTTGAAATACATAAAATTTCCTTCGTAAAAATTAAAATTCACATTTTTGTACTCCTCATTTCAAAATTTAGTACTCCTCATTTATAAAACTGCCATTTTATTACTTATTTTTCATCAAATTTTAATTTTTTTTATAGAATTTAATGAAACATTTTAAGTAAAATTTTTTTGTATTACATGAGGAGTATAAAAATGTGAAATGAGGAGTACAAAATTGATAAATTTATTAGACTTTTTTAAACAATTTTAATTTTATTTTGATAAAGATAACTCAAGCTACTTCAAATTAAAGTAAAAAATTCAATTCAATAGAAAAAAATCCTTTAAATTCCGGATTTCAATGAAAAAACTCAACTCAAACCATGAAAATATTCAAACTAGAAACGCAAATACGTTTTTTTTTTATCTCTATCGGAAGGAACACAAATTTCCTTTACATGATTTTATTGTTATGACTTACTCTTCTAGAAATATTTTTATTTTAGTACAAAACTAAAAATTTTATGTTTCTATAACTTTTTGTGTGGGTAAATATTGAAAAATTTGTCAAAACTGGAAAAATTTGTAAAGGTCAAAAAAATATCCAACGTCAAATATTTTATGGGGAGCTCAATGATAACATAAAAATCGAAAAAAAAATATTCATGCAATTTTGCGATAAGGCACATTGTCACAATTTATATATTCATACGCTTGTCGAAAAATAAACTTTGAAAACTTTACAAATATTTATGATAATAATATTATCAACATATGCTCCGAAACCCACACATTGTCGGATGTCATATCATCGTCGTCGGTGCTGCACATCACACATTCAAGCAAGTCATTTTCATGGAAAATTTTTCAATGTGAGAATTCAACAATGTGACTGACGGTTACATTTCTTCTTTTTTTACAACATTTTTGTGTGTTTTTTCGTGTTTAGGATTTGTTTATCTTCGAAAATTTGAAATAATTGTAAAAAAAATTTAAAATATTAGAAAAAAAATAATAAAAAATGTTAAAAATTTTTAAAAATATTTTTGATAAAATTTAATAAATGAATAAAATTTTTAAAATTTTACTGAAAAATATTTGAAAACGTAAAAAAATAAAAATTTTTAAAAGTATCCTAAAAGTGAATAAAAATAAATTATAAAAAAATTAATAAAAAAAAATTAAAAAAATAATTTAAAAAAATAAATAAAAAAAATTAAATTAATTAAAAACAAATAAATAAAATTAAATAAATTAAAAATTAATTTAAAAAATAATAAAAAAAATTAAAAAATTAAAAAAAAAATAAATAATTAATTAAAAAAATTAAATTAAAATAAATTAATTAAATTAAAAAATAAAATTTAATAAATAATTAAATTAATTAAAAAATAAATAAATAAAATTTTAGATTTTTTTTTTTGAAAATTCGAAAAATCTATGGTAATTAATTGACTAAAAATTTGTGAAAAAAAGTGAAATTTAAAAATTTTTGAAAAAAAATTCTTCTTAATCAAAGAAAATTTAAAAAATAAAAAAAAAACTCATAAATTCTTTAAAATAATTAAATGACGAAAATTTTTGCATAAAAAAATTTAAAAAAATTAATAAACTTAAATTCTATAAATTTCCTCAATTTTTTCCATTTTCCCAAAATTTTTCATACCTCATTTGAACATTTCCTTAAAGCTATTTCGACATGCAAAAATTTTCTTCTCTTCTCTTTTGTTCTCGCCTACGTCACGAACGAATCAATACAAAAAGGGAAAGTTGCACCGAGTGACATGATGTCTATTTTCAGAACGACAACGAGAGCTAATCAATCAATTTGAACGTGTGACGTCACAGATAACTCACACTCGTGATGCCATTTCACGTTGTTGCTTGATTATTTTTTTTTTATCGAATTGTATAAATAGATTTTAAATTTATTTATTTTTTGCACTAACGACGTCACATCACTACCATTAGATGAGTCAGATGATAAAAAACCAGTAATTGGGTCATCATAGATTAATTTTTTTTTTGCACTAATTTTTATTTTGAACAATTTTGCATGAAATTTGTTGAAACACTGAACTTGGCGAAGAATTTTTTTTTTACCTTGAGCACTTTTATTGGTTATTATTAAATTTTATTTCTATTGTTTTAATTAATTTGCTCATCGTTCTGTTGCTCGTTATTGTTCTTTCACTCATTTAGCAAAAAAAAAAAAAATTTTTTTGTTTTGTTCGAACGACTTGAACAACTGTTCGCTGTTAATATTAATTTATTATGAACTCGATCACGATTTATAATTGGCGGAATGATTTGTTTTTAATTTTCATTGTTATTGTTTTATTTTGTCGAGCGCAACACGGTCCGACCTCAATCGAAATTCTTTGCTTGGTTGAATGGACTGGGGCATGGCGAAGACTGATATGAATGAGAATGATGAAGAAAGAATTTTCACGTGTTGAATTTTCATCTTCATGATTCAAAATTCGGTTTATTGCCGCGTGCGAGAGTGATGTTGTGTGGCTGTGTGATGATGACGGCACTGTGTATAAAAAAAATTTGTTGTACTATGAAGAATGGTAATATTTACATTACAAGTGAATTTTATATTGTAATCAAAAAATTTTTGCTCTTTTTTTTGTATTTGGTGCGGAAATTGTGACGACGGAAGATGTAGGCTGAAACATTTAGAGATTTTTTGAATTTTTTTATTGAAATTTTATCAAAATTAATTAAAATTTATTCTAGATTTAATTATTTAAATTTATTAAAAAAATATTTATTGAATTTAAAAAATTAATAAAAAAAATAATTTAAATAAAAACTCGCCAATAGATGGCACTTTTTTCAAGTTTTAGATAAAATTACCATTAGAGGTCCTTTTTTTAAAAAAACATTTTTAAATTTTCAAGGTTTTAAAAAATTTTAATTTTTACTGTTTTCTCTTATCATTGAATACTAATACAGGTAAAAGTTAAAAATTTTCAACAAAAGAGGGCGCTTTTGAAATTAAAATTTAATTAATAAAAAAAAAAATAAGTGAAAATTGTAGGACAATTTGTACATTTAATTTTGAAATAAAAATTTTAAATACTTTTAAGTACAATATCTGCAAATAAATTTAATAAAATTTTTTTCTATCAAAAAAAAATCAATTTAAAGCGCCATCTGTTGTTCATATTAATTATTTTATTTTAATTATTTATTTAAAAAATATTTTTCGGTAAAAAAGGACAAAATTTACATACGAATTTTCCTTTATAGATTGAAAATTATGTTTCAACAGCGCCATCTGTGAATTTTTTTTATTAAGAATTTGAACAAAGCGTACTCTAGCGGCAATTTAGAAAAAAAAATTAAATAATTTATTTTTTTTGTTTTCAAAATAATTTAAAAACAATTTAAGTATTTTTTTTTTCTAAAAAGCGCCATCTATGTAATTTTTTTTAGCTGAAACTCGTAAAAAGCGCCATCTATTGTCAAAATTAATTATTTAATTTAATTTTTATTTTAATTATTTATTTAAGAAATATAAAAAAGAGTTTCTTCATAGATTGATTTTTTTTTGAACAGCGCCATCTGTGTATTTTTTTAAGCTAAACTTTGAAAAATAGCGCCATCTATTGCACTTTTAAATAACTTTTATTTAAAGAATTTGCTTTAAAAAAGTTTTTTTTTTAATATCTCAATTGACCTGTCTAGCTCTCACAACTCAATCAATATCGACATGAATTTTCGAGTAATTCCATGAAAAACCGTCCTACATAATATTTTCATTAAAATATTTACAGTCAAGGTTTGTGTTTCTACTGCACTTATTTATAATTTAAATCTCTCTCTAAATCTCTTCCTCACATTTTCTCTCATTAAATTCTATTATCATCATCAACATTATTAGTTTATTACGATTCCAATTAACAATTTAACATGATGTTACATATTTCGAATTAATAATAGATGCGACTACGTAAAAGCCATCCTAACAACTAACTCTTCTTATGCGATTAGTCAGGCGGCAGCAGCAACGACGACGAAGAAACAGGTGTCGTTTGGAACTGCCAAGCAAATATATACAAAACAGAGACACATTTAATTGTAATAATAAAATATTAATTAGTATTCACGAACGTTGCTCGTGTCATTGTCATTGTTGTCCTGTGCCATGTGTAGACGGAAATTCTATTAGCGCGAGACGCGATGTACCGTAAACAATGATAATTATTGTTAATTTATTTAATTATATAGTATCGTGTGTCGTGAGTGTATCGCTAACTAATTAAAGCTGAAACGAGCCAAAGTGACAAAAAAAAGAAAAAAAAAATTCTGAGAAAAAAAATGCTGACAGGATATGTGGGAAATGGGATCCATAAAAAACGAAATGCCAAAACAAAGAAGTACAAATGATCATAATAATAACCGTAAAGTTGTGATAGTTGAAAGCACTGCTGTTTATGCATCCGACACAGATAAATGTGGGTGCCTTGCCGCAGAGATTATTTTCTTTTTTTACCTTTTTTAAGAACATTTTTGTTAAAAAAATGTTTTTAAAAATTAATATTGTCCGTGAAAAAAATTTTAACTAAAAAATTAAATTAAATTTTAAATTTAATTTATTTTAATTAAATTAAAAAAAAATTAAATTTAAAAATATAATTTAATTAATTAATTTATTTTATTTTATTTAATTAATTAATTTTATTTTATTTTATTTATTTTTAGATATAAAAAATAATTTATTTTTTTTAAATCTCCAAAAAGTGCAAGATGTGAAAAAATTAGAAAAAAATTAAAGGATAATTTTGAAAAATTTTGATAAGAAATTTTTGGAAAAAAAATATACCCAAAAATTTTTTTATTTTAGGTTAAAAAATTAAAATTACTCAATTTACATACTAAAATTTATTTTTAAAAATATAAAAAATTTGATTCTGTAAAAAAAATTGTCTTAACTTCCAATTAATTCAAATCAAGCATTTTCCAAGCAAATGTTTACTTTTTCAAGTGAATTTTTATACAGTTATTATTTTTGTTAAAAATTTAATTCTTCTTTTTTTAAACTTTTTTTCTATTTCAAAGATTCTAAAATAATTAAAAATATAAAATAAAGTAACATTAAAAATAATTAAAAATTTAATTAATTTAATTAAATAAAAAATTATCCTTATGGATAAAAAAAAAAAATTATTTTTTTTAAATCTTAAAAAAAAATTCAAAACTACATTTTAATTTTTTTTAACATTCGAAAAGTAAAAATTTTATTAATATTTTATAATTAAAAAATTAAAAAAATAAATTAAATAAAAAAAATTTTAATTAAATAATTTTCATTAAATTTTTTCATTTTATTAAATTAATTAATTATTGTTGAAAATTTATTTTTCATTTAAATTTTAAGTTTTTTTTTCAATTATTTTTTAAAATTAAATAAAAAATGCGCTCAAATCAAAAAATTCCCCAAAATCGTAAAGTTTTTTCAATTCCTTTTTTTTGTTTCGGATCATCGCATTTTTATATTTTGATTTTCCTGTGATTCCTTTATGTATTTTTATTTTTCTAGTCTACTGTTTGGTATTGTTATTAGTTGTATGGTTGCAGCCCCGTACAACAAACACTGGGAATCATCATCACCATGGTAGACAAAAGGAACGTACAATAGATTTTTATCCGTCTTTCCTAAACAAAAGGTAGATTTAATGTCAAGTTTAGATCCGAGCTAGAGCTTAAAAGTAGCACGTAAAAAAGGTAAAAATAAACAATAAAACGAACGACTGGATTAGCAAAAAAAGAGAGAAAACGAAGGAAAATTACAAAAAATAATGTTTTGTGGGAATGAACTTTAATGCCTTTAAATGAATGGGGACGCCTGGTACTTTTTGTGTTTTTCTTTGAAACGTTCGTAATGCGACAAGAGACAATCAATCACTCAATCTCTTTAGAATTCCCATATTTTATGCGTGATTTAGTTCAAAGTCGGATGTTGCCATGCGACAAATCCGCATTTCCTTCAAATCTTCGTCTTTTCAGTCATTAGAAACGTTCTTCCGCCAGTGCCTTGAGCATTTTCTTGATCTCAACATGAAAATAGTAAGTAATGGAAAATAATAGAAAAATTTCACGACAACGAAAACAAAAGAACAAGTACATAAAAAATTTATGATATGACGATGATAAATCTCGGAAAATCATCTGCGAGTAAAAATAAATATATAAATTTTACTATGGACCAGGCGCACGCGTATTATTTGCTCCTCTCTCTCTCGTATTCACATGAACATTGCCAGGCACCAAAATTTGTGGTAAAAATGTTTATTTCATCTCCAGAATGAATTGTGACGTTTTTGTTTCTTGACGCAGATCTTTAATTACTCCGAAAATGACTGCGATGAGCCGTTTTTTATAATGGAGAGATAACATTTTTTTTAGTGCTCATCTCGTTTTGTGTCAAGTTGAAATATTGCTGTAATAAATGCTCTCTTTTCTACTCGCAGACGACATTAAATTTAATTCGACGTCGATTAATCAAATTTTAAGATACTGTCAAATGACAAATGATGAGGATCGATTTCGGATTTCGGGTTTCGACTTCTTCTTCTTGTGAATTTGTATTTGTTGGCGATGTCAGAAACATGAAAGTTAAATTGTTAACATAATTGAATCTGTTTAGCATGTTATTGAATATGTTGGACATCTGGATTAATTGTATTTGATTTCATGTAATGATGAGTTAAATGTTGCTAATTTTGTATTCATTGCAATTTTGTACGAGTGTCGACAATGTTTTATTATTGAATTATGTGAATTTATTTATAAGTTAAAGTTACCCGTGGACTTCGTTTTACTTAGTCGTTGCATTTTTTTTTGTGATTTTTTAGTAAAAAATCTTAACTTTTACTCATTCATGAGAACTCAGAGGCACTCAAAAGTAACTCAAAGGTTACTCAATAATCAATTTTTCGTAATTTTGAGAAATTTTTCCTCAAAAAGAAATTTTGAGACCTCAAAAGGAAATTTTGAAACTTCATAAGAAAACTTTGAGACCTCAAGGAGAAATTTTGAAGCCTCAAGAGGAAATTTTGAAACTTCATAAGAAAATTTTGAGACCTCAAGAGGAAATTTTGAAACTTCATAAGAAAACTTTGAGACCTCAAGAGGAAATTTTGAAACTTCATAAGAAAACTTTGAGACCTCAAGAAGAAATTTTAAAGCCTCAAAAGAAAATTTTGAGACCTCAAGAAGAAATTTTAAAACTTCATAAGAAAATTTTGAGACCTCAAGGAGAAATTTTAAAGCCTCAAAAGAAAATTTTGAGACCTCAAGAGGAAATTTTGAAACTTCATAAGAAAACTTTGAGACCTCAAGAGGAAATTTTGAAACTTCATAAGAAAACTTTGAGACCCCAATGAAAAATTTTGAAGCCTCAAGAGGAAATTTTGAAACTTCATAAGAAAATTTTGAGACCTCAAGAGGAAATTTTAAAGCCTCAAAAGAAAATTTTGAGACCTCAAGAGAAAATTTTAAAGCCTCAAAAGAAAATTTTGAGACCTCAAGAGGAAATTTTAAAACTTCATAAGAAAATTTTGAGACCTCAAGGAAAAATTTTGAGACCTCAAGAGGAAATTTTGAAACTTCATAAGAAAATTGTGAGACCTCAAGGAGAAATTTTGAAGCCTCAAAAGAAAATTTTGAGACCTCAAGGAGAAATTTCGAAGCCTCAAAAGAAAACTCAAAAAGAGACCTCAAGAATTTTAAAACCTGCTTCATACCTCAAGCAAAAAGCTGCTTCTGACTTCCCCAAAAACAATTATTGGGAAATGCATTATGTTGATAGTTAAAAAAAAAAACTTTAATTAACGAAAATTTTTAATTAGCATTTTTAAGCTTATTACACGAAATTTTCATTGTTTTCAAAAAGTCGAACAACTCCACAGAAAAACAAATTTTTTGCTCTGTTACTGAAAAAACATTCCTCGAGTAGAAAACAGACAAAATACTACATCATTTATTTTCTACAACTTTCAAATGTCGACAAAACGACAAAAAAAGAGGAATTAAAATAGAACTGCATTTCCAGCAGCAAGACGACAACGGCATGCAATGGCAATAATTTAACATGAAAACAGAAGAAGAACACAAATTTATTTCAAATCAGCAATTTGGGACCAAGGGCTCGCAGCGCGCACCGAACTTTTTGCTCGAAAAAACTGAACGAGAGACAAAAAAAGCAATTTATACAAAACATTGTCGAGCAAAAAAAAACGAAATGAAGTAGCAATACTGCAGACAACTACTGCAGTCAGCGACGAAACGTGACATGAACCTAGATCCGATACTTTATGGGATGCAGAATTTACGGTCTGTTATGATGGATGGAACAGCTGCGGAACGTCGAACTTTTTTTTTCTTGACCAAATAATCCACTCACGTTTCAAAAAATTACCATCTTTTATTTTTATTGCAATTCAAAATGCAAAAAAGTAATAATTGGCAGTATTTGACTCCGAATACGATGAAATCAATTTACGTAACGATTTTCGCCAAACCTATAATTTGATGTGATTCGCAATTGTTCAGAGTGCCGTTCTCATATTCGTTCAAGATGATTTTGATGTTGAACGTGCCTCTTTAGCATATTGAATTGTCGGAATAGTAATCGCTTTTCTAATGTTTTTTTTCGTTTGTTATCTTTTCAAGCCACCCACCAAACGAATGTTTAATATTCAGCACTCGTGATTTTATTTTATTAAATATTATTCTATTTTAAAATCATCATAATTTGGCTGTTTGGTAGGAATAGCACGCAGAGGTAAGTATTTAGATAGCAGATTGGTAAGAAAAGGCATATTGACATCTTGTGGTTACGAAATTTCTTTGATCTGGTTTTGTATCCTTTTGAACGTTGGAAAGAATTTTTTTTGCATAATTTTTTTTTAATTAATTAATAATTTTGTTTAAAAAATAAATTAATTAAAAATTAAAATTAATAAAACTTTTATTAATTAAATTTAAAATTAAATTAGATTTTTAAAAAATTATTCAGTATTTTTTTATTATTAATTAAATATTTAAAAAAAATTAATTAAATTAAAAATTTAAAAACTATTTTAATTAATTTTTTTAAAATTATTTTTTAATTATTTTATTATTAAATAATTATTTAAAAAATTTAAATGAATTTTCTTATAACTTTTGAGTCTATTAAAGATTTTTTTAACGAACTTTTAAAGGGAATAAAAGAAAACTTAAGAGATTAATTAAACTCTTTTATTTAATAATCAGACAACTACCATAAAAATTAATAATTTCAAAGAAGTAAATTTATTTTTTTAAAAATATTTAAATTATATCATCTTGAGAGTTTAATTTTTTTTTACTTTTATTAATACAAAATTAAAAAAAAAATGCATAAAAAATACTTTTTATTTTTAACTTATCAGTTTTTCACGAATTTTACGTCAAAATTATTAATTTTTTTTTAATTCTCAAAAATATATAAATTTTGTGTTTTATTCGTAAAAAGTTAAAGAATTAAAAATAAAGACTGTTTTTTGTGTAATTTAAAAAGATTTCTCGAACTCGAAACTGATCTCAAAGTATTTCAAGTTAAAAAATTAAAAAAAAATAAAAAAAATAACAAAAAAACTTTTTAAAAAAATTAAAAAAAAAAAAATATTTTTTTTAAAATATTTTTAGAGAAGAAAATTCGTGTTAAATTTCGTTGTTTTATTCAAAAATTCTTGAAAATTGAAAAATAAAAATATAAATAAAAAAAAAAACAAATTATTAAAATTATTTTTATTTAAAAAGAATTAATTAAATAAATAAAATTAAAAAAAAATATTAATATTTATAAATAAATAAATTTATAATTTTTTTAAAAATTAAAATATAAAAAGACCAAAAATCGATCAATTTTGATAAAATTTTCAATTTTTTTTTTAATTTTACCCCATCGGATTTTCTATTTTCAATATGAGCCATGGGACAAAAACATTTTTTAATTTTTTTTTTAATAAAATAAAATTAATAAAAATTAATTAATTAATAAAATTAAAAAAAAATTGTCTTGGATATCTTCAAATTTTTAATTTTTTTTATTATTTTTATTTTTTATTAATTTTTTAAGTTTTTGAATTATTCTAAATCTAACTTTGAAAAAATTTAAAGATATTTTATTTTTTTTTAATTCTAATTAATTTTCACTTTTTAAAAATTTTTTGAATGGTCAGACTTTCTAAAATTTTTAATAATTTGTCCTTTTATCAAAAAAATTTCAAAATTACTCCTTCAATAAATTTTTGTTAGCATAAATTCAGTTTCTATTAATATCATATCCATAAACGTAACAACATTTGCATAATGACACTTTAAATTTTATGACATCCAATTATAATTTATGTGACACTAAAAAAACTCATAAATGACAAAATATTTGATTAATTATATGACATTCAATTTTTTAATGCAAAAATTTCAATTTCAACACTTTTTTGTCTCATTATATAATTTTTCACAAACAAAAAAAAAATTTCCTTGAATTCTATTTCCATCTGTTTTCTTCGAATTATTGAATTGAAAATGTATTTTCACCTGATTTTCCCCAGAATCCGATTACACGTGCTCGCAACCCGCTGTACCTCACATGCAAATGAGTTACGGCTCGAAACGAGTTAAATGCTCGATTTGGGACACATTCAACCTTTCAAAGTGCCAATTTCGCATGTTCGTGTGGCATTTTGTGTGTGTGGTTAACTAAATTGGTGAATGTGTGTTTTTATCTCTTCTTCTTCTTCTTTTTTCCCAACTATAAATGTCTTTTTTATCCTCCTTTTTTTCTGCGTTATCATTTTTTTACGACACATTTATGCAAACGGAACACTTTCCCTGGATTTCTTTATGTACTTTCACTTTTTTTCTGTTGTCTCTTTTTGAGTAGTTTTTTTTGCGGGGGGGAATCGACAATAATTTTTACGTTATCCCCGATTTTTTTCCGTCTCTTAAGTTGTTCGCAGATTTCTTTCTTAGTATTATTGTTGTCATTATCGTAAAAGTTTATTTCGTGCATGGCCGAAAAAAAAGAGAATTCTGCCGAGATTTGAAACGGAGGGAGGAAAAAAAGGTGAGCAATGCAGATTTTTTGTCTGTTTCAGTTAAGGGGGAACACAATAAATGGTTTAACGTCGATTTTCTTGTCTGGGACAATTCTTGCGTGACTGACATCGCTGCAAAAAAAAACATGACAATAACCCCCGTCGTGCAATATTCTAAAAATATTATTATTAGAAAATGAAAGGAATGTGGAAAAAAGGTAGATGTCTCTTGTCATCTTGTCAGCACCATCATGACATGTGGCAGATAGGGACGCAAAAAATTATATTTTTACAATGTAAATATTTGCAGAGGGAATTTTTTTTCTATTTGTAATAAATTAGATAGACAAGGATGTTTCTTCTTACATGTAGACGATCCACTTTACTCGAATTTTTTTTTCGTTGAAAGGGTTCTGACGATAAATTTCGCTTACCTGTAACGAGAAAAAAAAACGGAAATGTAAATAAATCAGACATAAACAACATTTTTTTTATCGTATGAAGTAAATAAAGTACCAGGCGTCTCCTTTAGCGAAAATATTTCTTGTCATTTTTCAAAAAAAAAAAAAAAAAAAAAAAACAAAAAGTAAGTAAGTAAAAGCAGAAGGAAAAGCAAACAAATACCTTTGGGGCTGTTCTGAAACAAATTTCTGTTCTAAGAACGAACAAAGACGACATGCATGACCTAAATTAGTAACAACCTCATTTTCAACACAAACCCTTGAGGTAACTTTTTAAATTTTTTTTACCTTTTTTTTCTTGGTCCGAAAAAAAAATCAACAAAATCTAAATTATTTTTTTATCATCAAAAAACAAAACAAAAACATGAGCCATCATTAAAAATGGTCCACAAAGGATGTGAATTTAGCTGTTTACAGTTGATTATCCTTCTATGACAAAATAAAATACCGACGAAGACATGACAGCACATACGACGCGGTTTAAAATTGTATATGCAGAACACAAAATAATTACAAACAAAACTTTTTTTTTTCGTCTGTAATTTGCCGTAAAACATTTTCATGTGGGACAAATGTAGAGTGCCTTTTGAGAATGAGAGAGAATGTTAATTAAAGAGACAGCATACAGGAATTTTCGGTTGTAATTTGATGATATAAAAGAGAGAAGTTTGTCTTAAACTACGTTCTTTATTTTTTTTTGTAATTTTATTTTTTTTAGTTTTATATCATAGGTACTATGAAGATTTTCATTTATTTAATTTTTATTTTATAATTAATTTTTTTTCTATTTTTTTTTTAATTTTTCAAAGTGAATTTAGGAGTGATATTTGTGGTAAGGATTTGGCAGTGTTTATAAAATTTTTATTTTTTTAATTTCTAAGTTTCTTAAAATTAATTTTTATACCGATTGAACAAGTGATAAAATTCAAATTTTAGACAATTTTTTAATATTTTTTTTTAAATTTTGAGAAGATTTTTTTTAATTTTTTTTTAATAAAAAATAAAAAAATAAATAATTTAAAATTATTATTAAATTTTTTATAAAAAAAAATTAATTAATTTATTAATAAAATTTTATTTAATAATTTTTTAATTAATTTAATTATTTTTATTTTTTTAAAATTAAAAAAAATAATTTTTTTTTATTTTAAAATTTTATTTAATTAATTTTTTTTTTATAATTAAAAAATTAAAATTAATTTTTAATTAAATTTTTATTAAAAAATTAATTAATTGATTTCTTATTTTTTTTTTGTATTTAAAAAGAAGAAAAAAATCAACCCCTTAAATTATGCAATAATTAAATTTTCAAATTTTTGCTTCGTTATGTTATGCAATGAAGCTTACATGTCATATTTTTGAATTTTCACCAGATTTCTTGTACTTTTTTGATTTTTTTTACTTTAAAAACCTTCTGATAAAAAATTTAAAAATTCTACAAAAAAAAAATTAAGGAGATTCATAAAGTAAAGCTTGAGTTATAACATGAATTTTTACCGTTTTTCGAAGAAAAAATGCGGTAATAAAATTCGACTTGTTTATTTTTAATAGCTGTCAATATGACAGATTATTAAATGAAAATTTTTTTAAAAACATTTTTGATCAAAATTTGTTTGAAAAGCTAAAAATTAAAAAAAAATAATTTTTGAAATTTTTTTTAATTGTTAATTGTTAAAATAATTAATTATATTTTTTTTATTAATTTTTTTTAATTATTTTTTTTTATTTAAAAATAAATTTTTTAAAATTTATTTTAATAAAATTTTTAAAATTTATTTATTATTTTTTAAAATTAATTTTAATATATTTTTTTTAATTAATTATTTTTTTAATAAATTAATTAATTTTTTTTAAATTAATAATTGATAAAAAAAATTATAATTTTTTATTAAAATTTTTTTTTTTCACTAAATAACTTGAAATTCTTTCAAAAAAAAAAATTAAAAAACTGTCAAAAAATTTGAATTTAAAATTTTTCTTGTTCAATCAGTTACCAAATTTTCTAAACAATTTTTGTTCACCAAATCTAAATTTTAATACTCTAATTGCTACATTCACTAATTGTCACGTAAAAATAGGCAAATATCACGGTTGATATTTGTAATTTACGTTTTTTTTTCTTCTACTTTTTTTTTCTACACTAAAAATAAGCTGTTAATGTGCCATTTTCGTGCTTTTAATCAATATTCAACTTTTTTGGTCAAATCAAAACTCCTAACGAATTTTCCATCCTCGCAATTTTTGCTTCCATTTTCTCTTCTAGGGACATCGACAACTGACGCAACTGCATGCGAAATATTTGCTGTTGCACGGATGATGTCGATGATTTGTGCAAGCAACTGTATTAGGAACGTGCTTATGTGGCTTGTAATGAACTCGAGCTCTGACTCCGTGAACGCTCACAGTCGATGGAATGACTTTGCACAAATGCATCCGAACAATTCGCACCCCGTTGAAGACATCGAAGCCATTCACTTCGACTTTTTGCCAGTAAATTTCGTCAACTTGTCCAAACTTTTCGAATTTTTCGCGAACCACGTGGTCCGGAACTTCAAAGGGTAAGTTGTGAATTTGAACTTCGGTGATGCAATCGCCAACGACGCAACATTCGCAATTGACGTGACACCCGTTGATGTGAAGTCCGTTGTAGCGTTGCAAGCGATGCATGGCGTCGCCCACGTCAATTTCCTCGATGAACTTTACAAAGAACGCGTTTTCGTCGGATTTGCGATAAAAGCCAACCACAGTGTCGGGTTCAATGCCTGAGCGAACGAGAAAGTTTGTGATTTCGTAATCGCTGGGACGTTTCGCGGACTTGACGTAAACGATGACAGTATTTTCCAAAGTAAAACAACAATCTTTCCACTCTCTCATAGTTTTTAGTTTGCTTCTAATTTTGTGACGGAGGACTTTTCCCTTTTGAACGTCTGATCGGCACCGAATTCGAGAATGAACTGACGAAAAATTGACGTCGCAATTAAATCGTCGTTTCGTTAATGTAATTCGCTCATTTCAATATTTATTTGTTTAACCTCGCGCGCAAGTGAAATCCAAAGGAAAATTTTCGATGAAATCTTTTTTTTCGTTGCGTTTTTATGCGAACGAAAGATGTGATAAGCAATTGAACGACTACCCAAGGGCAAGGTCGCTTCGCATGTTTAGTAATAAGGTGCTTAAAAATAATAAAAGGTAAGGCCGAGTGATTGTTTTAATATGGAAAATGCGCAACGAATTAATTAAGGATCGACACATGCCATCGTGGCGCCTTGAATTAATATTTCAACTCAAACTGTTGATGGTCGAGACGAGTCAAGATCAATGTTGCTCATATTTTTGTAAATAAAAATTTTCAAAACAAAAAACCCAAAATATGCATTGGGACAAAATTTTGAAATGTAAACTGGGTCAAAATCTGAAGGTTTCATTGAAGAGAAACTTCAGAATGTGCATTGGGAAAAAAATTCAAAATGTAAACTGGGTCAAAATCTGAAGGTTTCATTGAAGAGAAACTTCAGAATTTGCATTGGGGAAAATTTCAAAATGAAAACTGGGTCAAAATCTGAACTTTTCATTGAAGAGAAACTTCAGAATGTGCAGAATGTGCATTGGGGAAAAATTTTAAAATGTAAACTGGGTCAAAATCTGAACTTTTCATTGAAGAGAAACTTCAGAATTTGCATTGGGATAAAATTTTAAAATGTAAACTGGGTCAAAATCTGAACTTTTCATTGAAGAGAAACTTCAGAATGTGCATTGGGGAAAATTTTAAAATGTTTACTGGGTCAAAATCTGAACTTTTCATTGAAGAGAAACTTCAGAATTTGCATTGGGAAAAATTTTAAAATGTGAACTGGGTCAAAATCTGAACTTTTCATTGAAGAGAAACTTTAGAATGTGCATTGGGATAAAAATGAATATAAACCCAGATGGTAATTTCAAAATACGCATGGCTTAGTCTGACTTAAAATATTCTCATTAAAAATTTTTTTTTTTGTTATGGTACTCATGTAGCTCATTATCTAATTACTCCTCTTGCTGCAATTTCCCGTCATATGCAGACAAAAGCACACGAGCATCATAAACTGAACATTTAACGTTCGTACCCCGAGTTCACATGCAAGAACATTAACCGTTATTAACTGATATAATATTTAAACTGAAATGATGATGACGAGGTGAAAGGCAGAACGAACGTACTCACATCGGGGAGATTTGCTAACAACACAAAGCAAACGAACTCACTCACAAGTGATGAATTTTATATTATTATTACTACAACAATGAGGGGGCTGCGTGTTAACATTCAACACTCGTTTTCGCTTTTTGCGTTTCGTGACTTGTTAATGCTTATTGAATATAGTTTTCATGTTGTTTGTTTATATGTTCGTATTGTAGCAAATTTTATGTGGCTAGTTTTTGTTCGGGAACACGTCCTGTGTGTTAGAGTAAATGTATGTAGTTAAGGTAGTTATTTAAATTATTATATATAAATTGATGAAATTATCCCTTTTTCACTTTAGTTGATTATTTATAATGAGACGTAGTGAAAAAAGAGTTAGCTGAGGTATCAGGAAGAGCTTTTTTAGGACCTCTAATGAAAGTTTTAAAGCATTTTGAGACCCTTGAAGAAACTATCAGAACATTTTTAGACTCCTGATGAAATTTTGAAAGTACTTTGAGACCCCTGAAGGAACTAACAGAGCTTTTTAAGACCCTTGATGAAAGTTTTAAAGCATTTTGAGACCCTTGAAGAAACTATCAGAACATTTTTAGACTCCTGATGAAACTCTTAAAGCATTTTAAGACCCCTGATGAAACTTTTAAAGTATTTTTAGACCCTTGAAGAGACTATCAGAGCATTTTGAGACCCTTGATGAAACTTTTAAAGCATTTTGAGACCCTTGAAGAAACTTTTGAAGAATTTTGAGACCCTTGAAGAAACTAACAGAGCTTTTTAAGACCCCTGATGAAACTTTTAAAGTATTTTGAGACCCTTGAAGAAACTTTTAAAGCATTTTGAGACCCTTGAAGAAACTTTTGAAGAATTTTGAGACCCTTGAAGAGACTATCAGAGCATTTTAAGACCCCTGATGAAAGTTTTAAAGCTTTTTGAGACCCCTGATGAAACTTTTAAAGTACAGTGAAAATTCTATCATAGGGCAATTCCGAGTTAGGGCATATTCTCTAATAGGGCACATCGATATTCTATGGAATTTCAATCAAAGTCTCAAATTTTGGGTTTATTTTAACTATTTTCAATGGAAAAAAGTTTCAAATTGTCTGAAATATGATAATTAAGGAAGAAAAACTTCAAAAAGTTAATAATTTAAAAGAATTCAAAGAAATTTATCATTTTGAATTTTCTCAATAAATTTCTAATTTTTTTCATAATTTTTGATCAAAACATTAAAAATTTAGCTTAATGATCAAAAATATTTATAAGTCCATAATTTTTTTACAAATTTTCTTTGAAAAATGCATAAATTTTGAATTGATATGCCCTTTAGAGAATACCCTGGTACACTTATTTGAATTTAGGGTGCCCTATGATAGAATTTTCACTGTATTTTGAGACCCTTGATGAAACTTTTAAAGCATTTTGAGACCCTTGAAGAAACTAACAGAGGTTTTTAAGACCCATGAAGAAACTTTTTAAGAATTTTGAGACCCTAAGTCACTATCAAAGCTCCCCTTATGAATTAATTTGACCTCTTTAGGGTCCTTTTAGATTTTTTTACAAACTCATGATAAATTATTTGAGACCCTCTATGAACCTTTTTAAGTTTTTTACAACTTTTGACATCCCTCAGTTAACTTTCCTCTCATTGAGTTCTAAAAAAAGAAGCAAATCACTGCACACTATTTATCACGATTTGTTGTTCTTCATGCTAAACGAGCAACTAAATTTGACCTCAATATTATGCTGAATTTATTATTATTATTAATACATATTATCGCTGATTACAATAATAACAGCTCAAAATATTTTCCTCGATAATACAAAATTACATACTAAACAAGACGTGACAAAAGTTCAATGTTACTCTCTCTCTCTCTTGAAATCCACAAGAAGGAAATTTCCTTCAAACCAAATCAAGTTTATGACCTAGGATCACGTAAGAACAATGGTCAAGAGGAAAGGTTGGAACCGAAAAGGAAATGTTATTTAATCTGTTTCGTTATTTAGTTAAGTTAATCAAAAACTTGTGTTTTTTTGTCTTCATTTGAATTATTTATGCGGCGAAGACGAAAAAAGTGAAGGATTGCAAGTTCGAGGGCCATTCAAAGTCCTTCAACTCTAAACATTTTTTTTTTCGTCGTCTTTTGTGATATTATTAGCAAGGACCCTTTTCATGCGTGTGAATGAATAGAGCTGTTGATGGCTCACTGAGTGATGAATTCATGTGAAAAAAATTGATTGAAGAGGGAAAATGTCCCAAAAGCTCGAGAAAAAAAAGGAGCAAATGTGACGCAAATGCATGATTTAATCTGACACAAAATTCAATAAGACGACATTTTTCACCCTTCTTACTTTGGGTGATTATTAATTTTTCTTCTCGCCGCCAGATGTTGACATTTCTAATAAACACTAATAATTTTTTTTTGTTGAGATTTGCCGCACAGCATGCGACTTTTGCTTTATTCGTCGCATACGAGATGCGAAAGAGTTGAACGTGACGAGGACAGGACAAAATCTAATTAAGCAAGAGCTGTACAAGGCTGCATGAAACTGACCCAATTATGTCAGATATTTTTCTGTATGGAAAAAAAAAGTGCAAAAACTATAAACTAAAGACAGTCATTTACGCCTTGCCTCGTGTACACAAATTTGCTGCATATTTCATGACGACGACGATGATGATGAAGCCATACAAAATGACGACGTCGCCCGACGACAATGTTGACGATGATGTGTGTCATATTTGCGAGTCTTGTCATTTTTTCCTCCGTCTCTCGTGTGTGCAACTTTATGTCAGAGCCTTGAATGAGTGATAGATAATATGTTAATGAATTCATGCGGAGACGAGCATGAGACACCATAAGCTGTTTAAAAGGCGACACCCGCGTTATCATATTAATGGATTAAGGGATGATGATTCTTTAGTTCGGAGAAATGTTGTTTTTTGATGCATTTTGACGAAAAATGAGGGATTTTCAGTAGGTCACGTGGTTGAAATTTTTCAAATGTGCACTGGGTTGAAAATTTTAAATGCATTTTTGGATGAAAATTCAGAATGTACAGTGGGATAAATTCAAAATTCAAACTAAAATGGGCTTTAAAAATGTTTATTGGGCGAAAAAAAGTCGAAATTCGCATGGGAAATTTTAAAATGTGCACTGGGCAAGAATTTCAAATTATATATAAGGGTCTTATTTTAATTCATAAACATTCAGATATAGACCTTTAACATATCCAAAGTGAAAAAACTTAAAAAATTAAATAAGTAGACATTTTAAAATGCTCACTGGGCTAAATTTTTAAAATATGCCTTGGGATAAAATTTCAAAATGTTTACTGGGTTGAATTTTGTACTCTACTTTGGATTAAATTTAAATCGTGAACTAAAGAAAGTCTTAAAAATTGGAAACTGGTATAAAATGACAAAATACACAATGGGTAAAAAATTTAAAATATGCATTGGGGCAAATTCGAAATTTACATATTTGAATTTCGTGTAATTTTTTTCACAGAAAGTTTAAAAAAGAATTTTGACTTTTCGTAAAAAATACTAATTGAAAGTAAAAACTTTAAAATTTTGCACTGGGATCAAATTTTGTGCATTGGGTCAAATTAAAATTTGAAATAAATTAAAATTGAAGGATTAAAATTGAAATGCGATTTTATGTCTTAAACTAACGACAACTTTCTCAAATCATTTTAGTTTCAATTATACAGTCTGTTGCTATTTTTCAAGTAGATCTAAAGTGCAAAGTTAGTCAAGTGTAAACAAAAATGATGAAATCTTGTGAATAATGTGAAATTTTTTTTCCTATCCTGTTAAACATACTTCAGCAAATATTTCATTTTTGAAGGATTTCTCTAATTACTGCGAAGTAAATATCATTTGTAAAATAACTAAAAAATTCTTCCTTGAGCGCTTTTAAAACTAAAATTCCTTGAAAAAGAATGACTTTTGTTGTCAGAGAAAATCTAAACATTTGTCGTAAGTAATTTCCTCTTGTAGTAATTTTGCCTATTAAAGTTGTTCAACATGCATCCGTTTCTTTTCAATTCGTCTCTTATTCTATTTTTAACTTCAGGTGTTTCTACTATAGCACAGATTTTTATGTTTTCTTCCTTTCTTCTCTTTACTTTACTTTTTTTTTGTATTATGAGCTAAGCTCTATATTTTTCATTATGTACGAGTTGATAAATAAAAGGATGGAAAACAGTAAAAATACAAACATTGCCTTGAGACTTTTAATGCTTTTTGTATTTTTAGCGACGATTTTTTTTTTTATGAAAATATTTAATGTGATGAATTGAAGTTTTTCATGCATTTAAAATAAGCTATCTTCAGAGGCTTTATTTTTAGCTGAAAATGGTTTTGAAGAGGCGTAATTGTGGAAGTTTTGAGAGCAAAATGATGATGTTAGTGAGGGAATTGCTTTGGATGGTTTTTTCGTTCTTCATATAAAAAAAAATTTAAAAAAATAAATAAATAAAAAAATATTAAAATTAAAAAAAATTAAATAAAAAATAAAATAAATAAAAATTAAAAAAAAAATAAAATAAATAAAAATTATTAAAATAAAAGAAAATGGAATATAATTTCATACTTAAAATTAATCAATTAATGTTTATTTTTTATTAATTTTAATTTAAATATTAATTAATATTAGTTTAAATATTTGTTTAATATTTCTTTAAGTTAAAAAAAAATTAATTAATGTAATTTATATTTTTTTAAATTTTTTTTTAAACTTTAAAAAAATGAAAAATATAAATAATTAAAAAAAATAAAAAATTCAATAAAAAATAAAACAAAATAAATAAATTATTAAAAAATATTAAATAAAAAAAAACATTAAAATTATAATTAAAATTAAAAATAAAAAATTAAAATATAGTGAATATTTTATAATTATAATTTTTTCCTTAAAAATAGTTAATCAATGTTTATTTTTTTAAATTTTATTTTTTTTATTATTTTTTTCAATATTATTTAATTTTATATTTTAGTATAATTTTTAATTTGAGAAAATAATGTTAAAATAATTTTTAAAGATCTAAAAAGGATCTAAATTTTTACAATAAATATTTTTTTTTAAATTTTTTTACATGAAATTTGAGCCATTTGAGATATTTAAATCCTTATCTCTTCAAATAAAAATTTTTATTTTTTTACCAATTGGGAATAAATTATTTTATTGTTATGAAAAATATTTCAAATCAGCTAAAAATCATTAATTTGTAACATTTAAAAATTTTTATTTCCGCGCGGAAGTTTTCCCTAAAGGCTTCTAACTTCAAATTGATAACGAACGTACCTCAAAAAATAAACAAATTTCGCAATATTTATCCATTTAAATTGATAAAAACACAAATAAAACAGTCGATAATCTAGCGATAATTGGGATTATGCGATGTTTCTCTACCCGTGAAAAGGGGAAAAAAATTTTATTTTATTTGTAACCAAATATTTTATTCGGTCATAAAAGCTGCATCGCACATTCCATAAACTGTAAACATTTGGGAATTACTTTTTTGGCATAAAATTAAAATTAAATAAAACAAAAAAAAAACTCGCGCGCTCGCGATTTATATTTTATGTTCCGCAATGTACATTTCCCATATTTATTAATCCTAATTGAATATGCCGTTATATGAATTGACCATAAAATATACAAACAAATAAATAAACAAAAACAAATGAATTAAAGTTATTTGACTAAAATTTGAACTTTTTCGTACTTTGAACTCGATTTTCGCATCGCGCCAAAAAAAATCCACAAAATATAGAGAAAAACAAAAAATAACTGAGGTAGGTAGAGTTGTTGCGGTTTTACAATCTGTGGTGTGGTTTTTATTATGCTTTTATTTATCAAAATAATTAATTAGTTTAAGTGTAGCTGCTACGCTGTGGACATTTTGTGTGCGGCATGCCAAGCGACTTTTATTAATTTATTTTTTTTTGCTCATATCATTTTACCGAAAATGCGAAAATAAAAGTATAAATGTGACAAATGTGATTTTTTTCCCTTCGGGCAACGAAAAGATGAATGGCTTTATAAATGTTTACAGCAAAAAAAAAATCATGTGAGGAAATTTTTTTTTTTCAAGAGATAAAGCTTTAAATGAATTGAATTTCAAATGAAGTTTTTCGCATGTACCAACTTGGATAAATATGTGAAAAAGGAAGAAAATGAAAAGAAACTATTTGTATTGCATTTAGTTACAAAGTTGAATAAGTTGAGGAAGGAATATGTGAGAGAATATGTTCGACGTGCTGATGGTTGAAAAATGCAGAATTTTCATTAAAATGTGCAAATATTTAGTAACAAAAAAAAAAGTTTTGTCAAGAATATAGCAGAAGTTGAATGAAATTTTTCTTTGTTGAAATAACTTGAAATGTTCAAAAAAGTTGAATTTTTATGAATTTTAATTAAAAATTTTGTTTTTCTTTTAGGTATTCCATATTTTGAGGAACTAGAAGCTCCATTGGAAGTTCAAGAATGGGAAAAGGTAAAAATATGAAAAATTATTTCAATTAATCCAAACCAAGCATATTATAAGAAACTGACAAATTTTTAAAACGACCCAACGCAAAATGTTCCAAGGCTCTCAATTGATTAAATTTTCAAGAATTACAAGAAAATTGGGCTTGGCTAAATTGAATCTGGATTTCTTCAAAATTAGCTCAACAAGTTTTTGAGTGAAAAAAGAGTTAAGTGAAAACCTTAAAAAGTCAAATTAACCTTACTGGAATCAATTAAACCCCTTTAGAGGTTAATTTGACCTTGATTTGACCCCTGAGAGGTTAATTTAACTCCTCGGGAAAAAATGTAGACCCTTAAAGAGGTTAATTTGATTTTAAGAGGTCAGATTTATTTTTCTTCTCAGGAGTCAATTAAATTAACCTTTTAAGGGTTTCCTCAATTTAAATTAACCTTTAAGGGGTTTTGACCTCAAGGGAGTACATTTAACACCTAAGAGTTAATTTGACTCCCCTTGGGAAATAATTTGAACCCTTAAAGAGGTTAATGTAATTTTAAGATATTAGATAGATTCTTCCACAAGGGATCAAATTAACCTTTTAAGGAGTTAATTAAAAAGTTAGTTTGAACCCTTAAAAGCTTAATTTGACTCCCTTTAGAAAAATCAATCTAACCTCTTAAAATTACATTAACCTCTTTAAGGGTTCAAATTATTTCCCGAGGGTTTCAATGAACCTCTGAAGGGATTAAATGAACCTCTAAAGGGATTAAATGAACCTCTGAAGGTGTTAAATGTACTCCCTTGAGGTCAATTTGACCCCTTAAAAGGTTAATGTCATTTTAAGAAGTTAGATTGATTCTTCCATAAGGTTAATTTAAACTCCTTCTTAGAGCTTAAGTTGACCCTTTAGAAGAATCAATCTGACCTCTTAAAATCAAATTAACCTCTTTAAGGATTTAAATTTTTTCCCGAGGAGTTAAATTAACCTCTCAGGGGTCAAATCAAGGTCATATTAATATTCTAATGGTTTTCATTGACTCCCAAGAGGTTAATTTGACATCTTAAGGGGTTAATTTAACTCATTTTTCGCCCAGAGTTCTCAAAAGTGTATTTAAGTTTAATTTGTGGCAAAAATTCAAAGAGATGAGGTTTAAGAAAAAACTTCAGCTAACTCCTAAACTAAAAATTTCACCAAGATGAAGAAATTATTTCAACAAAGTCTCCATCCAAACTATCAGTCATCATTTTTCTCAATTTCAATAAAAAAAAATTCAAAGCTAACCAAAGCTCAGTTCCTGATAGCAACAATTACCATACAACGCAACGTGGTCCATCCGCATCCAACCCAATTCATCACCGCAACCTGAAAATTTTCCATGCCACTCTCGACATTTGCTGCTTTTTTTAGATGATGGACAAAGCACTTCCTGTCATGTCCCGTACTACACAAAATAATAAATTTATCATTCGTCACCATTCTCGTCGTCATCACGCAGAAAAGCCTCGTACATGTTTTGTTTACAAATTTGTAGCGAGAAAAAAACAACCCTGGAACGACACTCATAATCAAAACAGGAAGACAGCTCGTCTTTGTTTGTCAAAAATGAACAATGGACATCGATTGACACAGTTTTTGTTTGTGCTGACTGAGGTAAATTGGTTTAATCAGCTCCGTCATTTACTTCGCCGTATTTATCTTTCCTTTTTTCCATGTGGTAAAAACCGAGGCAAAAACGGCAATATTTACTCAACATATAGACAATTTGCGCTGTTTTCCTCGCAAAACTATTAACGACGCAGAAATATCGCCAGACAAGTTTTATTGAATGCTTAGTCAGTAAATCATTGCCACTTTCTGTTTACTTTGCGCCACATACCTCCTAATGGAAAAAGCAACCAGACAGACACTAAAATGTGTCTATAGACGACAAAAAGTGTGCTCAAGCTTTTATTTGATTAAAAATAAGTTATGAACAAACATTTGCTTTTATGAGCTTGAACAGTACTCTATTTGCAGTTATCCCTGAATTTATTTGCACAAAACTTAACTCGCTCCCATGAGACCGAATTTTACCGACGATTTTTAATTATCTTCGTTTTTGTTTTAACACCCATTGTTGGATCGCAAAAAAATATGTGAATAGACTGTGATTAAACATTTGCCGTATTTTTTGTTGTTTTTGATACTAAAAAAGGCTCTAAATATTGTTTCGTATGAGAGAATAAAAAAAAAACGTTTTAATGAAAAGGTCTCGCTTGGGAATTAACTTTTTTTTCGTTGTTTTTATGTTTAGAGTTTTAGATTACTTTTTTTTTGTTGAAAAGTGCGCTAAAAGCAAAAAATGCTTGTAAGTAATTTCATGCTCTTTAAACAATCACTTTTTTCTTTTTATTCTTTCAGGAAATTCACAAGGATAAAAGTCTCTCAAGGAGCCGTAAGTTTTTTCAGGAAAAATTATTTTTTAATCCAAAACAAGCAAACTTAAAATCAACTTAAGACTTAAGCATTAACTTAAGGCTTAAGTTAAAATTTAAGTCATTTAAGTTTTATAAAAATTTTGAATTAATCGATTAAATCTTAAGTTTAAGAAAAAATTAAAAAGTCAAATATTTATTTGGATTTTTTACCCAATTTAGAAAAATATTTTTTTTTGTTTTTATTAAAAAAAATTGTAAATTAAGTCAATTATAAGTCAACTTAATTTACAATTTTTTTTTAAATGTTAAAAAATTATATTATTTTACAAATTTGGGTCGAAAATCCAAAAAAATATTTGAGCCATTTTTGTCAAGAGACTCTAATTCTTTTTTGTCAGAAGGCTCTAATTTATCATTTTTAATCATTTTATAACTCAAAACTGCTAAAAAATTGAAACTGAAAAAAATTTTTTCCTTTGACATAGTTTTGTTTTGAAAACTAAATCAAGAAAAAAACTGTGTCAAAAACTGTGTGTCAAAGCTATTTTTGTCAAATCTTGCTCCAAATGGATAGAAATTTGTCAGAGGGCTCTAATTTATCATTTTTAATCATTTTATAACTCAAAACTGCTAAAAAATTGAAACTGAAAAAAATTTTTTCCTTTGACATAGTTTTGTTTTGAAAACTAAATCAAGAAAAAAACTGTGTCAAAAACTATGTCAAAAACTGTGTCAAAGAAATTTTTGTCAAATCTTGCTCCAAATGGATAAAAATTTGTCAGAGGGCTCTAATTTATCATTTTTAATCATTTTATAACTCAAAACTGCTAAAAAATTGAAACATTTTTTTCCTTTGACATAACTCAAAACTGCTAAAAAATTGAAACTGAAAAAAATTTTTTTCCTTTGACATAGTTTTGTTTAAAATTTTTAATCAGTTTTTAGTCACAAACTTTTGAGAAAAAAATAATTACTGGTTTAATTTTCAAAAAACTGGCAAAAACTAAATTTTGCCTTTAAATTCTAATTTTGTTTTGTGAAAACTAATTTAATACATTGTTCAAACTTTTTATTTTCTTGTCAAAGCAAATCTTGCTCCAAATTTAATAATTTGTCAAGGGCTCTAAAATCAAGAAAAAAACTGTGTCAAAAACTATGTCAAAAACTGTGTCAAAGCAATTTTTGTCAAATCTTGCTCCAAATGGATAAAAATTTGTCAGAGGGCTCTAATTTATCATTTTTAATCATTTTATAACTCAAAACTGCTAAAAAATTGAAACTGAAAAAAATTTTTTCCTTTGACATAGTTTTGTTTTGAAAACTAAATCAAGAAAAAAACTGTGTCAAAAACTATGTCAAAAACTGTGTCAAAGCAATTTTTGTCAAATCTTGCTCCAAATGGATAAAAATTTGTCAGAGGGCTCTAATTTATCATTTTTAATCATTTTATAACTCAAAACTGCTAAAAAATTGAAACTGAAAAAAATTTTTTCCTTTGACATAGTTTTGTTTTGAAAACTAAATCAAGAAAAAAACTGTGTCAAAAACTATGTCAAAAACTGTGTCAAAGCAATTTTTTGTCAAATCTTGCTCCAAATGGATAAAAATTTGTCAGAGGGCTCTAATTTATCATTTTTAATCATTTTATAACTCAAAACTGCTAAAAAATTGAAACTGAAAAAATTTTTTTCCTTTGACATAGTTTTGTTTTGAAAACTAAATCAAGAAAAAAACTGTGTCAAAAACTATGTCAAAAACTGTGTCAAAGAAATTTTTGTCAAATCTTGCTCCAAATGGATAAAAATTTGTCAGAGGGCTCTAATTTATCATTTTTAATCATTTTATAACTCAAAACTGCTAAAAAATTGAAACTGAAAAAAATTTTTTCCTTTGACATAGTTTTGTTTTGAAAACTAAATCAAGAAAAAAACTGTGTCAAAAACTATGTCAAAAACTGTGTCAAAGCAATTTTTGTCAAATCTTGCTCCAAATGGATAAAAATTTGTCAGAGGGCTCTAATTTATCATTTTTAATCATTTTTTAACTCAAAACTGCTAAAAAATTGAAACTGAAAAAAATTTTTTCTTTGACATAGTTTTGATTTGAAAACTAAATCAAGAAAAAAAAACTGTGTCAAAAACTGTGTCAAAAACTGTCACAAAAACTGTGTCAAAGCAATTTTTGTCAAATCTTGCTCCAAATTTATAAAAATTCGTCAGAAGGCTCTAATTTATCATTTTTAATCATTTTATAACTCGAAAACTGCTAAAAAATTGAAACTGAAAAAAATTTTTTCCTTTGACATAGTTTTGTTTTGAAAACTAAATCAAGAGCAAAAAAACTGTGTCAAAAACTATGTCAAAGCAATTTTTGTCAAATCTTGCTCCAAATGGATAAAATTTGTCAGAGGGCTCTAATTTATCATTTTTAATCATTTTATAACTCAAAACTGCTAAAAAATTGAAACTGAAAAAAATTTTTTCCTTTGACATAGTTTTGTTTTGAAAACTAAATCAAGAAAAAAACTGTGTCAAAAACTATGTCAAAAACTGTGTCAAAGAAATTTTTGTCAAATCTTGCTCCAAATGGATTGAAATTTGTCAGAGGGCTCTAATTTATCATTTTTAATCATTTTATAACTCAAAACTGCTAAAAAATTGAAACTGAAAAAAAATTTTTCCTTTGACATAGTTTTGTTTTAAAAACTAAATCAAGAAAAAAACTGTGTCAAAAACTATGTCAAAAACTGTGTCAAAGCAATTTTTGTCAAATCTTGCTCCAAATGGATAGAAATTTGTCAGAGGGCTCTAATTTATCATTTTTAATCATTTTATAACTCAAAACTGCTAAAAAATTGAAACTGAAAAAAATTTTTCCTTTGACATAGTTTTGTTTTAAAAACTAAATCAAGAAAAAAACTGTGTCAAAAACTATGTCAAAAACTGTGTCAAAGCAATTTTTGTCAAATCTTGCTCCAAATGGATAAAAATTTGTCAGAGGGCTCTAATTTATCATTTTTAATCATTTTATAACTCAAAACTGCTAAAAAATTGAAACTGAAAAAATTTTTTTCCTTTGACATAGTTTTGTTTTAAAAACTAAATCAAGAGAAAAACTATGTCAAAAACTGTGTCAAAGCAATTTTTGTCAAATCTTGCTCCAAATGGATAAAAATTTGTCAGAGGGCTCTAATTTATCATTTTTAATCATTTTATAACTCAAAACTGCCTAAAAAATTGAAATTGAAAAAAAATTCCTTTGACATGGTCTTGATTTGAAAATTCGAAGCACGAAAATGTTTTTTTATTGTCAAATTGTTTGTCTCATACCCCAGCTTAGGGACTAAACTAATTCCCCTACCTTCAAGGATTAAGCTTGAAGTTGAAAAGTAACGTCATAATTGCACCAAATTTGTTTCAATCAGCCAAAAATTAGCTGAATGAATCCCCTTGGCGTCCTTGAAGGCAAATCCTTTTGTGTTGCCCCGAACACCGATTAGTTTCGTATTGCTTTCTTCTGCTTCATTTTTCAGTCCAACGCCAAAAATAACAAATTTTCACTCTTTCTATGTTCAGTAGGTATTTGCCAAAAAGAAAAATACAAACAGCTTTCTAAATAATAGATGAAGATGAAGAGAAAAACTCAAAAGGTAAGAAGAAAAATGTACGTCATCATCATCAACGAGATCCGGAATGTCGACGGTCCTACAAAAAATTGTCAAGAGAACAAAATGGAAACAAAGAGGAGGAGGAGAAGCGAAAAAAAACTAATAATAAAACAAATTGGATAAGTTGTCTCATTATGGCAACAATTTACATAAAAATAAATAAATCACGAGTGGGAAATGTACGACAAGACGAGATCGATGTTCATTGAGGCAGGTGGGTGGCTTCAATCACTTCGATGACCCACATAATGGGCCTCAATTGTGCCCAAAATGAAAAAAAAATGAGACATGACATTCGAGAAGCACGTTCGCAAAAATGTCACGAATTGCCATCTGTATCACGTACACGGATCGAGATGGAGGGTTGACCGTCACATGTGTCTCATTTTGATATGCTTTTGTGTGACGAATCTTTTATGAGATAAAAATTTAATCAAATCACGATGGAGACGCCTTGCCAAAAAATTTTCCTAATACACCATGACAACCCATTAAAAAGTTCGTCAACCGTAAATTGAATGATTAATTAAGTACATCATTAATTTTTCATCGAGAACATTGTCGCCGCCGCATGACAAATACTTTCCGCTTAAAACGTCGCAATTCGCAACAAATTTTGCGTATCAAAAAATACTTGAACTGTAAAGAAAAATAATACAAAGTGCGCGCGCGAGAGTGCGAAAGATAAGAAAGAATGGGCACAAAAGCTTTCTCCGCCATTAAAGTAGATTAAATTAAATTGCCTTCATATATTACAAGAAAATAGCCTGTTGTGTGCTTTGTAACTAATGTTGTTGTAACAAGAAAGTTACAACGAAAAATAGAAAAAAAAAATGGAGATTATTATGAGAAACAAAAGAAACGAAGAGAGAAGAAGAAGAAAAAACAAGACAGTAATTGAAAAATAAGGAAAATGTATGAAGCTGGGGTGAGTGTCAAGTGCAAATATTCGCCCCTTTTTTTAAAGAAAAAACGTATAAATAAGACAATGGATTTGTTAAAAAAAATAAAAGGAAAATGTTTGTTTTAAATGACGTTTTAAATGATGTTAAAGGATTAATTATCGCGAAAGTGTTTTCAAACAAAGGCATTCAATTCAACTTTTGGGCATCTTATGGAAATCAGGTAAGAAATTTTTTGAATTTTTGTTGATTTTAAAAAGCTCTTTTTTTCAGGAAATAGCTTCAGAAATTATCTGGATGTACATGAACGAAAACTTGAAGATGAATTTTGTAACGAAATTTGTTATCCTCAATAGTTTGTAAGGGATTCTGCTAATATTATGGAAAGTTTTTCAACTAAAGTTAGTCACTGGAGTTTTAAAATTTGCATTTTTTCAATGACAAAAAGGACGTTAAACTAATGCTGAACTATAAAAAGTAAAAAAACGAATCTTTCTTTGTTCCAAATATTAAAATCAAAAAGACGAGCTTCAAACTCTAAAAGAGCATTTAGCTGCTAGAATATAAATTTGGAAATACGTAGAAGAAAATTCGGTTGGATCGGGCATACCTTTCGCAAAGCTCCCGAGGAAGTATGCAACAGGGCTCTTGTGTACAACCCTCAAGGAAGCCGCAGAAGAGTTCGCCTTAAAAACACTTGGCGACGCTCCACACTCTCAGAAGCCAACATCATCAGAGAGGGTGAGGGGCAAATAACTAACCTCTGGGATCTGAAAGATCTTGCGAATCGACGAACCAGATGGCGACAATTCGTGGACCGCCTTTGCTCAACATGAGGACAGTCGCGAATCTTCGGACTAGAAACAAGGCGTAAAGTAAAGTAAGTAAATTATGATGCAAACAAACAAGAAAAATGCGATGGATTGACAAAACAGGATCTAAGAGCTTTTGAGGAAAGAGATTGATAAAACGTCTCCAGATAAGAAGAGAGATAATGTTGAAACCATTCCTTAAGTTCAACTAAATCTAAGATTTTAAAGTCAACTTCAAGACTCAGATTTAGTTGAGTTTAAAGAATGGTTCCAACATTATCTCTTTTTTCTTATGAGACGTTCTTCTTATCAATTTCTTCCTTCTTAATCTCTTAGAAATTTGTTAAACCTCATCCATCCATTTTTTTTTTGTTTGAAAATCAAAACACACAAATCTCGATTGATTGATTTTGAGAAAGCCCCAAACCATCCT
The DNA here is from genome assembly GCF_036172545.1 of Culicoides brevitarsis. Lineage (NCBI taxonomy): Eukaryota > Metazoa > Arthropoda > Insecta > Diptera > Ceratopogonidae > Culicoides > Culicoides brevitarsis. Next base: position 30,310,168 of record NC_087087.1, on the reverse strand, counting down.
CAACAACAAAAAAATCCAATCAAATTTAGCTAAAAGCTCGCATTTTATCGCCAGGCAAAACTCACCGAAGCTCGTCACTGAATTACGTTGATAATGATCTGTTTTGTTTGTTGAGTGATTTAATTCTCACACCCGGCGCTTTACGTTTTTTTTTCGACCTACCTACAAACAGACACAAATTCACGCATACAACATTCAAGTAAAGCAATTCAAAGTAATTGCCTCGTGTTGCTTTGTTTCGCACACACACAGAAAAAAAAGGAATTTCATATACATTTTCGAGCTCATCAAGCAACATAAAGTTCTTTGAATGATGATGAACGAACAATGCACGCGTCGTTGTGTGAGCGAATGTAGGAAATGAAAAACAAAGCCCATAGTCAGATCTCTTGAGGGTACGAAAAAAAAAGTATTTCTGTTGATATGAAATGCGATACAAGTTAAAAAAAAAAAGATACAACAGAAGCGGAATGGGAAGAGAAAGTAGAAAGAGAGGATGAGAAGAGAAGTGATGTGATGGTAGATAGATGCGTCAAGGTAAATTGTCTGTTTTATTCACTTCTGCGATAATAGAAGAAACAAAAGAAACTTGTCTATTTTTATTTTTGCGTTTTTTTTTCAGTGGCAAGTTGTTTCATGGTGATGGAATGGAATAAAATGGAACAGATACGAAAAAAAAACAGAACAGAATTCCCATAAGTAAAGCTTTTCCTTCTTCTTATGGTGATGGAATATTTTATCAAGCTTCTTAGATTATATTTTCTCGCTTTCTCCATCATAATAATATAAAGCTTAATTAAGGTCAGGCATTTTACTATTTTATGTATCTACAGTGCTGTTTTTTTACATATTTCTCTCTAAAGCAACGTTAAAGTGATTGAACTTTTTTTTTCATTCAAAGAATTGAAGATGGAAAATTTTTCCGAAGCTTTTAAATAAGAAGAAGTTTTAAAAATGACAAAATTGTCATCTCTACCGTGACTCTAAAGTTACTTTTTAGATGTAAGCTTTTACTTGAATTTATTTTTATTCGTGAACAATATTAACTGATGATTTTTTAAAAAAAATTGCCCTATGAACAATTTGATTTAGATTTTTACGCTAAACGTCACAAAAATTAAGAAAAACCTCACTCTGAAAGAATAAGCGAACGAAGAAACATGTAATTTTATTCTTCTAGGTAAAATTTAAGAAAGAGAATCATTTGTGACTTTGAGAATCATCAATTAAAACATTAATTTTTGTTATCAGGCCATCTTGGATCCAGTGTGGCATCCATATCATCCCCCATTTTGTTTTATCCAATTCGAATCGATAAATTTTAATATTTCATAAAAATTCAAAAACTTCGTGAATTGACTCGATTTCGACATTTTTTGAGACATCGCTTTAAATCAACATTTCATCAAAAAGAAAAATGTGACATGAGATTTTTTGTGCTTTAAACTTTTAGAAGAGTCTAAAAACCTAAATTTAAAATCCTAGAATGAGGAAAAATCCTGAACCTTATTGAAGGATTTTTAATTTAGGTTTTTAGACTCTTCTGAGATAAACTTATAAAAAAAAATCTCATGTCATTTTTTCTTCTTGATGAAATTAAAAGCGATGTCTCAAAAAAATGTCAAAATCGAGTCAATTCATGAAACTAATAAATTTTTATGAAATATTAAAAATTTTTCGATTCCAATTAAAATCGAGTAAAAGCTTTCATCTAAGCCCATAATAAGCTAAATTAATGAAATTTCCTTCCCAAGACTTAATTTTCAACGCAAAACTGACACCCAAGATTCCTGTTGTGATAATTTTCCATTTTCTCTAATTAAATATGGAAAATTTTCTCGTTCATTGACTACGAACAAAAAGCATTTTCTTGCAAAGTCACTACGTAATATACTTACACGAGAACAAAAAAGCTTGACACAATAATAGTCGAGACAAATTTCACTCACCTGTAAAGAAAAAAAAGATGGAAAAAAATTAATTAATTTATAGAGCAACAAAAATTAAATTATTCATTGAGACAGTTATGAATGGGATTTTTTTTCTGCCTACCTTTTAAAAATAATTTAAACGTCAAAAAATTTAATAATCCCGTAAAAAAAGTTCTGACACATTCACACACAATATAACAACACAAATAACCAAAAAAATAAAAATAAAAAGCAGAATTCACAAACATTGTAAAATAATAAAAGTTTTTACCCAAATACTCGCAAAACTCTCCATCATTGGCAATAAATGTCACGACCAACATAATATGCAAATTTCCATGTTTTTTTGCTCCCGCTGTATTTTCACATGGAATCAACGAGCGAAAATACACAAAAAATAAAAAGAGAAGAAAATCAATAACGAATGTTTTGAAATAATGTAATATTAAGTCAGGCAGTCATCAAAAACATGACAAGACGAACACACGAGCAGCGTCGCATTAGGATGAATGGCATAGCGATAATTTCACATGGATATTATTCATCTTCACTCCTTGATGTGCCTCGGCTTTGCCTTGTTTGCCGTCAGTCTTATTTCAATCATTCTTGATAGATATTTTCTCTCTCTCGCAGGCGTGTGCCAGAAAATAAAAATTGAGTGATATCTCGGTCGATGGTCTGTTGCATGCTGTTCCTGTCACACACTTTAGTGACGATGATGAGCAAAGTTCATCAAATATATTGGCGACATGCAGCGACATGTCTTTTATTGATATTAATGGAGGCGGAAGGCAGATTGATAAATTTGTGACGTTTGGCAAAAAAAATTAAAACTAATGGATTTGAGATGCTGCTTAATGATGGAATTGTTGTTGCGTGCCGCTGCGTTGAAGTAATCATCATGGGATTTTATTGTTATTTGCCGTCAGGCAGACTGACGTATGGAAAGTGCATGACGATGACTGATGACGATGAATGGAAGGACTAATGATGAGAAATTGGATTTTAATGGCAGAAATTGAGGGAAATCCCAAAGTTTTATTTTGGACAACACACAAAAAAAAATCGAGTTTGCTTGTTAAAGGGCAAAATTAATGGTAGTTGCTTAAAAGTTAGAAGTAATTATGTAGCTTGTTGTTTTTTTTATAGCAAATTGCTTTCCTGCTTTAATTAACTTTCCGTTCATCAATTAACCCGAAATTAGAAGTTACACCGCATTTTTTATCGGATTGACATGAAAATTTGGTTAACTGAAATTTTCAACGAACTTTACAACGATTTGGAGACTTTGGTAAGTTTTTATCTGCTAAAATTTCAGCTTTTAATAATTTTTAGGGATAGTTAATGGATCAAATCAGATGTTTAAAGGTAAGTAACTAACTTAAAAAAATCATAATTTTAATTTTAAATTTTTTTAGGATATTTTTTTAAACCCAGAAAGATGACAAGAAGAATATTTTTTGATCAAAAATTAATGAAGAAGATTTGAGAGCAATTCAAAAGATCTGTAACAAAGCATTGATAGCGATTTTCTTCAGAGATGCGAATTTGGAGACCATGTTGAATGACACAGACTTACTTGACGTGAAGCAAAGAGTTTACTTTAACACCAAGAAGTGCAATATACGACTCTGTGTGGCATAAAGGATTGAATTATTTTAACAAAATGACTGTGATATGTGATATTAAAGACTATGATAGTTTAGAGACTTTTAAAATTAAGGCAAAGCAATATGTGATAAACGAAATAAGTATATGAAAAAGTGATATTAAACGAACTAGCCAAAAAACCGTCGCAATATCATCGTGAATGATGGAAAGAAATACAACAACAACCACACTTTTATAGTTAAGCTTTAACAACATTACCCGATTTCATCATTTCATCGAAAAAAAATGGCATGAGATTTTTTGATGGTTTTGTGTTAGTTAAGCCTAAAATAGTCCAAAAAAACGTAAATTTAAAATTCTAGAATGAGCTTAAGTGTTTCTATGCATTTTTAGTGAAATCGGGTATGTCAAAGAGGTACTTGAAGATACCCGAATGCACTAAAAATTTCAATAGCTCATTTCAGAATTTTGAATTTAGGTTTTTTTGGAACTAATTTCTTCAAAAATGAAATTCTAAAATTAATTCTAATTAATCCAAACCAAGCAAAAATTAAACGAATTCATTTCGATAGACAATAGCCTTAAGTAGATCTCATTAATCTTAAGCCTCAAACCGTTAAGAAATTTTCATATGGACTTTCATAAGCTAATTGAAATGTCAAAAAAAAATTAAGAAAGCGTTGTTAAGTTCGTTCTAACTATCAGAACAGAAAACACAACAAAAGCTTCAATTAATTTAACTTCCGGTGGGCTGTCGTTCGTGCCTTTTGGTCACCAAAAAAACTCTCGACAGAACGAAACAAGAGAAAGTTGTGATAATTGTCTCCGTTATTGCTTTTCCTACATATCCCGTTACAATGTGTACACAGTGCCAAAAATACAATTGCGTCCAATTCCCTCTTTTATTAATATTTTGTAATACATATATCATCTCGGGCACTCTTGCTGTTAAATACTTGACCCTTCAGTGTATATTTATTTTTGCTGTGCTGAACAGCTTTTTTGCCACACTGTCACCACATTCTTTTCTGTATTATTTATGAAAATTATTACGTTACGTGTACAACTTGTTCTAATATTTCCTTCTATTTTATTTTATACCGAAAAAAAATATATTTTATGATATTTTTGCATTTTCAAAGCAACACAACACGTTTCAAAAATGCGGTCGAAAAATGATATTCTCCAAGTGTGTTCTTGTTTTTCGGAATTATTTAACTACGTACTAAAAAGGGCATTTACCGTGCTTGCGTTGCTTTGCCTTTGCCTACCTACCCGAGGAATGTGCAGAAAATAAAATAGACTTTTTTGCAGTTTATTTCTCTGCTGTTTAAAACTATACCCTTGGGTCGTTTGTCTTTAAGAGCTTTTAGAAAAAAAAATACGAATAGAGTTTTAAAAGATACTACTGAATCCAAAAGGAGGCGATCCATGTACAGAAAAAATATCAACATTGCCATTTTCACAGAGATATGATGGTCATTTTGAAACATATATTTAGTTTTTATCTAGTAGGTACCTCACATGAGGATGCTCGAAAGTCGAGATGAAGGAAAAGTAAACATGAAATTTTAAATTTTATGGGAGGAAAATTATCGTGTTGAAGGTTTCTTCTTGAGTAATTGAGTTGAAATTGAGACTCTTTTGTGGTTACAAAGTTATTTTTTTTTCGGTACTGTAACCAAAAGTCATTAAAAGTTTTTTTTTATAGAAAATGTTCAGTGAGTGTTTTTCAAATATTTTTTTATCGTTGACAAGTTCAATTAATGATATGAAAAATTGCGATTTTGTGAGAAAATTATTTTTTTTTAAATTAAATGAAAATTGAAATTTTTTTCGGTTTAAAAAAATGAAAAAATTTCTATTGATTTTTTTTTTATTTTCTTAATGCATTTTTAGAATTAGAATTAATTAAAATAAAATTATAATTTAAATTAATTAAATTAAAATAATTTTTTATTATATTTTTAAATAATTTTTTTAATAAAATATTTAATTTAATTTAATAAAAAATTTAATTTTTTCAAAAATTATTTTAATTAATTAATTATTTTTAATAAAATAATTTTTTAAAATTATAAAATTTAAATATTAAATAAAAATATTTAAAAATTTTTTTTTATTATTTTAATAATTTTTAAAAATTTAATAATTAATTTTAATAATTTTTATTAAAATTAAAAATAATAAAAAAATATTTTTAATTGAGTAATAATATTAAAAAAAAATAATTAATTTATTAAAAAAAAATTAAAGACAATTTAACAATTTTTACACAAAAAATCTTTGATTTTTTTTTTTCATATTGAATAGTAAATTTTCTCACAAAACAGCACAAATAACCTCAAAATATCATTATTCAGACATCATTCATCCACAATGTTGGTGCATCCAATCAATAAAACTGTATGAATTTTCCAATATTTTACCACTTTCGTTTCGCAACCACCACGCTCATCAATCATCATGATGATGCGATCGTTGACTAGCATGTTTACTGCGACGTCCTATATTTAGACAACTATTAAGCTGCCGTGAAATCGATAAACTTCTTTTTCTATAGAAATTTTTATAGACACATGCCAAAAATATGACTTTATTTCGCGCGCAAAAAAATATCGCACGAAAATTTCTTTTATTAACGCCGCCGCCACGCGTAGTATGGGAGAAAATTGTCTCTACTCAATTACGGGTCCCTTGATTGTATTTTTTTCGTTTGCTGCGTTGTTTATTTGGAAACGTATATCATTTCTCATTTTATTTGATTATTTTGTTGTTTTCGCCGAGTTTTCCTCGCATTTAACTTTTATACAACAATAATATAATGAAATGTAACTAAAAATGTTATTTTTGACACTAACATAACTTACGGCAGAAATTATGATATTTGTATGAGAAATGCCACAAAAAATATAACAACATGCTTTGTTGATAAATTACAGGCTTGTTTTCGTAGAGAAGGAGAAATTTTAGAAATAAAATATTTCGTTACTACTGCTGCTTGTTTTGTCATTATTTAAAGTGTAACCAGTTTGAGGTTTAGCATTATTTTATTACACTCACACTCCGAAACGAAGAAGCAAAAAAATTTCTTTTATTTTACTAATTGCTGGTGTTTATTTTTGTGCCACTTGTAGTATAGCTGAAACTGTCGTTGGAAGGATGACAAGTGTTTTGTTGAAATTAGTTGGAATAAAGTTTAAACACGCAAACAACAAAGTCGTCATGTATGAGGCTCTGTGATAAAATTTAATTGCTGTCGTTCAAAAGTGAAAAAGTTGACGAAAGTTTGTTTGGTTAACTTCTTAGATTCTGTATCCGGGTTCTTTTTCTCAAATATAATGAGACAAAAAATCAGGATACAGGATTTTTTTAAGAGTTTGACAGGAATTTTGTCATTTCTTTATTTTTTTTTTAGCTAAGCTTTCGTAGATGAACTCAGAATACTTTTTCGATACGATTTTATGTTTTTGTTGTTGTTAGACTTACTTTTAAAGTTAAAGAAATAGTATTTGCCCTTTTGTTGCCCATTTGCTGCCCTTCTTCATAAAAGTTGAGAAAGTTGTCATAAAATTTGTTCTCAGGGTGATATTTTGCCCTTTTGCTGCCCTTCTTCAAAAAACTTGGGAAAGTTTTCATAAAATTTGGGCTCAAGGGAGATATTTTGCCCTTTTGTTGCCCACTTGCTGCCCTTCTTTAAAAAAGTTGAGAAATTTGTCATAAAATTTGGGCTCAAGGGAGATATTTTGCCCTTTTGTTGCCCTTCTTCAAAAAACTCGGGAAATTTTTTTATAGATATTTTGCCCTTTTATTGCCCATTTGCTGCCCTTCTTTATAAAACTTGAGAAGTATTCTGAGTTTATCTTTGAAGACTTAGCTAAGTTTTCGAGTTAGTTAGAAATGATAAATTTCTGTTAGAATCTTTGAGGTAAAAAAATTCTCTAAAATTTTTGTTAACATCAAAAAGTCAAGTTTTTTTTATTAAATGGAAAATTTTTATTCTCTAAATGAAAATTTTACATTTAAATAAAAAAAAACTTGACTTTGAATTTAATTAATAGTATCAGCAGGCCACGTAACATTGACATGAACATCCCTATGATTAATTTATTTTTTTTATCTAACCACGCGTGTGCCTTATCAAAAATCTTACATGATTTTACTGGAGCTTTAATTGACATTTCTTCCTATAAAATAAAGCTAAACTCATGAAAGTTTCGCAGTTTTAATTTTACCACAGATTTTCCTACAAATCAAATTTTTGAAAAATTAATTAAATTAGTTTAAAATTAATAAATCCATAAATTCATAAGAATTTCTTAAAAATGCGCCACAAATTAATTTTGTTAATTTTTTTATTAATTCATGCAAATTCAATATTTGCAGGTTCTTTCGTTGAATTTTCTTTAGACATTGAGCCAGATCTTTTTAAGCCTTGCATGCCCGACAAAAAGTTTCATTTAGTAGATTTATCCAAACTTGAAGTTATCTCAGACCCAAAATCAAAATTCCTTTATTTCAATGGTACTGCAAAAATCTTGAAGGATGTAGATGGAGTAATTAAACTTATAATGACAACAGAACGATTTCGCAATGGCAATTGGGTTCCAGGTGAATTTAAAACCAAATTGGAAGATGGCTGTGCGGCAATTCAAGATCCAACAAAGCAACCAGTTCTATATCAAATTTTTCAGAGAGGAATGGACAAGAAATCTTGCCCATATAAAGCTGGAGTAAGTAATAATTTTCATTTGTTTTGTAGGAAAACATTTTTTTTCTGTCCATTTAGTATACCCAGACATTTGACATGTTAAAATTAAGTGATTCGCCAATTGTATTTCCGCCAAATTTCGCAGACAAGTGGAGAGGATGGTATAAGGTTTTCAAGGATGACAAACAAATTGAATGTTTATACGCTGAAGGAGAAATTCTCTAAATGGTAGAGAGGAAAATATTGAATATATTCAACATATTTAACCCAATTTATGAATTTTAACCATATTTTATTCATTTATATTTTATTCCAAATAATTATTATTTTATTTTATTAAACATTGTCACAATTTAGCACAAAATATATTGAATAAACGCACATTTAAAGCACAATTGAGTATTTTTTTATTTCTTAATTCATAAAAGTCAACATATAAAAAATTTAATTTTTAAAGAAATTTGACCTTGAGTCGACCTTGAGTTTATCTTAAAAATTAATCATAACGGAAATTGCAAATTATATGCATGAAATTTATTTTTATATAAGATTTATCATAAATCTAACATGATTTTATTTCAAGATATTTTAAATTGTTTTTTTGCGCATTAATATTTTTAAATAAGTTCAGCCATTGTTTAACCTTTTCATCCTCAAAATAGAATATTTTCTCATTAATTTGAAACATTTTTCAAGTAAATTAATTTTTTCCCCCCACCTTTCAAGGGGAGGGTTGCAAAATTTATTCAATAAAATAACCAGTCGCCTCCATTTGTTTACTCATAATTTTCTCCAACCGACCTTGAACGATAAAAAATTCAAAACAACAAACAAATAAACAAACAAACATTCATTCGCAAAGCAAAAATTCAAAAGTTAATAAAGTTGTCAATCAACATTTTTTTTTCAAAACACTTTTTCCTGTAGTCTTTATTTATCCATCCGGCGAATGTCTATCAATGACACTTTTATTTGCCTTCACTTCAAAAAAAAAATCCTGCTCATTTTCCGGTGCGCATAAAATTCTTTCTCTATGAAGAAAAATATTCAAAAAGGCTCGAAATGAAACAGAAGCAAAACAAAAGAGACGAAAATTATTTCTCTAGTTTGGACAAATTGAGGATTTTGCCTTTACTTTGTTTTGTTTCTTTCGTATCGAATTTTCTCTCGATTTTCTTCGGAGCTATTTTCTTAATTTTATTTCAGTTTATTTGGTCGTAAAATGGGGGTCGTGACGAAATTTCATTACTTTTACTTCTCTCCATGAAATCCAAGTGTCTCTCGATGCACGTTTCTGCCTATTAGAAGATCGTTACGGACAATAACCTGAAACAATTAACACAGAAAATGTACACAAAAGGAAAGTTGTGTCGAAAAAAGGGATTAAAAGCTAACTCGTTTGTATACAAATTTATCATACGAGCAGAGAGAGAAATGAAAATAAATACAAAAACCTTCCGTACTTTTTTTTGTGCCTCTGTGGAATTTGCTACCTAGAAAAACCCAATTTTGAAGGTGTTAACAGATACGATTTTCATTTCATGCAAAATTATTCACTCAAATATTCGAATACTTGAGCTCTTGTTAAGCTGCTGTTGTTTTGTGTTTTGCCTGGTAAATTGAATTAGTATTCAATCGATTTATGATTTTATTACGTTACGAGGTTTTGTTGCTTTTCTGTTTACTCGTTGTTTTTCTAATGAACTTGTTTTGCAGGAATTTTTCGATCCATACATGTTTTGTAACGCAATAACTCGAATTTTTGTTTAACGAGTATCTTTAAAAATTTTTCAAATATATCAGAAGTAGCTCAAAGAAGGGTTATGTGCTAAAAAATTTGAGAAAAGTCTTTGAAAAACCATGAAAATTAAGAAAATTCCAAAGTAAGCCTCATTGCATACTTTTAGGAGCTTGAAAATTTTTTGAAGAACTTAAACCTCATTAAATTTCTATGAAAATGTTAGAAGCAGGTTAAAGAAAATTTCTGTGCCAAAAAAATCCAGAAAAGTCTTTGAAAAACCATAAAAATTAAGAAAATTTCAAAGTAAGCCTCATTGCATACTTTTAGGGGCTCAAAATTTTAATGACTTAAATTATTATAACCTCATTAAATTTCAATGAAAACATGAAAAGCAATTAAAAGATGGTTTCTGTACAAAAAAAATCCAGAAAAGTCTTTGAAAATTAAGAAAATTCCATAGTAAGCCTCATTGCATACTTTTAGGAGCTTGAAATTTTTTTGAAGAAAAAAAATCTCATTAAATTTTAATGAAAATGTTAGAAGCAGTTTAAAGAAGATTTTTGTGCCAAAAAAATCCAGTAAAGTCTGTGAAAAACCATGGAAATTACAAAAAATTCAAAGTAAGCCTCATTGCATACCTTTAGGGGCTTAAAAATTTTCCGTATTCAGTTTAAAATATTTTTAAACCTCTTTATGAATAAATTTCAATGAAAAACCAGACAAAAAACGTTTCAAATAAATTTCTATTATGCATTGCAGTAAGCAATTTCTCATGTTCAATATTATTGATGGCACAACGTTTGCGGCAAATTTCAGGTAAAATTTAATATTTTCAATAAATTCAACAAAAAGCTAAAAAATCAAAGTCTCGAAAATGACAAAAAAGTTCAGTAACTGCAATAATGACTGTACTTCACATTTTTTTATAGACAACAAAAAAAGGTAGCAAAAAAATATTTTATTAGTTTATGTACTTACACGCGTCACTAAAGCTGCATGCCATGAAAAATTATCAGAGGAAAAAACACCGAGCATAAAAGCGCAGTAAAAATAGCGAAACTTTAACAACGTTTTGCTGCTCGAGTAGAACCGTAGTATATCGGTTTTTGCCATTGTTCTATTTTGTATGTGTACTTACGATAGTTTATTGTTACTCGAGAGTGAGTGTGTTTGTTCGTGTGGCATGTTAAAATAATAATTTTTAGTTGTTTTTCGGGTTTTTCGATGCTTTGTTGCTTCGCGTTTTTTGCTTGTTTCGCATAGACAAGACTTTAATATGTCAGACTTTTTGTGTACATTAAATATTGTGTTGCTATTTTTGGGTTTATTGAGGCTTCTGTATTTGTTATTGAATGAAAAGTCTTTAAAGAAGACAAAATTTGAGCTGAAATTAATGAAAATAATAAACCACGTGGTTAATGATGGTCACGTGACTTAAATTTGTGAATGATTTTATGCTAAAATTGAAACTCTTGACTCATTGAAGAAGTCAAATTGGTTAAAAATTATCATAAAATGAAAAAAATTTGAAAATTATAATAGAAAATTTAAACCACGTGGTTTATGATAGTCACGTGACTTAAATTTGTGAATGATTTTTTGCTAAAATTGAAACTCTTGACTCATAAGAGAAGTCAAATTGATAAAAAATTACCGTAAATCGAATAAAATTTAAAAATTACAGTAGAAAAATTAAACCACGTGGTTAATGATGGTCACGTGACTTACATTTTCAAAAGTTTTTAATATAAATTTAGAATTTCAAGTTCAATAGAAGACTTAAAAAGTGAAAAATGCTTGAAAATTTTTAATAATTAGAAAAATTTGAAAGATTTTTGTAAAAAATCAACCTTTGAGGTCACGTGACTTTTCATTTAATTAATTTTCAATAAAACTGAAATTCAATTTCATAAAAAAAAATCGATAAACGAGATATTTTTTCAATTAATTCACATTCGTCTGTTTGTTTGTTGATCAACTTCAAAAAAAAAAAAAAAGGTAATCTTTGATCGGAATCAATTCAAATTAAAACTTTGTTTTGTTTTTCTGCTACACTGCCTAAGGGTCTTGTTTATCCTCGCAAAGGTGCTGATACAAAAACAACGCAAAACCCGAATGAATCAACACAAAAAAATGACGAGTGACAACTTAATTGCTTTCTTGTCAATCCACTTCCAATTTTATTTTATTTTTCCGTGTTTTGTTTACTTTCTCGACATTTTCCATGCAAATGGCAACATTTTATTTGTTTGATTTGTGCTACGCCAAACGAATTGTTGATCAAAAAAATGCCTCGTTTCCTGCGCGAGAGCAAGACTAATGACCGGTAGAGCATGAGAAAAAAGCAGAAACAAAAATTAAGAGCGCTTCGTGGTTGGCTTACGATTTTTCTCTTACTGGAGGAGCTTTAGAGGAAAATACATTGAAACGTTGAATGAATTTAAATCAAGATTGAGGCAAGGTAAATAATCTGCTACAGGAACAAAAGGAAATTTAAAAAAAAAAGTAAGAAGATGTTAAATGGACTAAATCGTATTATTTACTTTCAGTAAAAAAATGATAAAAGTAAAACTCGGCCCAATGCACATTTTAAAAATTTGGCCCAATGCACATTTTGAAAATTTTTAAATGGGACAGTTATGAAAATTTGACCCCATATCAAAATTTTAATTTATACATTAAAATTTTTTTATCCCAATGCAATTTTTTTTTGTATATTCTAAAATCTTGCCCCAGTTAACATTTAAAAAATTCTCCTTGTATATAAATTTATTTCTTTTCAATTTAAGGTACATTTTTCCCCAATACACATTTTATAATTTTTTTGTATTGATGAAAAATTTTTTTTAATTATTTTTAAATTTCATGTCAATGCTCATTTTTAAATTTGGCCCAATGCACATTTTTAAATTTTTCTAAATGAGACGTTTCAAAAATTTTGACCCTATGCAAAGGAAGAGATATCAAAATTTAATTTAACGCATTTAAAAATATTTAACCCAATGCACATTTCAAAAATTTGTCCCAGTTTACATTTTAAAAATTCCCCTTGTGCGTAATTTAAGTTTTTATTTCATTTAAAGTAATTTTTTATAATTTATTTCATATTTTTAGACCTTTATTAATTAATTGAAATTTATTTTATTTTTTTCCCAATGCACATTTTATAATTTTTTATATTTAAATTTTTTTTTTCGTTATATAAATAAAACCTAATGCATATTTTTCAGGTCCCTTACTTATTTAAAATTTAATTGCAATAAATTGAAGTTTAAAATTTTGTCCCAATGCACATTTCCAAATTTTGGCCCAATGCACATTTTAAAATTTCCCCTTATATATTTCAGATAACTTTTCGCTGCAGACAGACCCAAAATCATTCAAAAAGCCTTTCAAACCCATTAAAAAATGAAAAATGCACTAAAAATAACATTCAAAATGAAAAAAGGAAACAGACATTATTTAGAACACAAATCATGTTTGTTCATGTGAACTCACCTCAAATGAAGTTCACTACTTCAGACGAATAAACGAAAAAAAGAAGAAAAAAAAACGAGATCCCATTTCAATCAAGTAAATCATCATAAATCATTTTCCTGAAGGCCAGCAAGTCGTACGTGACACATTTAAGAACAGAAGAAAATTCAGCAAACTCACGTTATTTCCATCAAAATTCAATAATTCAATTATTTTATTGACAAAGCACTCGCTGCACCTTCTGCCGTTATTATTCATAATTATTTCATTCTCGTTGATGGAAATTCGCCGAACCTGACGTGAATTTTAAGCATTATAGCAATTTTTTGGGACATAAGCGGAAAATGTCACTCGAGATCGAGGAACGCTTGAAAAAATTTCTCGCATATCCGGGCGTCAAGGCAACAATTGTAATTAATCATGAGGGAATACCGATAAAAACGTCGCTGCCCGACAATGCCATTGCCGTGCAATATGCTGCGCTCGTCACACGTTTAACGGAGAAATTACGTGCGGTGATTAGGGAGATGGATGCCACAAACGAATTTCGCTGGATTCGCATCCGTACGACGAAGGATGAAATAATTGTGGCACCCGAAAAAGAGTTTATCGTGGTAATTGTGCAAGAAGCGACCGAATAAAAATTCAGATTTTCTACAGAAAAAAAATTCTACGCAACAATTTACGTTATCTTTGGCGCGTCGATCGTCTCCAATTTTTTTTCTTCGTCGCGTCATGACTAAATAACCCAATTTGTGCTATCCACTTGAGTAAATTTTTTTCTCCGAAAAATGTTTCGTCATTAAAGCGAGAGAGTTTGCGTATAAAGTAACGAAATACGAAACTCCATCACGTTCCAGCATCGTATCATGTGAAAAAGGAAAATTATACGCGACATGACATGAGACTTGACCCAAAAACGAAAAAGAAGAAACTAGTTTGAGGTTGATATAGTAATAAATAGATAGCTACGGGGGGAAAATTTACGATGAGAGCAGAAGTAATGTATGCATGTGTTTGATGTTCCAGTCATGTGTTGCTTAGTTATGTCGATGTAAACAACGGTTAAAAGTATTTATCTAGTATGACATCGAGAATGTGTGTAAGTGATATAACCTCCCGAAAAAACCGAAAAAATATATCGAGAAAGTAATCATGGAGGGACGTGAGAGTGGCAGCAGGCATGCGATTCTTTGACACTGAGAGAAGGAATTTTTGGAGGAGGCGACTGGTAAGTTTTTCTTTTAATTTTAGATTTTTTTTCTGTGAGCTTTTTGAGAGACTTTGAAGCTACAAATTGAAGAAAGACAAATTTTAAGGAGAAAATTCGATCATCTTTGTAGATGAGTCCTAATCAAATTTTTTTTTATTAGATGTTTTCGATGAAAATTAAAAATCCATACAAATTTTGTAACGAATTAACTCAAATTCTGTCTCACAAAAATCTTTAGGGTTTTTTTTATAGTTTATTGGGTTCAACAAAAAAAAGTTCTTTCACAAAAAAATTGTCAATGGGTAGAACAAAGTTTACGGGTCCAATATTCGAAATTTGCAATATTTCAAATTCAAAACAAGACAATTTATAAAAAAAATTAAGAAACCAAGAAGATTCAGATACAAAAAAAAATTTTTTGAGGAAAATTTTTACAAAAATTATAAAAAATATGTGAAATTTCCCTTTTTTCTATAAATTTAAGACGAATTTAAGTAAAAAATTTATTTAAAAAAAAAGTTAAAATTTTTGACCTTGAAATGTCCTTGAAAGTATAAAGCTGATTTCTAATTTATATTTTACATTTTTTTTTAAATATTTTTTGAGACAAAATATATCTTTAAAATGTTAGTTAGTTATGAGCGAATTAAATTTTTTTTTCTAAAAATATGTCTTTCAAGTCGAAAAAATTTTTAAAGTTAATTTTTATTGAAAATTATATAAAAAAGTGAAATTTTCTTAAAATCTTTACTTTTAGGACCGAATTTGATTTTTCTTCCTTTATATCTAAGAAAATACATATATTCTACGTCTTTTGGTTCTTCAACCAGATATTTTCGAATCTCATGTTACTTTAGAAACTTTGCAAAAAAAAATTTTACATAAGTTACAAATATGGCATCCAAAACTCAAAAAAACTATTAATATGAGGGAAAAACATTTCTTTGAGATCAAATTTGGTACAAATAATTTTAATTGCTGAAAATTTTCTCTTAAATTTCTTTAAAAGTCAAAATGACCTTCAAATGTCCTTGAAACTTTAAAACTGATAGCTCTGTCATTTTTATGATTTTTTTTTAAATAATTTTTTAGACAAAATATTTCTTTTTAAAAAGTTAGCTTTTACTTGAAATTTTGACGAGTTTCCTCAAGAATTTTTTTTTGTGCAAAAAATTTTCGATTTGACTATGAACGTATATCGTAAATTTACTCCTTTGGCATCTCTCATGAGAATTCCTTCCCACGATTCGAGTTTCAATAAAATAATACAGAAAACGGCATCATTGTTTAATAGACCAAATCGTTAGTCTGCCATTAATGTTAAATTTTTATGAGCTTCTCCATCATTTCTTTCTCTTTCTTTCTCTATCATTGCAAGCTTTGAGCAAATATCAAACGCAAGAAAAAAAAATCCATGAAATTATTTATTTAAACGCAAAACTTCAAAGCAGACATCGTAAATAATTGCCTTTGAAAATGACTCCGACGAGCGACTGTCGATGATGATACTTGAGTCGCTTGCCAAGAAACTATTTGGCACAAGGACGTCAAACAATGAATGTTACGATCTCATTTTTTTCGAGATCTTTTCAAAAATTGACCGTTAGGAAAAAAATATAAAAAAAAAATATAAAAAAAATATAAAAAAAATATTTAAAAAAATTTTTTTAAAAAAAAAAAAAAAAATAAAAAATATAAAAAAAAAATATTTAAAAAAAATATTAAAAAAATAAAAAAAAATATAAAAAAAAATATAAAAAAATAAAAAAAAAATATTAAAAAAAAAATTAAAACAAAATATAAAAAAAAATATTAAAAAAATATAAAAAAAAAATTATTAAAAAAAATATTTGAAAATAATCCGGTAAAAATTGCAACAAATGTCGGGTCAACTTCGTCAGTAAAAAAAAAGTTGAATTGAAACGTGTTTTGGATCTATTTACATTTTAGTTACAACAAACAACGACCTGACTACGACGACAAGGATGGATGAAAAATAATCACATTTGTATTCAAAACTCACTGGAAAAAAAATATCTCTTCAGTTTTTTTTTTCTTGTTTCTTTTGTCGTTTGCTTCGTTCGAGTGCGATATCCTTCCATCCGACGACGACGACGCAAAAATGCAGTCTACTTCAGAAAATTGTGCACGTATGCAATAAAATTCTGCCATTGTTATTTTAATACGATGCCTTTTGTTTCATTTTTCAGGTGCGAGCTATTGTTTTGATGTGATTGTCTATGAAAATAACAATAAAATAGTAACGTGTGAAAAATTATTCGAGTGGATAAAGGAATTTTTTTCCATTTTTATTGTCATTTCGGAATTAAGTAGGCAATTTTATTGCATGAAATGTATATTTTAGAGGGGAATGAGCAGCAAGCAAGCAATTGAATCGATATGGGCGTTTATTTGATGAGCAACTGGAAGTGGTTTGAAAATGGAGGAAGGGAAATGCGATGTCCAGGTGAGCAATTTTGATTGAATTGAACAATTTTCTTCGTGAAATTGAATATTTTTAATATCGACATTTAATATTTTTTTTATAATATCGAAATTCAGAATGTTCATTGGGTCAAAATTTTTAATCTTTAAAAAATATATTTAAAAGCCTCAAACCTTTAAAAAATATTGACAATTTTATAAAACAAAAAAAAATTTTTTTAAAAGGTTTGAGGATTTTAAATATTTTTTTTTTAAGATTTTAAATTTTGACCCAATGAACATTTTGAAATATATTTTTCTCAGATTACAAAAAAAAATTTAGAGTCAAAAATTTTCAGAATTTAGCCTAAATTAGGCTCTTTATATAATCTTATAAATGTAGATTCATAGATTTTATTCAAAATTAATGAAAATTTAATTTTTGACCCAGTTTACAATTTAAAAAAATTTCCCAATGCACAAAAAATATTTTTCTGAGCTAATTTTTTTAAAGGTTTTAGTTCAATTTTATTGAATTGAGTAAATATAAAATTATTTTTATAAAATTAAGAGAGTTCTTAAAATAAATTTTTTAACCCAGTGAACATTTTATCGGTAAACCGAATTATCTTCACAGTATATAAATATTTTACAATTGGATATCATTCTGAAAATTTTTTTTTTCTAAAATAAAATCAAAAATTCTCTTTCCAATGCACATTTGAAATTTTTGACCCAATACACATTTAAAAAATTTAACCCCAGTGCATATTTTTTTGAGTAAATTTTTATTTACTTAAAATTCTTTTAATTTATTTTAATAAAAATTCCTAAGTTTTTATTTTTTTAAATACTAAAAGCTTTTTCAAAGCTTAAAGAAAATTTAAAATATTTTTAAAAATTTAAAAATTTTTAAAAATTAAATAATTTTTAAAAAATATAAAAAAAATAAATTAAAAATAAATTAATTTTTTCTAATTTATTTAATTTTATTAAATTTATTTTAATTTATTTAAAAATTAAAAAAAAATTAATGACTTTTCAGATAAATTTTATCACAAAAAATCAAAAATCATCAAAACTTAGCCAACTAAAAGCGCATCCATTAATCCAATTTTTTTTTCTTCACATCTGTGCAGGAAAAAAGTCAATGATCCCGAAAAAATCCAGATAAATAGAACCAGATTAACGATAATCGCTTTGATTGATTTCCCATGTCATGTCAAGTAAGTCATTTGGCAATTCAATATTTTTATTTTTTTTATTTCCACAGAAATTCACTCAACTTCCTGACATTTTTCGCCAAAACAATTTTATTAGTGTTCCGAGTAATCCAAGCCAAGCCAAAATGAAAAAAAATCAATACAGGAAATAAAATCGATTTGAGGTTTCCATCACGAGCGACACAAACACACGCATTATTATTTTATTTTATTTTTCGCGAGCACAACTGGTGATAACATTTTTGTTTGTTTTTTGCATTGCATGCGAAAATTTACTCGCTCCATTCATTCCATGGACGAAGCAAAAAAAAAAGTTTATGCGTCATCGCGTTATATTAATTTATTACATTGTCCTCGCATTGTGTGCGAGAAAGGATTTTCGCAAATAGTTTTCGATTGTCGATTATACGGATCTGAAGGACGTTCGACAAATTTTTGGATTTGGAGAGTTTTGGTTCTTTTTTTTTTCAGGGGATTTGTTGTCGCATTGCTGATGACGATGCACAAAATCCAGTTTGTAATGTAAATTGCAGCTTTAATGATCGCTTTGGGGATGAAACTTTTTTTGCGTTAGACGTCAAAAAATGGACTAAGTGAGGAAAGTTTAAAATGTTTCAAAGAGCGTGATATTAAGAAGGAACACGCACAAGTTTCCCAAAAGAGTAATAATGCAGAATTTCTTGAAGGCATGAAGGTATTCGTTTAATTTTATCGTGTTTTAAATGAATTTCACGAAAACTTTAATTTTAGAGTTCCAAAATATTATTAAATGATTAACAGAAAAAAAATAATAAAAATTTCAAATATTTAAATCTTAAATCTTAAATATTTAATTTTTTTTTAAATATTTAAAGTTGCTTAAAATTGGAAGAAAATTTTAAATTTGAAAAAAAAATAATATTTGTTAAAAACAAAAATTAAAAAAAAATAATTATTTTTAAATTATAATTTTTTAAATTTGAATTAAATAAATTTTTAAGAATTATTTAATTTTAATAAATTATTTTTTTTTTATTTTAATTACATTTAAGATTTTTTTTAATTTAAAAAAATCATTAATTTTTTATTTTTTTTTTTATTTTATTATTTTTTTTATTTTTTATTTTATTTTATTTTAATGAGAATTAATTTTAATATTTTTTGTTTTCAAAATTTATAAAAAAAAATCAAAAGTTAGAGAAATAAGATCATTAAATTTTTTTTAAAAAAAATAAAAATTTCGAGTATTTTAAAAATTTTTTTTACCTAAATATTTAATAGATTTTTTTTAAATATAAAAACTTGCTTAAAGTTTGAAAAAAATTTTAATTTAAAGAACATTAATAAAAAATTTGTTAAAAATAAAAATTAAAAAAATAATTAATTTTTACATTATAATTTTTTAAATTTAAATTTTATAAAAATTTTTAAAATAATTTTTTAATAAATTTAATTTTAATTTTTAATAAATTTAATTTTAAAAAATATTTAAAAAAACTTAAAAATTTTTATTAAAAATTTAAATTTATTTATATCAAAATTTTAATTTTTTTTTTAATTTAAAAAAATCATCAATTTTTTATTTTATTTTAATAAGAATTAATTTTCATATTTTTTATTAATTTTTAAGAAGCTAATATTTTTTGGTTTCAAGATTTATAAAAAAAAATCAAATTTTAGACAAATAATATTATTCAAATTTTTTTATAAATGAATTTAATTAGGTAATAAATAAAATAAAATTATTTTTTTTTTATTTTAAATAATTAATTATTTTAATATTTAATTTAAATAATTATTTAATTAATTTATTTAATTAAAATAAAAAAATAATTTATTTAATTAAAATAAAAAAATTAAGAATTTATATAAAAAAAAAATTATTTAGAAAATATTTTATAATTTTTTTAAAATTTTGCCAAAAATCAAATTTAAAAAAAAAAATAAAAAAATAATAATAAATTGAGCTGAAATGCGATTAATTTGTTCATTTCACGACAACCCTTCTCCTTCAATTTTTCTTGTCTTCCATCCACACGGAAGAATAATTCTGACTTTTTGTCTCTATTTTTCTATTTTTTATTTAAAAAATTATAACATTAGATTCCTTTCTAAATTTATCACCATCAAGTGCAAACGCAAGACAATACAAGAGAAGAGCACAAGAGAGAAACAAAAGACAAGAAAAGATCATTTGTTATTCCACTTCGAGAAGCTTTTGAACGTCAACCTTCCTTGCTTCTTCCTCCTTTGGCTGCAAACACAGGGCACCGACAAGACAATACAAGAAAAGGAACAAAAATTTGTGTGTTCTGTCATAAAACATTGCTAGTTCAGTGCAAAAAGTGTCATCATTTTTCAGAGCAAAACTACAAAAAAAAGGCAAAAAATGAGATTCCAAAAACCAATTTATTGCAGTTTTGTGTTTCTTGTCTCTTTCGACTTGTTTAACACCCTCTCCGAGTGTGGATCGTGGGAAAATTTTACAGCTTTTGTGTGTGAATTCTGCAGTAGACACGAGATGATAAGTGAACTAAAACTCCATCCGCACAAGTTTTGTCTTTCTTTAAGAATATTGTCGTAATAAATTTATTGAAATATGTGTGTGTGATGCAGTTCATCCCTTAATAAATCGTCATGATGCGAAAGAGGGGATCATGATGATATGAATAAATCCATGAAATATCTGCATATTTGAGGAAACCAGTGAGAAATTAAGTGCAGTAATTTAAATGACGTAGAACAAGAGTTTTCAATTTATCTAGACAACGAAAGAGGGAACGTACTGAGTGACAAATTCGAAAGAAACAACGCTATAAGGCAATCCGTCGTTGTTTTAGGTCGTTCAAACAAATTGTATTGAACATCAATATAGATTGAGTTGAAACAACAACAACGGGAGAAAGGGAGTTCGGATGCCAAATCCAATAACTTGCGTAATTTTCAGACTAATATGTGGGATAAAGAGGACGTTAAGTGATAGGAAAGTTTGCTTTTTGTAGCAGGTTTTAGAAGGTTTTGATCGTATTTCGTTTTTTACTGTTGCTTAAAATTTGTTTTTTGATCGAAAATTGTTCATTTTACTAAAAAAAATTAATTTAAGGCGGTGACTTTTTTTATTAAGGCAAAGCTTTATGAATTTTTTTCATTTTTTTGACCTAAATTAAAATTTAAATTTTATGAATGATATTTTGAACATTAAAAAGTTAATTTAATTTTTATTGCTTTAATCAATTCAAAAAAATATATTATGAAACTGGCAACGCCTTAAGGCGACGCTTTATTTTTGATATTTTAAGAAAGTTTAATGAACGTTTATTTAGTTTCAAGAAACTTTTATAATAAAATAATATTTAAAATTTCTACTAATTTCTGAATATAGTTTTCTCATCATTTTATTTTTTTAATTCAAAATTGAAAAAAATTTATTGATAAAAAAGTCAACGCCTTAAATATAATTTTTTTATATATTAAGAAAATTTAAAATTTCATAATATTTCGAATTTTTACAGAATTCTATGTTTGTTAAATTTTTTTATCTTTTAAATAATTATAATTTAATAATTATAAATAATAAAGTGAAAACTTTACAAAAATATAAGGCGACGACTTTAGATAGTTTCTGATATTTTTGCTAATCTTATATTGAGTTTTCATAATTTTTAAAAATCTTTAACAAACATAGAATTTAGTAAAAAAATCAAATAATTTAAAATTTAAAAAATTTCTTCATATATCAAAAATTTTATATTTAAGGCGTTGATTTTTTTTTTATCAATAAATTTTTTTCAATTTTGAATTAAATTTAAAATGATGAGAAAATTAAGAAATTAGTAGAAATTTTAAAATTTTCTTTATTATAAAACTTTCTTGAAACTAAATAAACGTTCATTGAACTTTTTTAATAATAAATAAATAAAGCGTCGCCTTAAATTACCAAATTATCCATTTTAATTTAAAATTCATTATTACAACTTGACCTTTTTCTAATGTAATTTACCTTAAGCATAAAAAATTAATTAAAAGTAACAGACAGACCTTCAAGGCACATCATTCAAGAGGAAAAAATTCTCGAAATTGATTCGAATGCCGAATACAATCAAAAAGAGAGGATAGAAAAACTTTTCTAATTTGATCTAAAAACTTTCGGCATCTGTTTAGAGATTTCGTTTGTATCTCTTTTTATTTCTCCATTTCATTTTTCCATTTTTTTTTGTTTTCAATACGTGTTTTGTATGTGAAAAAGATACAAAATGTTATTTTTACTCACATGAGAAAGAAAAACTTAAACATATGTAAGCGATATGAATATAATAAACTGACTTTTAAAAAAAAATTTTAACCCAAATTTGAATTTTAATATTAAAGTTTTTGCTTCTCGATGAAGTTGACCTAATTACAGACGAAAAAGCTGAAAAAGACGCTGCGAAAAAAAAATATATCAACTCTAAATTGACACTAACTACACTTTGATTGCTCTACTCGTCGGTTAATTTTCATCCGTCCGTTTCATGTGGTTTTTTTGTTTCAAAAACACTCGAGATGGTATCATTAGGAGCAAAAAAAAAACGAACATCCCGCAATAAATGTTTCCGTTTGTAGATATTTTGACAATCCGCTTTGCCCAAAATGAATGAAGAAGATGAGGAAGAAAAAAAAAGGGAGAAAGACAAAGGAAGGCACCAATATATCAAATTTAAGAGGCTGTTAAGAGTAACGTGCATAATTGAGAGAAGTGTTTCGGGCCAGAAAGAACAAGTAATAATAATAAAAAAATTTCTAAACTGCCGGAAGGCATTTTAGCTTCTTGGAATTTTGCGCAGAAAAAAAAAATAAAATTAACGCTCGATTACGCGTCGCTTCAGTGTTTGAGTTTGTACAACATTGAAATCCAATTAAAACAATTAAAATGCATTTTCAATGTTTTTCTAGCCAGCAGTTGAGAAATTTCCCACACGCATGCATCGTTTCCATCTGAAGTTCACTCTTTGAATAATTCATTAATTTACAGCACAAGTTCGTAAAATAAATTGATTCCATTCATTATTGGACTGTTTGATTGGAATTGTTGGTCTGTTGGAGACAGTTCATCTTGTTAAAAGGCATTTGACAAAAAGTTTGAAAAAATTGAAGTTTTTGGTTTTGAGTCGTTCTTTTTTTGAAATGATAACTAAATTTAATTAAATTCACAAAAATTTATTTTTTTGTTTTTTTTATTAAATTTTTAATTAATTTATTTATTTTATTTGTTTTTTAAATTTATAAAAATTTATAAAATATTAAATAATTTTTTTTAAATTAAATTTTTATTAATTTTTTTTAAATTAAATTTTTATTATTTTTTTTAAATTAAATTTTTATTATTTTTTAAATTAAATTTTTTTTTTTTAAATTAAATTTTATTTTTTAAATCAAATTTTAATTTTTCAATTTTTTAAATTAATTTTTTTTTTTAATTTTTATTATTTTTTTTAATTAAATTTTTATTAAATTTTATTAATTTTTTTTAAAATTAAATTTTTATTAATTTTTTTTAAATTAAATTTATTTAATTTTTTTTATTTAATTTTTATTAATTTTTTTAAATAAATTTTTTTATTTATTTTATTTTTTTAAATTTTTTTATTAATTTTTTTAAATAAATTTTTATTAATTTTTTTTAAATTAAATTTTTTTAAATTAATTTTTTTTTAAATTAAATTTTTTAATTTTTTTTTAAAAATTAATTTTTTTTTATTAAATTTTTATTTTTTTTAATTTTTTTAAATAAATTTATTTTTTTTTTTTAAATTAAATTTTTATTAAATCAATTTTAATTATTTTTTTTTAAATTTTTTTTAAATTAAATTTTATTAATTTTTTTGAATTGAATTTTCATTATTATTTTTTTTGTAAAAAATTTTTTAAAAAATATTTTTTTTATTAAATAAAAAATAATTTTTTATAAATAAAAATTCGTAAAAAATAGAAATCTTATAAAAATTCAAAAATCACAAAAATACGATAAAGTACTTTTCCCTACAATTTTCCCCAATTTTTTTTTTGTGCAAATCCAAAAACTTTATATGTTAAGTCAAGTAATTTATGTACATTGACTGAATTGATTGAATTTTATTGTTTTTCTTTCATTTCATGCCAATTCAGTCGCAACAATTCACAGCAGCTTAACAAGAGTCAGTATGGCATGCCAAGCAATAACTTTCGTCCTGTGAGAATTTTACGCATGTAAAAAAAAGAAAACAACGCAAATAATGGCTTAATAATTTTTTTTCTCTTTTTCTGTTCATTTTCTCTTCTTCGACCTATCGCCATGACATCGGATCCCAAAATTTATGCGTATGCCCAATTTTTACGATTTTCCTGCATTAGTTCGACCTCATTCCGCATGTTTTTTTTTCATGGAAACTACAATTTTTTTTCGGACAGACGGATTTAATGTTGCGTGTCTCAACTTCATGTCCGGTTCTCGTAAAAAAAAAAAATAATTTTCGGAGAATCCCAAATGGATTTGATTCAATTTTGATTAAAAAAATATTTGCGTTCAATGAAAAAAAAATCAGAGTCATGTTTTTAAATAAAAAAAATGTGAAAACATGCAATATTGTCACACTTTGTAACACAAAAAAACGATGAAAAATCGATTACCTTTTAAGTAAGTCATGGAATTTGCAACAAAATGAACTCCCTTTTGTGTAGACTGACACGAAAAAAAATCAAAATTTTCCCATTTTCATAAATTGAATATGTAAGACATGTTTTGCAATATTCTGAAAATAATTTTATATTTTATGTCACGACGAAGACGAAGGTAAAAGAGACACATAACATGCAATTTATACAGATTTTGTGTTACTTTTTGTCATGTATCATTTTCATTTTTGTGTGTGTGACATGATTGCTGCAGTGAACTCCACTCCACTATGCGTTATTATTATTTTCAAATAAAATTTTATTGCAAAAATATTTTTTTACGTTCTTTAAATTTAATATCACAAAAAAAAATTGTTCATAAAATGTTGTGCAGCTATAAAAGTTTCAAAAGAAAGTGTAAGTACAGATTTTTTTATTGCGTTATTTGTCGAGTGACAACGTCGTCGTCGTCGTTATAAATCTGATCCTCTTAGTCAAGCAGAAAAATATTATGATGCCGTTCTGTCAAAAGGTGAATTGAATAGAAAAGCGGTAGGTAGTAAAAAATGGGTAAATAGTATCTCTTGTGAGAAAAAAATATTTAATTTTGCTATAAAATAAGTGATAATATTGTGGAAAAAAAATTCAAAAGGAAAAAATAAATAATTTGGTTAAAATAGAAAAAAAATGTTCGAAATTTTTTAAAGAAATATTTTGAAAAATTTATTTTTTTATTTTATTTAAATTTAATTAATTTTTTTAATTTTAATTATTTATTTTTTTTATTTATTTATTTTTTTTATTTTAATTTTATTAATTTTAATTTTTAATAATTTTATTTTATTAAAATAGAAATAAAATGAATTTTGAAAAAAAAAATTTAATTAAAAAGTTATTTATTTATTTTTTTTAATTTATTTATTTTTTTATTTTAATTTTATTAATTTTTTTTATTTTCTTTCAATTTTTTTTTAATAATATTAAATTTTTTATTTTTTTTTTCAATTTTTTTTTAATTTTAATTAATTATTTTGTAAATTTATTTTAAATTTTTAAAAATAATTATAAAGGCAATATTAATTAAAAATTTTTAATCGGCTATACCTCATTTTCAAACCGGGAAGAAAAATTTCGTTTTATATTTATTTAAAAAATTGAATATCCCTTTTCCAAAAAAATTAAGGAATTAAAAAAAGTTAATGAATCGGTTCTCAAATTTTTGAATCGGTTAAAAAATTATTTAATTAAAAACTTAATTTTTTTTGCAGAAATAAAAGAAATTTCAAATCGGTTCGTATTAATTTACAAATTTACGAATCGGGAATAAAAAATTCGAATATTTCTTTTGATTTTGAACGATTTTTAATATTTTTAAGAAAAAAATCTAGAATATTCTAGAATTTACTAGAATCGGTTATTTAAACGGTTCTCAAATTTATGAATCGGGTCAAATCGGTTCGAATATCAAATTTTTCATTCATTTCAAATTTTTTATCCTTTTATACAGTCAAAAGTAGATAAAAAAAACCTTCTGCCTTGGAAAAAAAAGGAAATTTATCTTAACTTTTTTATCGAACTCTTGTCAAAACTTGTTCAAATCCTTTCAAACTACGTGAAAAAGTTCAAGTTCAAACTAGACATCTTAATATCTTAACCCAACTCAGTCTTTAACTCGCTTTCCTAAATAGCATGCCAGACAACCAAATGAGAAAACAAAAAACGCAAATTCATGTTAAGCTATCCATTAAGCGTCTTATCACTTTTGTCTTGTCGGTGCTCGCTAAAGAAGCGTTTCTACTATCGCTTTTGTTCAAAAACAAACATTTATTCAATTCATGTAGCTCTTCAATGTATTTCTTTGGATTTTCTTTCAGCATTTTTGTTTGATTGTATCTACACGTGTGTCGATGCTAATACTCTTAAAAGCTATTTATTCGGAATTAACTTTGTTGCTCTTTGTTTCGGTGTCTCAAGAGTCTTGTAGATTAACAGATTTGGCATGTCAATCTCCTTTATTCCGAGATATTTCATTAACAAATTGACTTTTCTATTGCTTGTTCTGTGTCTATGTTTCTATACCTAAAAGGTTTCAATTTA
This sequence comes from Culicoides brevitarsis, assembly GCF_036172545.1. Taxonomy (NCBI): domain Eukaryota; kingdom Metazoa; phylum Arthropoda; class Insecta; order Diptera; family Ceratopogonidae; genus Culicoides; species Culicoides brevitarsis. Next base: position 30,283,131 of record NC_087087.1, on the reverse strand, counting down.
TTTCTTTTTTTTTCGTACGAAAAAACTTTTTAAATTAATGAGGTGTCGTGGACAACTTTTTTTTTGTACTTTGATGGATCAATCGGGTTTTTATTCTAAATCTGTGACACGCACCAAATTTAGGTGTTATTCAAAGCGTGGCAAAAAAAAATATTGAGAAAGTTTTCATAAGAAATTGTAGAATTGGGTTTTGAATTTTTTAACCACGTGACTTGAACCGATTGGATTTTACTGAAATTTTGTATTTTTTCTTATTTTTGGCCCAGTTAGTATTTGAAATTTCTTTCTCAAAGTAATGTAAGAAGATTTTCTTTTTAAAAACCTTTGAAGTTTTCGCCCCAATGCATATTTTGAAAATGTTAACCACGTGACCTAATCTAGAATACTTTTTAGCCTTAAAAATCACGATTTTTAATTCATCCCGATACAACTTTTGAATTATTTTCCCAATGCACAATATGAAATTTTTGTCCCAATGAAAATTTTGAGTTTTTTCCTAATCCACATTATGAAAATGTTTGTCCCAATGCAAAATTTGAAAGTTTTACGTCAAATTTTTAATTTTTATCCCAATGCACAAACAAAAAAAACTTTTCAAATTTTATCCCAATGCATATTTTGAACTTTTTAATTTTTTTAAATTTGAAATGTTTAAACCACGTGACCAAATATTACTCATAGAAGCATAAAATCAATTTTTCTTCAGAATGCGTTAAAAAAAAAGTTTTATAAAAAGAAAAAAAGTAAAAAAGAAGCAACCACTAAAAATAAAACAAAATCCATTCACCTTGAAACGATCTTTTTTTTTAACTTGTCATCGCACCGCCGTTATTGTCCGCCTTCTATAGGCATAATGTCACATTATGGTTCGTTGGATAAACTCTACATTTTTTTTCGTAACAATTTTTTTTTGTCATGGGTTTCATGTTGTTTACTGAACTTGTTTTTCACTCCGCATTTCCACCCAATAAAATATATTGGGGACATCGATCAAATTTTAATAGTCATTTTTCTTGACCGTTCGCAAGAAGAAAGTGTAGTTACGAAGGAAAGCAGAAGGCTTAAAACAATAAATAAAAATTTTTATTAATGTTCCCCATAACGTGAACCGAGCCAATCTAATAATATTATTACCGACAAACATTAATTTTTTATTATCGGTTCGATCTAATATATTACCATAAATTCCTCACCCGTTTACTTTGCCGTTCATGCGAATAAAGGCACACAAAAATGCGTTTTACGAAAAAAAAAAAATAAAATTTGTTGATGACGTTTAAAAAAAACGTATTTACGATCAATATTTGCAGACAATGGAATTTTTTATCCCTCTTTACTTGGCGCGCGCTTACGACTTGATTGGTACTTCCGTTTACTTGGAATCCTTTTTAAATTTTATTATTAGATATTTTGTGCGTTGTTAAGTGTTTCTTTTACTTTCTGCTCAAAATAATAATAATAATAATTCATTCATTCATTCAATTGTTTATTTTTTCCTTTTTTTACTCATTTTTTCGTGTGTACATTTATTTACATTTATGAAGAATGCGAAAAGAAAAAAGCCACGAATAATGCTCAGTTCATGTATAATGTATGAAACAATTTATTAATGTTGGGGAAAAAACGTAAAAAAGGAAATTTAAGAGCACATCATTTATCATTATTATTATTATTTTATTTATATCTCACTTATTTCAGGTTTGATTTGTTGGGTTTTTAAATTTTTTGAAATATACTTGGCACAAGAAAGCAACAGGAATTTCATTTTATGGGAATTACTTTTGGGAATCAAGTCAATGAGTTGTGAAAAAATATCGATTTTCTGTTATTTATTATGTGATTTGTTAGTCTTTTGAGGTTTGAAGCGATTTTTTATGAAAAATATGTGAATCGGTTCTTATCGGTTATACGAATTTATGAATCGGGTTTGAATCGGTTATTTAAGAAATTAGAAAAAAAAATTAAAAAAAAGTCAAAATATTTTCTAAAGATATCAAATTTAAAAAAAAAATAATTTTTTAATTAATAATTTTAATTTTTTATTAAACTGGCGAATCGGTTTTCAAATTTATGAATCGGTTAAAAGTAAATGCATTCAAATTTTATCTAATATTTTAAATTTTTAAGTCTTTTAATTTTAAAAAATTTAATATTTTCGATAAATTTTGTTCATATCTGCTTTAAATTGTTAAATTTATTTAAAATTAATGATTTAAATTTTAAAATATTTAATCGGTATACAAATTTACGAATCGGGAAAACCTGTTTCATTTGAATTTTTTTTTCTAAAAAAAAAAAATAAAAATTATCAAGTTTACTTTTGTGGATGAATATTTTCGAATAAGTTTTTAAATTTTTAAAAAAATGAATCGGTTATTTTTTTTTTTAAATTTAAAAATCGGTTAAAATCTCATTAAAAAATATTACACGAGAACAACAAATCCCTAAAGAGGAAAAAACATGTAAAATATGATCATCCCACATAATCGTTCCGTAAGCCGCTTACACAAAAGTAGCGTCATTATCGCTCCTCATTATACTTTTACCTTCACACAAGAAGTCATTTTGCATGCATTTCTTCTCGCTCTCAAAAACACACATATGCGTTTCCAATCATGCAAATTACATCATCACCATGCAAATGTACACGTTTAACGAGATGAAAAACGATTTTCCTTTCTTTCGCTGCTTTCGGTTGTTATTCTCGGAAAAAACACTCATACGGCGCACGGCAATCATTATCGTCATTTTTTTTTCGTTGTAAGTACTTCCTTTTTTGTATTTTTTTATTCATTATGCGATTATTTATTATTATTATTTTTCCTCTTTTTTTCGTTTCAAAACTGCTTCAGAATTGAATAAAATTGCAAACAACAAAAAAATAAATAAATAAAATTTCCGTCGTTATTTTTTCTTCTTCTTCTTTTTTTGAAGCTTCCGTAAAAGGTAACCCTTGCAAGTTATTGATAAGTTTATTATAAAAGAAATAATGTAATGTAAAGAGCATTATTTTTCATAATTGCATTATTATGATTTGTTTTGCATATTCTTGTGGCATGGCGCACGCAGCCAATCCCTAACAAGGCTGAAAATTTACATGTTTTTATTTTATTTTTTTTTTACCACAATTCGTTTTTAAAATCCATTTTATGTTATTTAATATTAAATACAATGTTTTGTACCGTTTTTAGGTTAGAACTATGAGGAAAAATGTTTCATATTACTAAATTTAGTTGAATTAGCAAGAAGGCGATTTTCAAATTTTTATCGGTTATTTTTTGAATTGACATAAATTATGAAATTTTTAATTAAAAATTAAAAAAAAAGTAAAATTACGAAAAAAATTAATGATAATTTACTTAATTTTTAATTAAAAATTTATTTTTAAAATTTTGAATTAGCAAAAAGCGATTTTCAAATTTTATCGGTTATTTTTTGAATTGACATAAATTATGGAATTTTTAATTAAAAATTGAAAAAAAAAGTTAAATTACGAAAAAAATTAATGAAAATTTACTTAATTTTTAATTAAAAATTTATTTTTAAAATATTGAATTAGCAAAAAGCGATTTTCAAATTTTATCGGTTATTTTTTGAATTGACATAAATTATGAAATTTTTAATTAAAAATTTAAAAAAAATGAATGAAAATTTACTTAATTTTTAATTAAACATTTATTTTTAAAATTTTGAATTAGCAAAAAGCGATTTACAAATTTCGATTTTTTTATATAATTTTAGTTATTTTTAATAATGAAACAATTTTCTCCATTGAATCTACCTCAAAGAATATTTCTGTGTCAATAACGTCACTTTTATGGCATCTTCTGCCTACTTTCATGTTCAATACCGAGAAGAGAACAGAGCAAAATGTTCAGTTTATAAATAAATATCGATATGCACTTTCACCTCGCAGCTGAACTTGACAGGTGCAAAAATCTTCGTGTTTATATCTTTATTGAAGTAATAAAAATGCATTCCTTAAGTTTTTAACAACTTTTAACGATAAAACTTTTAATATTTCTGAGAAGGAAAGCCAAGAAAGTAATTGACACCAAATGAAGAAAAAAATCAAGAAATAAGTCATCATCTAGTAAATCTTTTTTTTTGTGCTTTGCTGTCTTTCTTTATTTATGACGGTCTTCATTACGATTCTTATTGACTTTTTCCAAGTACAGAACATGACAGACAATGGCATATTTTTGTCGAAGTCATCATCTGCGAACGACAATATTTTCTCTTTATGCCGCTCCCATAAATATGGATTTTCGTCACTGAACACTTTTTCATCATTTTTTCGGGGAAAAAAAAGCTCAGGCGGTGCTTAAGGATAACCGTTATTGCCTCTATTACGAGAAAAATGGCACGAAAAACGCACCACACAATAGATAATAACGGGATGTTGCGAAAAAAAGAAACTTCGTTGGGGTGAGTGACAAACTTAAAGTACGATGAAAAAAGTGTTGAAGTGTTGCTTTTTCCATAAAAACCAGAAAAAAATGATGAGCATAATTTTTTTTTTCATTTCTTTGATAGAAAAGTTATTGAGTAACATTGACAAAGAACGGAGGAAGAAGAGAGGAAGAGATATCATCATATTACTTCCATTGTTGCCGCATAAAGACATAAAACTAATAAATAAAAGATTGCTCTGCGATTAAAAGATCGTAGAGGTGAAATAGAATAAAAATCTAAATAAAAGCCATCTCTTAATAAACCTCGCAAATATACATTAAATTTATGAACTGTCAAATGTCTCTTAAGGCGATTCCGACTTAATCGTAATGGAAAAATCTTTCGAAAAAAGATGCGAGATAAGAAAAACACCAAGAGATTCAACATTGGTCTATTATCACTCTGAACAATGGAGAAAATCCGCAAATAATCCTGTCAAAATATCTCTGTTAAATTTCATTTCTTTTTTTTTTTTTTTGAAAGTTGTCGTTAAAAAATTACGAAGGACAGAATCGCATATTTTAATTTTTTTAACGTGACCCAGTGCATATTTTGAAAATTTTGCCCATTGAACAATTTCCATTTTCATTTCAAATAATTTTTAAATTTTATTCAATTTTTTTTACATTTCAGAGTTAATAAATAATAAAAAAAAATTTGACCCAGTGCACAAAATAATAAAAAAAAATTTGACCCAGTGCACATTTAAAAAATTTTTCCCATTGAACAATTTTAATTTTTACGTTTTCACTTAAAATAAGTTTTAAAATTATTTTTTTTTATATTTTAGAGTAATTATTTATTAAAAATCAAAATCAATATTTTTGCCCAGTGAACATTTTGAAATTATTTTCCTAAAAATTTGCACATTTTTGATAATATTTCAAATAATTTCTTGGATTCACGTTAATTTCAATTATTCAATTTGAAATTGAAATTCGAGTTAGATTTAATTTTTTACCCAATGCACATTTTAAAAATTTTGCCCAGTGCACAATTTAAAATGTCTACACAGTTTATTTTTCGAATTTTCAGCCCAATGCATATTTTATAAATTCTGTTATAAACAATTATCAAACTCTGACCCAATACACAATTTAAATTTCATCCCAATGCACATTTTAAAAATTTTTCAACCACGTGACCAAAAGACATGAAAAATCCCTCATTTTTTTCTTCGAAACGCATTAACAAAATGGAAAATGAAGGAAACAAGAGGAAAAAAAATAAAGTCTCTTATCACGACGACGTAAATATCCCAAAAGACACGAAATGATGAGAACTAATGCATGTTAAAGGAATATAAATAAATATTTAGGTCAGAGGATGAGAAAATCCCAATATTATTAGAATTAATAAAATAAAATAAAATGGAGGACAACAACAACAAGAAAATAAAGAATAAAATAAAATGAGGAGATAATAAGGAAAAAAGTCCGTTTTTATAAAATAATAGAAAAAAAGGAGCAAGTGAGTGTTAAATACCGCAAAGTTTATTTGTTGGCGAACTTTTCGCACGAGGCAAGACAAGGATATCGCACAGGGGATGTGATTTAGTACTATTTAACTTTTCTACAAATAAACTTTTTTTAATACTGCTCTTAATGCGATAAATTCTACTGAAAATCTTTAAAGAAACATTTTTGACGTCTAAAATTTAAAAAAATTAAATATTCACTTCCCCTTTAATTTTTTAAAGAAATTTTAATTTAATTTACATTTTCACGCTAAAAAAGGATTAATTTATCATCAAAATTTGATTGCTTGATTAAATTATGACGAGCGTAAAAAATGTAAATTTATCAAGATAAAAATAGAATTCAAGACAAAAAAAAATATAATTACGAAGAAGGAAGGTTTTATCTTCTTTCTTACATCCTTTCATACAAAAAAAAAAAAAAAAATCCGAAAAATTCTGAATGAAGTAAAATAAATATTAATAATTTTAAATAAAAAAAGGGTTCCCAAAAATAAAATATTATCTATTTATTTTTTTTTTCTTATAAAATATAAAAAATAAATAAATAAAAATAAAAGAATTCATAAAAAAAACGAAGGAAAGAGCAAAGTTTCGGTGATTATAAAGGATTTTGTGGGAAAACGCACATTTTAATGAGAACATTAAAAAAAAAACTTTGACAGTGATTTATTAGACTTTTTTGCTGAAAAAACTTGCACATTGGCATAAGTAGCTGTCACTTAATTGACACGTTATTAGTTAAATTAAAATAAAAAAAAATGTTGAGTCAAGTCGGAACAAATTTGTACAAAATTGCGTAAGTAAATTAATGGACTTTATGTAAGTATTTTATTTTGCATTTTTTTTAATAAATAAATTTGCATATTGATATCAGCTTTGTCTGTCTTTTAATTATTAATAAAATTAAAATTAAAAAAAAAAAATTAAAAAAAATAAAAAAAAAAAAATTAATTAAATTAAAAATTAATTCAATAAATTTAAAATTAAAATAAATAAATAACAGAAATAAAAAAAAACTAAAAATAAATAAACAAAATTGGAAAAAAAAAAATTTTTTAATTCTTTTAGACAGGTCAATTTTAGAAAAATTTTAAAAATATTTTTAAAAAATCTTACAAATTATTTAATAAAAAAAATAAATTTATTAATTTTTTACATATTAAAAAAATTAATTTTTAATCTAATACCATTATTTATTTTAATTTTTTAAATTAAAATTTTTAAAAATTGCAAACAAAAATCATCCAATAATTCTGAAAATTTAAAAAATATTTTTTATATTTTTATTAAATTATTTTAAATTTAATATATTTTATTTATTTAATAAAATTGAATTAATTGTTCATTTGATTTAATTAATTTATTTAAAATATTAAAAAATAAATTAATAAATTTTAATTAATTAAATTTTAAATAAATTATTTTTTAATTAAATTAATTTTTATTTATTAAAATTTAATTATTTTATTTATTGAATTAATTTATTTTTTTTTTTAAATATTAAAAAAAAATAAATAAGACTTAAAATAATTTTTTTTTTACTTTTTTGAATCAATAAAAAAAAAATTCATAATTAAAATTTAAAATAATTAAAATTTATGAAAAATAAATAAAAATACGCTTAAAATAATTCCTCCTTACAAAACCTTTCTCTCTATTAATTTTTATAGCTCAACTTTCCCATCAACGACTGATTGATTAGACAACATCATTAAACATTGACCAGACATCTCCATTAATTTTCATGTTGAATTAATGATTGCCCAAGCCTGGGTAGACGGAAATTCCGTTGAAATACCCGAGGCACACACAGACACACAAAAAGCACACAATTTATCGTTAAATATTGATTTTCCGCTTTTAATCAAGGCAATCAGCATCACCAGCATCCAAAAATAAAACTTTTGCATTACAATACAATACAAAATACTTGAAACGGCGAAAAAAATTAAAATTTTCCCCCTTTTTTAATTTTTTTATCTTTGTAAATTTTTGTTTGGGTGGTGAATTTATCAGGAAAATTTAATTGAATGAACAAAAAAAAATTCAATTAATTTTCAATATTTTACTCACTTCGGTTTCTTGGTTTTTTTTTGTATTTAATCGCCGCAAACAAACACTTTTTTTAAGCAGCTACGACGACATTGATCGACGTGGAAAATTGTTTCGAAAGTTATTTTTATGTTCTTAAACTTTGCTTGCACAAATGCCCGTTGGCCACAAATTTAAATATTTTTGCTTGTCTTCCGTTTGCTTCTCGGAATTTCAACGTGGTTGATTTTTTTTAAATATTTTTTTTTTGTATTTTTGCCTTTTTTAGCAGAAATTTTGCATAATTGATTTCATGGGAGATGATTTTGTGCCGTTTTTTGCTCAAACTTATTTTTAGACGGTCGTCACTTGAGCATCTTTTGCGTCAAAAAGTGTACAATATGTTACTTTTTCTCCTCTTTTAAGCACTTTTTTATGCGATTACTTCATTAACGACAATTATTTTTTTTCTCTCTCGTGATTTCTCGTGACGAGTGTTATCATCACCCCCAACGAAGGATGGAAATTTGCCTCACACAACAAGCAATTCTATTTTTTTTCGGTGAATTAGCGCGTCAACGCGTCTCAAGATTACGATGCAGACTAATTTGATTGTGTGTGTGTGCGAAATTTGCAACCCTCAATTTTTGCGCTGGCTGCGATATGAAGTCCGACACAGCGAGAGAGAATACGCAAATTTATGTCGATGGAGCTACGTGACTGATAAGGAATTTTGACTTCCAGGAGAGAAGTTGGACTTGCGCAATGCGAAGGGAGGGCAGAAGTTGTCTCGCTTACTCGCGAACGTGGAAGTGGGCATTGGAATGTTTTTATTATTTACTGCTGATGATGTTTATTTACTAACACATCTCGAATATGGGGAAAGATAAATGTTCTTGTGACACAAAGAATTCTGTCGCGAAGCTTTGTGAATTTGTCTGGAGTTGGGCAATGTCTGAGACGAGATAAATGAAAGTTATTATGAGACAAAAAAAATAAGACGAGATAAGAAAAAGCTGAAACTTATTGGGAGACAGAGAATTATCGCAATAAGTGACCAACCTTAAGATGAAGAGTTTTTGAGAAAATTTGAATTTTTATTTAATTTTTTTTTGTGGATTTTTGGCAAATTTATTCCAAAAATGATAAAAATTCTTTTATGTAACTGAAATTTTAGCAAAATAAATTAAAAAATATTTTTTAACAAATTTCAGTTTAAATAAATTTTTATCAGGAAATTAATTTCATACAGAAAATATTTTTTTAATTAAATTGAGAGTAAATTAATCTTAAAATTGAGTTTTTTTTTAAATTAAATTTTTCGATAAAATTTATTAAATAGTTTACAAAACTTAATAAAAATTACAAAAATTTACCTGAACCTATTGTCAAAAAATTTAATTTTTCCTAAATTAAATAAATTTTATTTTATTTAATTAATTAATTAATTTAAATTTAATTTTTTTAAATTTTTTTTTTTTTTTTTTTTTTAATTAATTATTTAATTTTTTTTTAAATATTTATTTTAATTTTTAACAAAAATTAATTATTTAAATTTTTAATTTAAATTAATTATTTTAATTTTTTAATATTAATTATTTTTTTTAAATTATTATTTTTTTTTTTTTCAATATAAATTGGTCTTAGAAGTTGAAAACTTCAATAAAAACATTTTTTATTTATTTTTTTTTAATAGTTTTTTTTTAAATATTTTTTTTATTATTTTTTAAATAATGTATTTTTAAATTTCAAAAGCATAATTTTTTTTTTGAAAAATTTTAAAAAAATGAGATTTTAATTTTATATCCTATTATTTTTTTTTATTTTTTTTTTTTTGTTTTCCTTTTCTATAATCAACTTAAAATAAATCAAAATTAAATTAAACAAATTTTAAACTTTTGACTTTAAATATTTTTAATACATTTTTCAAAAATTTTTGAATTTTAATTAATTTTATTTATTTATTTATTTAAACCTTAAATTTTATTTATTTAATTTTCATGTAATTTAATTTTTTTTAATTAATAATTCCAAATAATTTATAAATTTAATTTCAATTGTTGATGAAAAAAAAGTTTTACAAAAAATTAATGAAAAATACAAAACTTTAAATAAATAAAGATTTTTTTTAATCTTTAAGTAAAAATTTTCCACAATTTTTTATCAATAACCTGAACAGATAAAAAATTAATATTCATGAAAACTGATAAAAATTTCCATATTGATCTATGTTGATTTTTCTTTAAAATAATATTTTTCAAAGAATTTCTGCATTAAAATCCGCAAACAAATAAATTTAAAAAAAAAAAAATTGATTGAAGCACGTTTCAGGTCGAATTTTGATGCACATTCATCATTTCTCCAGCATTAAACACAAAAAAAATCATGCAAAAGATGTTTCCCTCATTAAAATAGCCATAAAAACGTTTCCTATAAAAAAATTGTTAAATTCATTGCATAACTTCCGGGCTCCGGTCGTACGTGCGTGCAGCATTCACGCATTTCTGATAAAAAAGCGAACAAACGAAAACGTAAGTTGTTCAGCTCATTCACAACGACATTGATATGATATACTACGAAAAAATATTGAATTGACTGTTTTGTTGTTGTTGTTGTTGTTGTTAATGCTGAAAGAAGAAGTGTTAAAGAATTGAAAACGACTCAGTTTTAGTATCATAGAGCAGAGTTGTTGTAGGTAGGAAGCACTCACGAGTGTTCGTTGTTCGTGCGTTGCTGAAAAAAAATACGCGCTCGAAAGATTTAAAAAATAATTTTTGTAAAAAAATATAATCAGTTGATATTTGGTCTTCATCGATCGATGACATACAATTTATTTAGTCGCGAAAAAAATTTTTATCGGTTACTTGTTGAGTGATTAAATATTTGAAAAAAATATTAGTGTAAGTAAAAAAAAAAATAAAGTGGAAAAATAAATATTAATTAATTATAAAAATTAATAAAAAAAATATTTATTGAAGAAAAATAAATAATTAATTAAAAAATAATTCACAAAAAATAAAAAAAAATATTGAGAAAAAAAAATAAATTGAAAAATTTGAAAGAATTTTTTTAGCAAAAAAAATTAAACCTGAATTAAAAATTAAAATATTGAATTAAATTAAATTATTAAAAAAAACAAATATTTTTTTAAATAAATAAAAAATAAATAATTTAAAATATTAAATTATAAAAATTATAATTTATTTTTTAAAACTATCAATTTTTAAAAATCTTTTAAGTAAAAATGATATAAATGAATGAAAAAATTAATTAAACAGTAAAATATTAAATAAAAATTGACAAAATTAATTATTTTATTTTTTTCAAAATTTATTAATTTATTTTTAAAAAATTATCCGTCATAAAATAAAAAAAAATAAAATAATTTCTTCAGTAAAAAAAATTAATTAAATTTTTAATAAATTAAATTATTAAATTTATTAAAAATATTTAAATTTTAAAAAAAATTTAAATATTGAAAAATATATTTAATTAATAAAAAAACTGAAAAAAAATAAATAAAATATTTAAATAAAATAAATAAAAAAATTAAATTAAAATGTAAAAAAAAATTAAAAAATATTTCCTTAGAAGAAAAAAAACATAAAAATTGAGAAAATAAACAAAATAAATCAAACACAAAATCTGAACAATCAAAATTAACCTCAAATCACTCAATTTTGTCTGCATGCCAAGCAAATACCGCAAAGTTATCTTGCTACCTTGACAAGAAATCGCGTTACCTTTTAAATATAAATTCTGTGCTTTTTGCCATGAGCTTCATGTGATATCAACGCGATGATGATCAAAACATAGAATTGCATAGAAAAACTTTTTTATGGGAAAAAAAGTTGGCACGAGACCGAAAACATTGTTTATTTTGTGTTTATTTATATTTGTTTATCTTTTAATATCTCTGCTTCAATTTTTTTGCTAGAAAAATTTTTTTTTTCATAAATCCAGTGTAGTCAGAGGAAAAATTGTGGATAAAAAAAAAGTATTGCGACAACGAGAAAAAAAAGATAAAATCTTCTAAAGGTAAGACTTTTTTATTTACATTCAGTAAATATTCATAGAGATCATTAAAAGTAGAGTAACACTTTGTATAAATTATATTTCATTGAACTGGATTGAAATATTTATCGGGAAAAATGTGGTGTCGATTAGAAGGTGCGACGTGCAAACACGAAAAATGCTCCAATTTGAAGAATTTGTCACGCAAGTGTTCCCCGTCTAACGTAGGTACAGGTGAAACAAAAATGTTATTCATTGACAAATTGCGTTGATGATTATTTATTATTATTCCAAATATGCCATTAGCTAAGCAAAAGCATGTACATATAAAGTTTTTCGTGCGTCAAGTACGCGCGTTTAGTTTGTTTACTCGTAGAGACGAATTCTACGACAGCGACGGCAAATAATAATTAAATTATGTTCGTGTGAACTACAAAGTGAAATGGAGAAACAAATGAATTTGGATTCGATTTCATTTTGGATTGTGTGTCAACACGTGTCGCTTCGAGTGCCGTAAAGGAATGTTTATTGTCATTAAGTAAAATAAAAGGTGTTCAATTGGAAGAGAAATAATGAGCCGGTGAATTAAATGAAATTTAATAAACTAAATAATGGTTATTATTCGGTTTTTACGAGCACAAAATTATTTAAAATTTGAAAACTATAAGAAATTAATTTTTGGCGCCAAAACTGAGATCAGAAGAGTTTCAATGGATATCAAATTATTCAAAAATTTTCAAGATTTACCAAACATTTTCATTTTGGAGCCAAAATTGTAATTAAAAGAGTCTCTTAGATTTCAAACTCTCCGAAAATTTTTATTTTGGCGCCAAAATAGTGAACAGAAGCGTCTCTTAGATCTCAAATTCTACAAAAATTTTCAAGATCCAATTAAAAAATCTTTTTTGGCGCCAAAATAGTGATCAGAAGAGTCTCTTAGATCTCAAATTATTACAAAAAATTAAAGATCAATCAAAAATTTTCATTTTGGCGCTAAAATTGTGATCAGAAGAATCTCTTAGATCTAAAATTCTTCAAAAATTTTCAATCTCCAATAAAAAGTTTTTTTTGGCGCCAAAAATGTGATTAGCAAAGCCTCTTGGATCTTAAATAATTGAAAAATTTTCAATATTTATCAAAGTCTTTTTTGGCGCCAAAATTGTGATTTGAGCGTCTCTTAGATCTCAAATTCTTCCAAAAATTTCAAGATCCATCAAAATTTTTTATTTTGGCGCCAAAAATGTGATCACAAGAATCTCTTAGATTTCAAATTCTTTAAAAATTTTCAAGATCTTAAAAAAAATTTTTTTGGAGCAAAAATCTGATCAGAAAAGTCTCTTAGATCTCAAATTCTTCAAAAAATTTCAAGATCCATCAAAATTTCGTATTTTGGCGCCAAAAGTATGATCAAATCCTTCATTAAAATCCCAAGTTTTGTCAAGAAAGTCGCTCTGCTGTAAAAAAATTTTAAAAGTACTTCCTTTGTACTTCAAAGCCTCCTTAAAAGTCCTCATAAAGAACACTTTCTACAGAAAAATACCTTTTACACCTCCATCTATAGCAAAAATTATCGCCATACCTGTTGCTCCAACCTCATAAAATTCCTTCTAAAAAACCATGCTGCTATCATAAATTACAAATCTCGAATACTAAAAGACAAACTTTTGCTGAATGCGTTGCTATTGTTGTTGTTGTTTCTGTCTGCGAATCGTCGGCGAATTTAATTGCGAGCTAAATGCAACAAGCGTATGCTTTTACACTGTTTAACATAATTACATTACAATTAAAGCTAGTTTTCGTTCTGCGTCTTCTTGTTTGGTCTCTGTGTACAGCACAAAATGATAATAATCCGCCTCAACGCGCGAAAATATGCTAACACAGTCTCTTATAATAATTCCAATTACCTGATTGTAAAATCCTCGGGTACTTACACGATTTATAGAAATAATAATAATAAACACTAAATTAATTTGCATTGTTGCGTGATTTCGTTGGCAGTCGACTCATTAGAGTTTTTGGTCAGAGTTTGGGAACATTTCCAACTAAACCACGTGGTTCAGTAAACAATACTTGGAAGAACGCCTTTTACGAAGATAAAAATTAAAAAATGCAAAAAAAAATCCCATAAAATGCAAAAAATAAACGAGAAAACAAGTTATTGAAGAAACCTAAGAAAATATAATTTTTTTTATAATAAAAAATAAAATTTGACTGATAATAAAATAAATTAAGGTGAACGTTCTTTTAATTGGCCCGCTCATGAATTCCTTTGCGGAGAACATAGAGAGACGACGCCTTTAAAGCTCTGAATAGAAGAAAGAAAGATGTAAAAACGTTATCTGATCATTTATGTTAATTTCCTTCGTCGTCGTGCTCGGGAGATTTGCATCTTTCGTGAATAAAATAACAATTATTTTTCTCTGTTTTTGACTATTTTTTTCTTCTGAGAGGCTCGTATAACGTTTTTTGATTGATAAAAAATGTAGGTCAAGCGAGCCCTTAACTTTGTTATTTTTCGGCTGATAAAATCAAATCGTTCGAAATCGTGAGAAAGTGATTTATTGGAAGACTGACCCAGAAATTATTTTCTGAATTAAAATTGGATTAATTTTTTGTCAAGTCTTTTTTTTTCTGAAAACTTTTTCAATGTCAAGTAATTAAGGCAAATTCAATCACGATTTGTCAAAAACAAATAAAAAATCTCGATGTTGCCATATTATGTCAAGTAGTGAAGCTCGTGCCAATTTTAGAGCATTTGTCAACTCAAGCGAACGATTGACGTGCAAATCACAGAAAATTGCGAAACGAAGACGAGTCCATATTAGAAATGTTTGTTCGTAAAATGGTAATATTGAGATGTTTATTGGAAGATTCTGTACGAAAATTTGTAGAATAAATAAAATACAGTTAGAGAATTAACATTTTTTATGCAAAAATGTCAAGGTCGAAATTTTTTATGTTTGAAAGTTTATATTGAGAAAATTTTTCGAGATAAAGATTTATTAAATTGAAAAAAAATATGAAATTTAAAAAAAAAATAAAATAAATAAATTATTAAAAAAACATAATTAAATTATTTATTGACAATAATAAAATTAATTAATTAGTAATAATAAAATTCAATTAATAAAATTAAAATTTTAAAATAAATCAAAAAATTTTATTAATTAATAATAAATTATTAGTTAATTAATTTTATTATTGTCAATAAAAAATTATGTTTTTTTTATAATTTTTTAAATATTTTATTTTTATTAAATTTTATGTATTTTTTTGTTGAAAGTAAAATAAAATTAATTTTTAAAGAAAATTAAACATTTATTAAAATCTTTCAGAAAAACTTAAAAAAAATAAAAACAATTATTAAACTTTCAGAAAAATTATTTAAAAATTTTCTAAAAAAAGAAAATCAAATTTAAAAAAATAAATAATTAAAAAATTCAATAATTTGATTTATTTTATTAATTTAAAAAAATAATTTTTAGAATAATTAATAAATTTTAATAAATAAAATTAAATATTTTAAAATAAAATAGATTTTTTTTTTATTTTAAAATAAATTATTTTAATTATTTTTTATTTTTTTATTTTAATTTATTTTAATATATTTTTTAAAATATAAAAAAAAATTGACACAAATTAAAAAAATTAATTCCTTTGTAAAAAAATTAATTAAATTTAAAAAAAATCAAAATAATTTTAAATTAATTTTTTTTATAATTTTGTTTAAAAATGAACATTAATTAAATAAATTATTTATTTATTTTTTAATTAAATAAATAATTTATTTATTTTTTAATTAAATAAATTATTAAAATAAATAAATACTAGAAAAAATTTAAAATTAAATTTAATTCATTTAAAAAAATAACTTTAGCATTAAATTTCGCAAACTATATCAAAACCCCTTTAAAATATAAACCAAACTCAATTTTAATATCCTTTTGTCGAGCCACCTGTTACGCATTTCCTCACAAAAGCCACCATTACAAAGCATTTCATGAACGTGTCAATTAAAATAATAACATGATTAGCACCTGAAACGCGTCGAGAAAGCAGTAATTGTGTCACATTGCACTGAACATGACATGACAAATTAAAATAAAATAATTATAAATGAAGGCTAGATATGAGATCCGAAAATGGAAGTTATTTGCAAACTGCGCGTCATCTATAAAAGTTCAATGATCCCAAAATAAAAAAAAGAGACAAAAACGTAAATTAATTCTGTATTCTGCTAATTTGCATATCTCACACGTATTGAAGAGTATTTTTGTGCCAGAGTGCTATAAACCAAACCAGATTATTGCTAAAATGTTGTTTTTTTTTCTTAATCTTTGTCGAAAAGAATATTTATATCAAGACGAAAATTGTTGCAAAAGTCAAGTTCAAGGCTGTAATAAAAAAAAAGACGCGTTGACTCATAAAATTTTTGTTTTGAAAGAAAATTCAATCGATTGATGATCGAAGATTGTTAGTCACTTGGGCAGGTGAAATGTCAATGAACGATAACTTTTTTTTTGTAACACTTTTTGAATTTTGCGAAAAAAGAAGAAAGAAGCTGACAATGAAATTAATCAAAGATTAATACAAAAATCACGAAATTTGACGGAAACGGTGAATGTTGAAAAATGACTATTTCACGCCCGTGTCAACCACAAACAAACAAAGGATTTTCCCATATGGGGACAAAAATCGTGACCAAAGAATTATTAGAGATTATTTTTTTTAGCAGGAATTGTCAAGTGAGACAACTATTCCTTTACAACTCCGCATATTTTTCATATTAAGACAACTTTCGGGCTTAGAGATGGTTATAATGAGATTACGTCAACACACGATCCATTAGCGAAATACCCAGCACACTTCCGATCAGCAAGACATTGACAGTAAACGATCCAATTTAATTTTTTTTTTTCCTCGGTAATTTCAATGAAAAGTAATTAAAGGCGAGACATAATGAGTGTAAACAATGCCAAATACATGACTAGGTTCTTAATTGAAATGCTAATTAATTTTTTTTTTCGCTGTCTGTTGTTTAGATAAACGAAGTCTTAATAGAAAAGTCAAACTGTGAAACATTCCACAGATATTTAAGATCGTCGTGATTACGAGGAAACCATTATTGAGAAAGGAAATGACAAAAAATGTTTTGTCAAAAAGATTAGAAGAACCTATTGATGTAAAAGATTTTTTTTTGTAAAGATTTAAAAAAAAGTTTTAAAAAAAGTTTGAAAAGAGGTTTGATGAATTGATTTGAAATTTGATATGTTGTGAATTTTGATGAGATACAAATTTATGCTAACGGTCAATATTTTTCTTTGGTTCAATGATTTATTTTGGACCATTGTGAATCTCATAAGAGCAAGATTTGATAGAAATTCAATGTAAAATAATTTTTAAATAAATTAAGAATCGCTAAAAATCAAGAACTAAAGTCTACATAATTTTTTGTTCTAAAAATTATTTTAACAAAAATCCAAAAATTTAAGAAAAATTTAAAAAAATAAAAATTCTAAAATGAATAAAATGAAAAAATAAATAAATAAATAAAAAATAAAATAAATAAATAAATAAATAAAAAAAAATAAAAAATTCAAATGAATAAAAATCATTTTTTGGAGCTGATTATTTTTTTTTTTCAAAAACGGGGCTCTTAAATTTGTAAATTGAGTAGTTTTTAATAATTTTTGTCTATAAAGATATGTCTGAGAATATTAAGCTGGATAAAAGATCTTCATAAAATTTTCTCAGCTTTTGCGTGACATCAAAAAGTTACTAATTTCAACTGATAGTTGTTGAAGAATTTTAGTGCAAATTGTAAAAATTGAAGGATAGGCATTTTTTTTAGTTGCATTTGCATTTTTTTTCCAAAAATAGGAGACAGGTTCCTTTCTTAATGCTTTAATAATGCTTTCGTTACACATTGTCAAAATTTCATAAAATTCTTTGAAAAAATTTTCTCGTTTTTTTCATCAACATTGAAATTAAGCAATAGGTCTTAGTTTAGTACATTTTATTTTCAAAAAATTCTCTTCAGATTCATCAATAAAATTTTGAGCTTTGTTGCCTTTACAATCAGCGAAAACTTTGTTTTTTCTTGAAATAAATTTAAAAAAAATTTTTGCAGTTTGCAGCTTTTTCAACTCATCAAAAATCTGTACCTGTCAATTCCGTTAAGATCTCAAATTGTTCAATTGGAGTCAAAAAAGTTTTTCAGGATTTTGAGTCTTGAACCAAAGATCTTAAGCTTGAAAGTCTGATACGCTAACCCAAGACTAAGCTGAATCCATCATAGTAAATTCTTTGTTTCACATCTAAGATATCAAGAGTCTTCAACATTTCACCTACATTTGCATATCTGTCTTCCAAAAGAATGCTTCAATATATGCTTTATTACACATCACTTTCATCATTTTGGCGCCAAAAATGTGTTTAAAAGGTTCTTAAATAAAAAAAAAAATTAGACCAGCTTTAAGATCAAAAACTTACCTGTCGATTCCGTTAAGATCTCAAATTATTCAAAAATTTTCAAGATTTATCAAAAAGTTTTATTTTGGCGCTAAAATTGTGATCAGAAGCGTCTCTTAGATCTCAAATTATTCAAAAATTTTCAAGATCTATCAAAATTTTGGCGCCAAAAATGTGATCAGAAGATTCTCTTAGATCTCAATTAATGCAAAAAATTCAAGATCTAAAAATTTCTCATTTTGGCGCCAAAAATGTGTTTAAAAGCTTCTGAAATAAAAAAAAAAAGTTAGACCAGCTTTAAGATCAAAAACTTACCTGTCGATTCCGTTAATTTGTAACGTTTATCAGTTGAACATTATCATTCCACATTCCCCTTGCTCAAAACCGATATTTTAACTTTCAGCCTTGATGATCATTTTTATCTCGTCTTCTTCTTCTCCTTCATTATTTTTATCTTAATCAGCGACAAATAGACAGTCAACCGGCATATCAGCAATGACTACATTTTAAAGATGTAATAAATTTACATAAAACATTGTGTAGTCCAGAAGAATTCGAAAAAAAATATTGTTATGATTGAAACGAGTTAAAAAGTCTAACCTGTTTCCGCAACAACTAAAAATCATCAAAGGGCGTCGCTTCTGTTTCTCTCTTTTTTAATTAGTTGCATTGTTTGGTCTACATTTGCAGTCAATGCACTTATCAGCGACTTAATCTCGTTTGTTTTGTTTTTGTTTCTCTTCTCTCCCGTCATTTGTTTATTTCATTTAATTTCAAGTTCTCGCTAGATTTATTGTTCCAGTTATGTCTGTTTTGTTATCCTTTCACTTTTTTGCTTTGTTGTGGTTCGTGGAAATAAACGAGTGTCATGTTGCGATGTTCAATCAGCTAAATCAGGTTAGTGGAGAGACAAGCCTCCCTCTGCGAGATGCAAGGCGATGAAAAATGTCGTTTTTCGTGAAAAATGCAACGACTCAAAACTTCAGGGGAGAATTGTATATTTATTTTTATCAGCGTCAGCATAAAAAAAATCCATCTTTTATCTTCATTACTTGCAGGAAAGAAGAAGATTTATTGTACGAGTTATTCCCATAGAAAGAGAAAAAAATCGTTCGATATGAAAAATTTATGTGTCGCGTCATGGTTAGTAAGATAAAGTATAAAAATTGTGCATTGGGGCAAGATTTTAGAATGTTAGTTGGGACAGAGTGTTAAAATGTGCATTGGGACAAAAATTTAATATTTTGCATTGGGACAAAGTCCTAAAATGTGTATTGGGACAAAAGCTTAAGATTTTGCATTGGGACAAAAATTTAAGATTTTGCATTGGGATAAAGTCTTAAAATGTGCATTGGGGAAAAATTTGAGATTTTGCATTGGGACAAAGTCTTAAAATGTGTATTGGGACAAAAATTTTAGATTTTGCATTGGGACAAAGTCTTAAAATGTGCATTGGGGAAAAATTTATAAACATTCCAAAATTCTGACCCAATGCAAAATTTAAATTTTTGTCCCAATGCACATTTTAAAATATTGTCCTTTAAGATTTTTTAATTTGTAGTCTCATAAAAATTTCTTGTTTGCGAAACATGAATTTTTCACAGTGTTCGATATGTAATTTTGTAACAAAAATAAAGAGAGAGATAGGCAAGATAATCAAGAATATGTGAACGTCATCTCTCACACATACACACACACCCACAAACCTCTTCATCGTCTTTTATTATATTACGATAAGTGCATTTCCCTCGTCGTCTAGTCTCCTCGATGCACGAGTCACTTTACGAGCCAATCAGTGCAAGTGTGTTATCTTAATATTCTTGATTTACACCACATGACATGGATTTGATCAGGAAACGTGCTCAAAAGTGCATGCGAAGCAACTTTAATATTTTTTTTCGCATCTTTCAACATTTTTGTTGTCGCAAATTTCCTCTTCCTCCTGCTCTTGCTCCTCCGAAAAAAAAAATCATTTTCACACTTGACAAGACAAATTTATTCCTGCTCATTTTAATTTTCACGACGAGAGAAATATGCATAAATATTTTAATGGAGATGCGGTTCTCTTCTGTTCTTCTGATGCAATTTCTGTTTTTGTGTCTCGAAATAAATTGAAATCGATTTATGGTGTGCATATAATTTAGATTTTCTTACCTGTCTTTTTCCGTGCGTTCAAGGCATGGCAGTACCAAACCCAGATGCTTCTGGAAAATGAAAAATGCGGTTTCTCAGTGATCTGTCATCCACTCGAGTGAACCTTTTCTTCTTCTCTACTTGGCAAAATTTATCTCCCAGTTTTTCAGCAGGAACCGGAACGCAAAGAGGAAATGGAATGAAAAAGAAAAGTTGTGAAGATGTTTCCGTTCTATTTGAAAAGATAAAAAGTACTTTTTCTCAAGTTTCTCTCGGCGCAATTGTTGAATGCTGCCATTGAAATTATTCACTAAAAAGCTTTTTAATTGCGATGGACATTGCATTAAAACTAATGATTATTGACACCTCATTAACTCTCTCTCAGAAGCGAAAAGCGTAGTTCGAACTTGACATTTGAACACGGGCAAAATTAAAATCAAAATTAAATCTGAACGTATCATGTCGTCCGCAGATATGCATAAAACTTTTCCAATTAAACACTTTAGCATGCGCTCGAGAGTTGCTTGACATGATTTGCATTGTTTTAGCAGGAGGCATTATTATTAGCTGACATGGCGAAAATTTATTACTGTGATAAAAAAAAGGAGAAAAACGAGGCAAAAGATGAATGTAAAGAATAAGGTCCTTTTAATGTGAACAAATTTTCTCCTTCATTATTATTTGAAATGTAACTCAAGTGGCGTTATTGATGCAAATTTTACTGATGTTCATCGTTAAAGTGAGATTTTTTTTTTTTAAATTATGGAATATGTTTAAATGAGATTTTGGTAGTTTTTTGTCTGTCTGTTTTACTAACAAAACTTTAACAGAAAGTTAGAGCTGAAGAAATCGAAAGCTGAAAAGTTTTTCAAGAGCTGAAAGAATCGAAACCTGAGAAAATTTTCAAGAGCTAAAGAATCGAAAGCTGAGAAGATTTTCAAGAGCTAAAGAATCGAAAGCTAAAAAGTTTATCAAGAGCTGAAAGAATCGAAACCTGAGAAGTTTTTCAAGAGCTGAAAGAATCAAAACCTGAGAAGATTTTCAAGAGCTGAAAGAATCGAAAGCTGAAAAGATTTTCAAGAGCTGAAAGAATCAAAACCTGAGAAGATTTTCAAGAGCTAAAGAATCAAAAGCTAAAAAATTTTTCAAGAGCTGAAAGAATCGAAACCTGAGAAAATTTTCAAGAGCTAAAGAATCGAAAGCAAAAAAGTTTATCAAGAGCTGAAAGAATCGAAACCTGAGAAAAATTTCAAGAGCTGAAAGAATCAAAACCTGAGAAGATTTTCAAGAGCTGAAAGAATCAAAAGCTAAAAAGTTTTTCAGGAGCTAAAAAGTCGAAAGCTGAAAAGTTTTTCAAGAGCTGAAAGAATCAAAACCTGAGAAGATTTTCAAGAGCTGAAAAAATCGAAAGCTAAAAAGTTTTTTAAAAGCTGAAAGAATCAAGAGCTAAAGAATCAAAACCTGAGAAGATTTTCAAGAGCTGAAAGAATCAAAACCTGAGAAAATTTTCAAGAGCTGAAAGAATCAAAACCTGAGAAAATTTTCAAGAGCTGAAAGAAAACTTCAAGAGCTCAAAAACTTTAAAACCCTCCAAAGACCTTCAAAACCACAAAAACTGAATACTTTTAAAAAACCTATAAGAATCCAAACAGAAGCCACTTAATTTCTTTAAATCGTGTTTACAAATCATTTGCACCAATTCCATTTCACATTTCCAATAAATCAAATTTGTTTTTTCGTTTCCAATCATCTTTCGCTCCATGCTCGAACAATCTGTAGCTGTGCCTGGTGTGACAGGTGAAATATGTATGTTGCTTGTTATTCGATTCCATATTTTATGATGCAGTGTTATTGAAACGAATTTTTCTCTTTTAAGGAACGAACAAAAACCTGTAAACGCATTAGAGCAAAGAAATGCAAGAAGGTAATCGGAAATAAAAATTGTTCAAACTTTCAAGTTGTTTGTTGTCGTTATCGATGCTGCTCTACTGCTGATGATGATTGTTTAAGAGAGATCAATGTGTTGCTGTCAGAATGAAGAATGAATTTTTTTCCCGACATTCAACACGTCACACGATTTTCCGCATCAACTGAGACATTTCAAGTGCTCATAAATAATTTTTTGGCACAATTTCCATGAGAAAAAAGCCACTTTTCTACGCAAAATGGGGGTAGCTGTAGAGAAATTTAATAAACTGCTCCATTTTCAGACATAAGTAGATATAAAAGATACATGATGATGCTCAATCTGCTTTGAAAGGAGATGCACTCACGTCTAACGATGCGAAAAATATGTTGATCGAAATTGCATATGATGAAGTTTGAAGTGCGAAATGTGTCTCCTTTTCAACGTTTACCGCATCCAGCAGAGAGAGCTTTTGTACGAGAAACCTAATTTTTTATCATTAAGTGTTACTTTGTTCCACGCGGCTGCAATAAAACAGCGGGAGAAATTCTCGGGCGATTTTTCTCGATAATTGTTGCAAATGACATTCCGTTAATTTAATAAATAACAAAGGTAACAAACAAGTAATTAACGTGGATCCTTGAGATGTGTCCTGCATGCTTTTTTTCTGCCACACACAAAACAAAGTAACAACACGCGATAACTGTGGGCGCAAAAATTAATTTATCAGCACACAAAATTATGATCGTCGTTCGTAGAGAGCAGCAACATCCACGCAGCAAACAAAGACATATACAATAACAAGCAGATAACAATAATTTAATTGGACAGCAAATGCGATTCGCAATAAAGGTGTTGAAAGACGATACTTTTTTTTCTCTGCTGTTGCTTCGTAGTTCGCTTGGCAGAAACAATTATCTCGCAAATAAAATGGTAAATTATTGAAATGGATTTAATTTGGTTGAATTGTTGGACAGAGATGTGGCTTGGACTTCAATGTTGTTTGTTATCAACAATGAAAGACGACATGTCACTGATTTTTTTTTGTCCTGAGGCCCTTTTAATGAACTTAAAGAGAAGAAGTGACGTGATATTTTCGCTTTTTTTAAAGCGCATTTTTGTTTGAAAAGAAAAAAAGTCGCTTTTGATCCGTTTTAAGTTTAAATATTGGTCACGTGGTTAAGTTGATCTTATGATTAAAATTATAAAATCTTTATTTACTTCATCTCATTGACTAGATCCTTGTAAAAATTGATCGACTTAACCACGTGGTTTATAAGATCTGTATTAAAAGTAATTGATGTATTTAACCACGTGGTTAAATTAATTTCAATCTTTAAGAATTTAAGTTGTTAAAATGATCAATCTTGAATCAGTTGAATATAAAAGAAACTTCGTGATTCATAAAATTACCTAATTGAACCACGTGGTTAAATGAACCAAAAAATTAATATTTGGATCTATTTAACCACGTGGTTTAATATATAAGTTTGATTGGTTGGTTACTTTCATATTCAACAGATCAAAAATCGATCATTTTAACCAAAAAAATAAAAAAAAGTTAAAAAGATCCAATATATACTTGAAATTTGGATTTCTTTAACCACGTGGTTAATTTTATTTCGATCTTTAAGAGTTTAAGTTGATAAAATGATCAATCAAAGATCAGTTGAATAAAAAAGTAAACTTATGATTCATAAAACTTGTACAATTAAACCACGAGGTTATATGAACCAAAAATTTCAAATTTGAATTAAATGAACCACGTGGTTTAATTTATAAGTTTTAAAGGTTGAATATGAATCACGTGGTTATCATTTTAACCAATTGAAATGTTTAAGATTGAAATAAACCTAACCACGTGGTTAAAAAGATCCAATATATACTTGAAATTTGGATTTGTTTAACCACGTGGTTAATTTTATTTCGTGTTTTGAGCAAAAATGCGCTTTAATTGATCAATTCTACAACTGAAAACTCACCTTTCAATGCGTTCCCCAGATTTATGGTAGAAACAAATAATTGTTCAGCACGCAATAATTGATTGGAATATCAGGTTGCTTACTCGGGCGTGAAGCGTGACGCAAGAGCCAAAAAGTCCTCGGCCTTTTCCATCTCCATCAGCTTGTCAACACCTTTCCCTTCCTCCTCATGCATTCGGCTCAGTCAAAATATTTTCGTTGAAACAAAAATTGGACTTTTGCGAGTGACAGATCAACGTCAAGCGTAATTGGTGGTAAACACGAGTGACAATGACTTAGATTTTGCATGGCATGTCAGCCAGAACTTTGTATATTTTATAATAAAAAATCATGTTTTATGATTACCATTATTATTAATATGATACTCTTCCTCTTTTTTCTCTTCACCTCTCTGTCTCTCTCTTATTTGATTTGCCGACGCCGCCGTGCAATTTTGCTCTACTAAAGCAGATAATGTGCGACATAAAAGAGCAACATAATACATGACAGATGCAATTTAAATTTTGTTGCGGAAGGTGAGTGAGTGAGAAAAGAACGGAGAGCCTGAGGGCTGTTTTTCAAGTGATCGAAATTGTTAGGTTATTAAGGTTCTCACGAATCGAGTGACAATCCTTAAGTACCTATTAAAAAATTTAACAAAAAAAATTATGGTTGATTAAAATTCAGTTTTTTCAAGCGCATTTTAGTGAAAATTACTTATAAAAAAAACCACGAAAAGTTTCATAAGCGATTTGATCAATTTTGTCAATAGATGGCGCTGAGTTAAAGCTAATTATAGAATTTGACAGAAGATGGCACTTTATTGAAATTCTTTAAAGCGTCTTTTTGTATTGAAAAAATTACTCTTGTAAAATTTATAAGACAATTTTTAATTCATTTAAATGCCTAAAGCAAATTTTTGCCATTAGATGGCGCTTTTAGAAAATTTTCTAATAAATGAACTCAAGGATTTTTTTAAAAAATTTATGAAAATAGAATTTTGTAGACATAATTTTAACACTTTCTAAAAAAAATTAACGCTAGATGGCACTTTTTAGTTAAGTTTAGTTTCAAATTTTTAACCTAATGAAAATTTTCTCACCAATAGATGTCACTAAACTTCAAAATTATTTCCACAGACTGACGGAAGTTCTTCTATTCATTTTTTTTCACCAAACGAACCCCTTTTAGCTTGAAAAATGCGAAACAATGAGCCTATTAACACATGTACAAAGTCTTGTTCTACACTAAATTATAATTTGTATAATTTTTACCGAGAGAGCATGCAATTTACAAATAAATCACCTTTTAAGAATGATAAACTGCATTATTATTCAGCTGT
This sequence comes from Culicoides brevitarsis, assembly GCF_036172545.1. Taxonomy (NCBI): domain Eukaryota; kingdom Metazoa; phylum Arthropoda; class Insecta; order Diptera; family Ceratopogonidae; genus Culicoides; species Culicoides brevitarsis. The sequence continues at coordinate 30,257,338 of NC_087087.1, read as the reverse complement.
ACCACAGGCAAGAGCGACAACGACGATGCTGCTGCTGCTGCATAAGTTGATGCCATGCCACAAGCAAAACCCGTGAATGACTAATACTGAATTTTATGATTATGTGATGCGACAGGTGTACGGCGCACCATCCCTATAAGTACCATAAATTTATGTATTGACAAAATATCTGCTATTAATAAGTAATTTTCGGGGCACGCGTGCATTTAGAAATTTGTTCTTAATTTGACATGAACGATGACACGGAAATTTCATTAAGTTCGTGTGTCAACATTCCGCACGAAATGACTCGCAACATAATGAGCCGCGCCTCCATTAAACTTGATTGTACATTGTTTGTAGCTGGTTTTGTTTCTCTCTCTCTCAATTACTTGAACCGTTTTATTTCTTTTTTGTTAAGAACGCAGTCGTTATCGGAACTTCTTCTTCTTCTTCGTCGTCGTCGTTGTCGTAGTTCCCTTGTTAGACGGGTTTCTGTCTGGAGAAGTGAAAGGGAACGCATTTGATAATAAAAATACAAAACTGGATTTCTGCATCTGTGAAGCGCAAGAAAAATAAAATTTGAACCAATTTCTCAAGCCATGACCTTGACTTGGCGTTAGTTATTTGAACGATTTGAGGATTATTCAACGTAATTTTTTAATTGAAGCTCTAACAAGTTGATCTCGTTCCTTCGTATCGGATTACAAGGACATGCTGAAGCTTATAAAGAAATCTGTTTTATGTGAGTTCCTTCTAAAAGTTAATCCATTCCTTTTTTTCATGCATTCTTGATGAAGATGATGGCATGCTTTTAGAGCGCAACATTAAATAAAAAGGAGACTTTTGTAACCAGTTTTGTAATATTTTTTCTCATTTTAAGTTGCTTCTGCTTTTTTCGTTGTTTATCACAGGCAATGGCAAGAAATCAGGAACAAGTTTGATGTAAGTGGGTTATTGAATTGCATCGGAATTGCACGAACTTCGTAATTAAAGCACAAAGTATAACGAATGAAATGATGGGAATGCAAATAAAAGTCAATTATCCGAAAGAATTTTTTTCGTAGAAGAATCTTGAAAATTCTCTGAGTTATTTAAGAGTCAAGCCTATAATGATACTCCAATTTAAAGAGCTTTCTAAAAGTCTTAGAAAGTTTCAGATAAGCCTCAGAAAGGCTCATGAAGTCTTAAAGAAGCCTCAGAAAGACTCATAAAGTCTCAAAAAGGCTCATGAAGTCTTAAAGAAGCCTCAGAAAGACTCATAAAGTCTCAAAAAGGCTCATGAAGTCTTAAAAAAGACTCAGAAAGACTCACAGAGTTTCAAAAAGGCTCATGAAGTTTTAAAGAAGCCTCAGAAAGACTCACAGAGTCTCAAAAAGGCTCATGAAGTTTTAAAGAAGCCTCAGAAAGACTCACAGAGTCTCAAAAAGGCTCATGAAGTCTTAAAGAAGCCTCAGAAAGACTCATAAAGTCTCAAAAAGGCTCATGAAGTCTTAGAGAAGCCTCACAAAGACTCATAAAGTCTCAAAAAGGCTCATGAAGTCTTAGAGAAGCCTCAGAAAGACTCATAAAGTCTCAAAAAGGCTCATGAAGTCTTAAAGAAGCCTCAGAAAGACTCACAAAGTCTCAAAAAGGCTCATGAAGTCTTAAAGAAGCCTCAGAAAGACTCACAGAGTCTCAAAAAGGCTCATGAAGTTTTAAAGAAGCCTCAGAAAGACTCTTAAAGTCTCAAAAAGGCTCATGAAGTCTTAGAGAAGCCTTAGAAAGACTCACAGAGTCTCAAAAAGGCTCAAGAAGGTTTAAAGAAGCCTCAGAAAGACTTACAAAGTCTCAAAAAGGCTCATGAAGTCTTAGAGAAGCCTTAGAAAGACTCAAAAAGTGTCAGAAAGTCTCAAAAAAGAGTCAGAAAGTCTCATAGAGACTCAAAAAGTCTTAGAGAAGGAGAATCTTAAAAGCATTAGATTTATAAGAACCCATCCAAAAATAAGAAGAAAATGAAAAAATTAACAGTAGAAGGATAATCTCACCTTGCAAATACCTCACAAAGTATCTTTCCTAATCCTCTCTCGGTTGATTATTTCTCACTTCTTGACCACATTTCAAAACATTTGAATTACACAGCAAAATTATTTAAACAAATCAAAGTTCTTTCAACTGAAACAGAAAACTTTTTCTTCTTCATCTTGAACTTTTCCTCAACAACTATCATCTTCTTCCGTTCTCTAAATAAATTTCATTAAAACTTTGACTGGACCAAGTACTTTTCTCTCCTCGTCGCCACTTGATAACTTTCTCACCATTTATGTTTATTTCGAATGTCAGTTTTGAGTTTTCCCTTTTTTTGTCACAGTAGTTGGCCAGACAATTGTTACGATCTCCATGGCATTCTGAAAGACTTAAATTCATTAAATCGGTTGCCACAATCATTTATAATCTCTTTCTCGAGTGGCTGTTTGTTTGTCGTTGTCCATGGGCAAATTTGATTTATAAAGTGTATCTTACTTTTGTAAATTAATTATCTCAAGTTATTTTCTTGCGATGATTTGTGTAAAAGAGGAATGCAACAGTGCACCCACTTCTCTCTCTTAATGTACTTATTACTACGTTTCATTCGGTACAAAACGAGAAAGACAAACTCTCGATTGATAATAAATAATTCCAAATAGCATTTTAGATTTAATCCTCTTAAAATTGGTTGGATTTTGTGTGTTACTATTCTGAAGTATGTTCTTTGCTTTGTACATTTTATTATTTAATGAATTTCGTGCTTTTAAAGTATCTCACAGAGAATTTTCATTAAATTAAATTTTCCATTAAATTTAGCTGTAAAAAAAACTTAATAAAATGAAAACATTGTTGTCGCAGAAAATTTCACGTGTTGTACCTGCAACGTGTAAATATTTGTACAAATCCTCATCCTCTTTCATCTGTCTCTCTCTCGTGTTTAACATTCTTGCAGAAATTCAACGTGCCGTCGACTAACGACTATTAAAACGTTTAAAAAAAACACACAAAAAATGTGTAATAACAACAATCCGTGTCGTGTCTCATCATCATGCGACTTGTGTTCTCGTTGTTCTCTTTTACACAACGCGAGACATTAACTTTTTTTGTTTGTTTCTAAAAAAAAATGACTTAATTGACGAGAAATTCAATTATTTTTTTGAGTGTTTGTGGTCCATATCATCGCGTGGGTCGCAAAAACGGGGTGCGTCGACTTTTTATTTTTATTTTAGAACATTCGCAAAGTGTTTTAAATGGTGATTTTAGTGAGGTTGGAATCTAGATGAATTCAGGTTTATTTCTCGTTTTTTTTTTACGATTTTACTTGAAGAAGTAATAAAGTATGGTGATTGAGAGAACTTTAATGAACGATAACAATAATCACGGTAATCAAAACAGTTTTGAGAACGGTTTCGTGAAGTAAGTGGCTCCTTAAGTGTGTGTAAGAGGCACGCGGAATTAGAATACAATGAGAAGAAGTGAGCAGTGATGTAGTTAGAAAAAATTTTTAAAGGGGGCAATCTTGGATTGAAATTTCTTTTAACGTGACTTGTAATTTGGAAATCTTATGAGATGAAATTTGAATCATTTTTCTTCATACATTTTGCATTTGAACTAAATTGCTTGATGTTTCTGAGAAATTTTTAATCGTAATATATAACGTAAAATAAATACGTATCCATGACCTGATGAAAGACCAAAGATAAGTTTCTAATCCGAAAAAAGTTAAAATTGATCCAATTCTCCGGAATTAAGATGTACAGTTTAAATTGTTGCTTGTCCGAGCTTAAAATTAAATCTTTTTAACCATCGCCAAAACGAACGAGGGAAGCTGTCTGTTCGCTTAACTTTTCTAAAAATGTTCAGTTTCTCAAACGTAAATAAAATTGGTGAGGACTTTTGTTACAATATGATTGGCTTTTTTTAGTAATTATCGGTTCGAGGCTACATGAATATTCAACAACTTTCTTCAAGCGTCTATGAAATTGAGCAGGACTTGTCTCTCATTTAAATTTCTTTCATTTATTTATTGCAACAACAGGTTTAAAACCCTTGGCTACATAAAAACTAATTTTCATTTGGGGCGAAAAAGCCATTGGAGAATCTGCCGGCATAAAAAACCCATCTTTTCAAAAAACATTTATTCATAGTGTTTTGTCATCCTTCTCAGAGTAAAGGTCCTGCATCCTTCTTGCGAAGGCCACCGGAAACATAAATACACAAAAATTAACAAAGAGCAACATCAGGGCTTCTTAAATCTCCTTAAAATTTGTAAAAGTTTAAACCTTGAAAGAAAAAGAATAAACAGAAAAAAAAAGTTTATTAAAAAAATTATAATTTCTTACCTGTAATTTGCTCCTCCAATACTACGTCCCTGGAATTAAAAAAATTATTGCTTCATCATCTTCGTTCTGATGCAGAAATTTACTATTTCTCCGGTTGTTGAACCAAAAGCTCACCAAACATGTCATTTAATTGGAATTTTTTCATCGAATTTTGATTAAATCTAAAAAAAAATTAAAAAAACAAAAGAAATCGACACTTACCATTTTCTCTCTTTGTTTTTATGGCAATTACAACAGCAATCATACCACATAATACTAACTTAACTAGTTCCCGATAAATCTTATTGACTTGCAAAACATGATAATTCACTTTAATTTAGCTCATCCCTTGAGTGGCGGCGGACACTATCACGAGAAATATATTGCGATACAGTATCACGTTATTCTTCTTCTTCTCGAACCTCCTTTTTTGCCAACATGAACACAATACATTTTCGTATATCTCGCAAATAGTCACATAACTTAAGTAAAATGATTATAAATTACATTTTGACTCTTCGAGTGAGTTAGTGTATATGAGTGGCTGTGTGTGACGAGCAATTGTAAATAAGCAAGATAATCTGAAATAACTGTTTACATTGTGATATAAATTTACTTTCAGCAGATAAATTTTTGGTGCATAGGAAGAAATTATCTCCTCGTTGCACGTTTCGCCTTGCAGCAGCAGCAGCTGTATCCAAAACAAACAAAATTTCAGAGTGTTTCGGATGATAAAAGGGAATATTTAGCGATTTATGGATAGACAGTTTGAGTTTGACTAATTGCAAGTGTTGCGTTGTCAGATGCAGATCAAGAAGTTGAAGGCGAATGGTTTGCCGCAGAACTAATTGAAAGAAACGTTTGAATGTGGTTTTGAGATAAATTTGACTTGAGTGAACTAATATTTAGGGAAATTTTATATAAAATAGTTAAATGTTTATGAAAAGTTAATTTTGTTTAAAAATTTAAAACAATCAAATTCATTAAATTAAATTAAATTATTAAATTTATATTAAATTTTAATAAATATTAATAAATTTGATTAAAAAAAAAAATATTATAAAAAAATAAAAAAAAAATTGAAAAATTATTTTAATTAATTTTTATAAGAAATATTGTTTTTTTTAATTTTTAATTATTTAATTTAATTTAATTATTTAATTAATTTAATTTAAAAATTTAATTTAAATATTTAATTTTTATTTATTTATTTAATTTTTTTTATTTTTAATTAATTAAATTTATTATTTTTTTTTTAGAAAATTTAATAAAATTAAAACCTTTCATTAAAAATTAGGAAAAAATCAAGAAAATTTTAAAAATTTATATAGATACAAAAATTATTAATTTTTGTACTAAAAAAAAATAATAAATTTAATTAATTAAAAATAAAAAAAAATTAAATAAAAATTAAATATTTAAATTATTAAATTAAATTAATTAAATTATTAAATAATTAAATTAAATTAAATATTAAATTAAATAATTAAAAATTTAAAAAATAATATTTCTTATAAAAATTAATTGAAATAATTTTTCAATTTTTTTTTTTATTTTTTTAAATATAACATTTGTTTATTTTTTTTTTTATCAAATTTATTAATATTGATTTAAATTTTAATATAAATTTAATAATTTCATATTTTAAAATTATTTTTAATTTAATTTATCATTTTTTTTTTTTTTTTGATCACAAGAAACATAAAAAATTAAAATTTTAGTTACTTACCCAATTTTTCAATTTAAATCCAAAAATTATAGTTCTCTTCAGAAAATTATTTAAACGAAAAACGAATCTTCTAAAGTCCAATATTTGATTAAAGCTCCACATTTGTATGCACAATCCATGAAAATTCAAAATATTTCAACATCTTGATAAAATTTAATAAATGAATTACTTCTTCGTCTGCATGTGTGTTTCTCCCAGTTACATTCATCAAGCCATTCCATCGGAGTTAAATAAAGTTTTAATTCTGTTTTATTTGCTGCAATCAATGTTTAAATCATTTATTGTTGCTGCTATTTCAACTTTTTCACAAAAAGTTCAAAAGTTCAGGAATTTAAAAAATAAATTAAGACAAAAATGTCTTCCTTACGATTTTTGTTGTAGTTAAAAAAAAAACAAAAATGATCGAAAGCAAGGCGTTGTGAAGACCTTCCATCTATTTTTTTTTTTTTTTGAAAGTTCACGAGAAGGGCGTCTCCAGCTGTTTGTTGATCACAGCTTCACTGCTTCTTAACTTTTTAGTTTTAGTTTTTTTTTGTTAAAAATCCCACACATTCTTCGATTTCTCTAAAAAAAAACATTTATCTCATTATCAATGTTGTCTTGTAAGCGATTATTATAATCACTGCATGCATTTCATTTTTTTGTCAGTCATTTTAGACACATTAGTAGGCAAGAACGTCGCATGCAAGTGTTTAAAATCTGTGTCAAACTGTCAAAACTCATTTATTATCGCATTTTCCCTTTCTTTGTTTCACTTTCTACAATCACGAGTTTTGGAATTCGGGAGGTCTAGTTTCTAAGAAGCCATTTTCGAGTGAAAGAGAGAATTAACGATCAAAAAACTTCAACAACAAACATTTTATAATATATTAATGATGTTGTTTTACACGACAAGCGACTAATGATGTGAGATGTTGTTCAGCTGTAATTCTGGATGCTGCTGCAGAAGTGAAGACGTAACAATGGCAGGCAAGTAATGACAGCGACAAGAAAGACACGAGGATACGACGCAAGAGATAAGCAATTGTCATTAATCATGTGCAATTCCTCGGCAAATAATCTGGAAGAACTTTTGTTGACTGTTGTTGATGACGGCAGGTGGTGATTTCTATTTTTTTTTCTCGTAAATAGTTTTTGCATGAAGATTTGAGAAAAGTTCAAGAGGTTGCTTGTACGTGATTTTTGAAAAAAAAATATTTAGAATAAAAAAATAAATGATATTTACGAAATATTTGAAAAAAAATAAGAAAATGTTTAATTTTAAAGTATTTTTTAATTTTTATTTATTTATTTTTTTATTTAAAAATTTTTATTTTTTTTATTTTTTTTAATAGATTTTTGCTTTTAATTTTTTTAAAAAAAATTAAATTTTTTTAATTTTTACAAAAAAAAAAAAAATAAAAATTAAATATTTTTTTTTAAAAATAAATAAAAAAAAATATAAATAATTATTAAACAATTAAATTATAAAAAAAATTAATAAATAAATTAAAATTAAAAAATACTTTTAAATTTAAAATTTTTTATTTTTTTAAAATAATTTTTATTTATTTTTTACTAAATTCCTTTTATAATTTTTTTTATTTATTTTTAATTTTTTTTATAACTTTTTTTATTTGTTTTTTATTAATTTAAATTTTTAATTTATTCTAAAACTAATTTTTCAAATTTTCAAAATAAGTAGAATAGCAGGTATGCAATGAATATTACACGATATTTTCTTGATTTTTCACGAATTTTTCCACACATTTTTTTAATTCATCTGTTCATAAACCTTCTCATAGCTTTAACTGACGAAATTAAAAAATTCTAATGAAATTCTTGAAACAAAACTTGAGTTATACCATTTCAAAATTTGTATGGATTTTCAAATCAAGATCTTAATTATTTAAATTAATTCTAAAAATTTTTAGGAAATATTTTGATAAAATTATTCCAAAACTCATTACAAGCTTTTTCTTCCAAAAATGCGCAAATTTCTAGTTTTAACTTAGTTTGAATACAAAAAAATTAAAAAAAACTCTTAATAAGCATAAAATTTGAAAATCGCTTCTTTGCTAATTCAAACTAAAAATTATTAACTTGTAAAACATTTTTTTGTATGTAAAAATCATCTAAACACCTGAAAAAACAAGCAGCAGCAACAAGATTTAAATAAATTAACAGTCAATTGTCAGTTTCACTGCTCATTTTTTGACAACTTCCTCCGAAAAATTCGACAAACAAAAAAAAATCGTTAATCCGACATACCGCGACAATAAATATGAATAATTGTTCTCATTAAGGTAAAGTCAAATTATCGGATCTGCCACATTTTTTTGTATTTCGTTGATAAAACAAGACCCGATTAAGATCAGTCATTAAATTAGGTCATGTCGTATTAAGAAAGATATTTGTTCGTCGGAAATCGATTTTTATACTTGCTTCGAGGGAGGCAAGGTAAAAAATTCTAATGGACGATGTCATTAAATATTTTTGGCTGCAAAAATTAGCATTTTTGAGCAGTAAATCATTTGTTATTGCTCTCTTTTTATTGGCAAAAAAAAACTTTTTATGGCGGAATATTTTAATTTTTTTTCTTTGTTGTGTGAATGAAATTGATATGAAATAAAAAGAAGAAGATACAAGATTTTTATTGCTGATCTGTCGCTATTTATTGAAGTGAGTTGCCGCGAATTCAGACTTAGTCTTTCTTTTTGTAATAAAAAATTAATAAAAATATTTTTGAGTTTAAACTGAAAGTTTTTGTTGCTTGAAATCAAGATATTAAGGCGCATTTTTAATTTTAAAATTTTTAATTAAATTTAATTTTAATTTTTTAAATTTAATTTTATAAAATATTTTTTTTATTTCTTATATTTTTTTAATTAAATAAATTTTCTAATTAATTTTTTAATAAAAATGAAATTTAATTTTTTTTTGAAAATTATATTTTAATAAAATCATATTAAATTAATTTTTAAAAAAATTTAAATTTAATTAATTTAAAATTATTTTTTAAAAAATAGATTTTAATATAATTTAATTAAATTAATTTAAAAAAAATAAATTTTTAAATTATTAATTTTTAATAAAATTAAATTAAATTAATTTAAAAAAAAATGAAATTTATCTTTTAAATTTTTAGCTTTTTTATTTTTAATTAAAATTAAAAATTAAATTTTCATAAAAAAAATTAATTATTTTTTAAATAAAAAAAAAATAAAATTTTTCTAAAAAAAATTAAAAAAAAAAAATTTATTTTCAAAAAAATAGATTAATTAAAACAAATAAATTTTATAAAAATTAATTAAAAAATAAATAAAAATTAATTAAATTCAACCAATTTTTTAAAATTTTCTAAATTATTTTAAAAAAATTTTTATCGTGCAATATTGTAAATATTTTTTAGAAGAAAAAACTTAAAGAGCTTAAAGACTTAAAAACTCTTCAAAGAGCTTTTTTTCATTAAAAATTTAAAAAATGTAAATTTTGCGAATTTTTTTCAAAGTCAATAAACTTCTACAAAAGCTTTTTACTTAAACTTGAACCTTAAAATAGACAAACTTAAAAAAAATGACAAATCCCGTAATTTTCTAATAAAATTTAAAAGCTTTTACGAACATTAATAAGCTTTTTTTGACAGTAATCCTAATTTTAATCGTAACTTTCACAGAATTTCGCATCAAAATTAATTTTCATTTCTTTCCAAAAACCCAAAATTTGACCTTGTTGCTTTAATCCCGTAGCCGAGACCGACGTCATATTCTAATCTCTAAAGCATTTAGTAATTCTCGTTTTTATCTTTTTATCTTTAAATAATTCGCATGTGTGAATATAAAAAAGGACGATAGTAAAATTCGTATAAATAAATCATGTCAAGAAATATTTTCAGAGACATTTTCGGGAACATTTAACGATATAATGATAATGTAACAATAAAACAGATAATAAAATATTGCTGGAAGGTGTTTTTTTTTTGTTTGTTTTTTGTATAGTTTGGTATTTTTGAGGAATTTCGCCCGAAAAATCCCAAAAGCAGCAATGTGAAAAAGGTAAGACAATCGTCAGCCGCATATTTTACTGTATTTTTCGTGTTTTATTACGTTCTGTGGAGCGGTGACCTCCATAAATTTATCCACGTTGGAGTTAAAAGGCTCGTTTTTCGCAACAAACACATGAAAATGACACGAGCTTAGGAGCGAAAAATAAAAAGTGCCATGGAATGTCTACTATTCAAGCAGAAATTCTGTAGTTGAAATGTAAATATATACAAAAGCAATCTTTTTAAAATGTGTTTCGCTTAGTTGGAGAATTAAATGGAAAACTAAACGGAAAAAAGTGAAAAATTACAAAAATGCTCCGAGTCAAATACTTTTCCAAGCAATGTTGAGGTCATCTCTCTCTTGATTTATTTATGGAGTCAAGAAGGATTTTCTACAGTAGAAAAAAAAATCATACTGAGAGATATAAAATTCATTCTCCCATGAGACGAGTAATTATCATTTATTAAGCCATGGTCCGACATTTGTGGAACCTCCCTATCGAGAGAGAGACATGATAATTAAAGCTTGTAAAACAAGAAGCACAGTGTTGTAATGTCATAATCATGTCAGACGAGTCCCTCAATCAAAAGTGAAATTGGTATTTTAAACGATTCTGACCAATAATTAGTGCAATGTGTTGTGATATTGTGACGTGAAGCGATCATAAAAATGTAACGAATCGAAGAAAAGGTCAATGAAGCGAATTTCTATGAAATTTTTAATAACTGACCGTTGAATTTAATGAATTTTTATTGAAAGAATAATAAGAAAGCTTGTAAATTTATCAATCCTCTGAGTTGTAAAATTTGCTGAATAATAAAATTTGCTGAATTGTAAAATTTGCTGAATTATAAAATTTGCTGAATAATAAAATTTGCTGAATTGTAAAATTTACTGAATTGTTATATTTGCTGAATTATGAAATTTGCTGAATAATAAAATTTGCTGAATTGTAAAATTTGCTGAATTGTAAAATTTGCTGAATTGTAAAATTTGCTGAATTATAAAATTTGCTGAATAATAAAATTTGCTGAATTGTAAAATTTGCTGAATTAAAAATTTGCTAAATTGTAAAATTTGCTGAATTGTAAAATTTGCTGAATAATAAAATTTGCTGAATTGTAAAATTTGCTGAATTATAAAATTTGCTGAATAATAAAATTTAACTGAGTAAAATTTGCTTTTGTAATTGAGCAAATTTCGTAACTGAGCAAATTTGCTGAATAATAAAATTTGCTGAATTGTAAAATTTATTAATTCAGCAAATTTTGTGAATTATGAAATTTGCTGAGCATTTTGTAATTAAGCAAATTTCAATAAAATTTGCTGAATTCAGTAAAATTTGCTAATTCAGCAAATTTGCTGTAATTCAGCAAATTTGCTTGATAATAAAATTTGCTGAATTGTAAAATTTGCTGAATTGCTAAATTTGCTGAATTGTAAAATTTGTAAATTTTGTAACTCAGCAAATTTTTTTATTCAGAAAATTTACACAATTCAGCAAAATACAAATTAAAAATTTTTTTATTTGCTCAGGTTGACTTAATTTTTTTTTTTTTAAATCGACGACAAAACCACACGATTCTCCCCCGCCGCCGCAACACTAAACGACAACAAATTCCTGTTCATCCTTCTTCTCGTCGCGTACATGCCACGAGATTGTATCAAACAAAACTCAAACAAAAAGGGCAATAACCACCGTAGTTCGTGCTTCTGTATCACGTTGCGTATGCTATAGACAGATCTATCAACCAGGTGATTAAACGCTACAGACACATTCGTACGCACGCAGTTTGTTATGCTTTTTGCTGCGAAGAGTGACCTTGCACTTCATATGCTTAACTGAATGTATGTCTCTAGGTAAATGGTATAAAGTTCGGTTTCCTTATCTGATTCGCATAACAAAATAAAAATAACAACAACGTTATCGCTGAATTGCTTTTAGTCACCTTCGTTACTCTACTCCTCCTTTACTCATCGCTTGAATTTCAGTTTTTGGGCAATTTATTTATTTTTTTCAGGGAAAGTTACTTCTTGAAAAAATTTCGTAATTGCGATTTTCGTGACTTTTTTGATGTTTTTTGGCAGTAAAAAAATGTCGTGAGCTCGTCATCGATCACTTTGCTAAAAATAATAAATATTCACGACTCATACTGGGCAATAACTTACAATTAAATGACAATGAATCACACTTTTTGGTTTTGGATTTTCTGCGAGCAATAATCTCTGTGTGTTTGTTTTGACGGCTGTTTTATTTCGAGCGCGAACGTTTCATGCCTAATTTTGTCACACTTTTATTGAATTATGAGCCAATACTTTCTGCTTTGAATTTACGATACGCAGTGAAACAAAACATAAATGTGCAATAATAGTCATCATAATGTTTGCCATTAAAGCTTTTTTTAATAAAAATAAATAATTTTTTTGTATATTTTTTTTTTATTTTTATTTATGAAGCGAGGTGGTAGAAAGAGAAGCAAGAGGCGCGCATAAAATGTAAATTTAATTAAACACGGGGACGATGAGCTCCTCCAGCAAGCAGGCAGACAATCTGATATGATTTACTTTAATTGTGAATAAAAATTTAATATCCGAGTCATATTTTTTGATGGACATTTTTCATCTTTATTATCGTCGAAGCAATTTTATGGTAGCGGAATGTACGAAGTGCTGTGTTCACAGTAAATCAAGTTAATGTGTGTGTCTGATACACCTTCCGAGGATGCGATGTGCTGTCATTGCTGCTATCGAAGGGTAGGCAGCGAGCGACAGGTATAATGAAAGTGATATGATGTCACTTGCTCATGCTTGGAAGGGAAGTTGTGGTTGATATTTTGAAAATTGGAGTTGGTTTTAAGGATTTTCTGGAAGGTTAAGCTTTTGAGATAAAATGTTATTGAAAGAGTGAAATCTTGCTTTAAAATGGATTGAAATCCGCAAACAATAACTTTTGACTTAAGCTTATATCTAAAAAAATTATTTTTAACTTTAAAAGAGAAAAGTGTAAAAGAGCAAAGAGTATAGAGAGTAAAAGTTAAAAAATGTTTAGGCTTAAGCTGAAGTTTAAGAATAAGTCTAAAGTCAATTAACTTTTGACTTTTGATCCAATCTTTTTTGGCTTATAACTTAAAAAGAGTAAAAGAGCTAAGAGTAAAAGAGCAAAGAGTAAAAGAGCAAAGAGTAAAAGAGCAAAGAATAAAAAAACAAAGAGTAAAAGAGCTAAGAGTAAAAGAACAAAGAGTAAAAGAGCAACAAGAGTAAAGAGCAACAAGTAAAAGAGTAAAGAGTAAAAGCTTAAAGAGTATGAATAAAAAAAATGATTTGGATTAAGCTAAATGTTCAAGAAAAACTTATAAGTCAATTAGCTTTTAGAATTTGTTGAAGATTTTGGAAAAAATTTCATTTAAAAAAAAAATAAAAATAAAATAATTAATTAAAAAAAAAAATGAAAAATTTTCTGTATTAAGTAAACAAATTAGATTTAAGTCAAACCAAAGTGGTTTTTACTCTAAGCTTAAGTTAAAATTATTATGACTTAAACCTGAGTTAAATTTACTTCAATTTGAATTAAAACAAATTGACTGACTTAATTCAGAGAATTTTTCAAATTTTTTTTTTAATGAAATTTTTTTCCTGAATTTCGATCAAAAATCTTTAACAAAGTTAAAAACTAATTGGCTTTTAAGCTTAAGTCAAAACATTTTTTACTCTTTTACTCTTTACTCTTTTACTCTTTACTCTTCACTCATTTACTCTTTTACTCTTTACTCATTTACTCTTTACTCATTTACTCTTTACACTTTACTCTTTTACGCTTTAAGTTGAAGTAAAATTTACAGATCTTTCGTAAAAAAATGTTAAGTTTTTATGCTTGGCTTGGATTAATTGAAATATTTTTTTTGTTCATAAGATTCTTTGTCCTTGTTTATTTTTTTATCCTCCTAAAAATAAAAATAAATTATTAAAAAATTACAAAAAATAATTTTGATGCTACAAACCTGTTACAAAATCTTGACTTTTGAACCAAAAACCTACCTCTTTACGAAAGACAGATCATCCAATTAATTTTTTCTTCGTTATTTACAATAAAGATAAATTACCATGTTGACGTAATCAACTCATCATTTTATGTATTTACTTAATCTGCGCGCCGGCTCTTGTGCAACCAATGATAAGGTTTCACGTGAAAAATTAACTTTTTAATCGTTGAAATATGTTGCCTCAAAAAAGCCATCCATTTAATCCATATAAAATTTCAATTAATTACTCGCCCCTTTTTGTGACCTATGATGATGATAATGATAGACTTTGCCATGCATTGACATTTTTCTCCAATAAATAACGAAAGGTAACTCGAAAGTGACAAATTGCTCCTCATTTATCATTAAACTTTTTTTTTATTATTTTATCAATAAATTAATTCTGAACGGGATCACGAGTTTGGTCTTTAATGTCATCAGAAATTCAATTTTTTATTAAATTAAAAAAAAATCGCAAATTGCGACATAATCAATTAAAAAAATTTTTTATGACATGACAATGATGTCAGAATTTTATGATATGACGAATTCTCTGTTCACTTTCGTTTTCGCATGAAATTATTAAATATTTTATGTTTAAAAATATTCCACAATAAAGTAATTAACTTTTATCCTTTTCCACGTACCGGGTACAGAGTGAAAACCCAGAACGAAGGCAATGTTAATTTAAAATCATTTAACGCCCCGTTACATGCCGCCGCACCGGAGCTATACGCGCTTATCGCAAAAAAGCGTTTATCGTACGGAGAAGAGTCATCCGCATAATAATAATAATATATTGCTGCCCTTATTAATGTTTTAACACACGAAATCATGTACGTACACGCATGCAAATTATACACGGTGGGCCATTAATTAAATATTCAGTGTTTCCCAGCAAGTCGAATGAGCTTCGCAAACACACACACAGAAAGGGTAATCATAAATTGCTTAAGGGTGTATCACCTTATCTTCAGTTGAGTATCAACGGCGTTAGACAGCGCCGCTTCTCAGTAGGTCGCTTTTGAGTTTTACACGAGTCACGTGGTTCTCCGTAGTAACAATATTACCGTAAAGTAGATAATGCTAAGAGAAATAAATTTGATTAAAAAAAATTGTTAAAATATATTTCTCAAAAATTTTTAATATATTTTTTAATATATTTTTTTAATATAATTTTTAAATATATTTTTTTTTAAATATTTTTTAATAATTTTTTTTATATTTTTTTTTAATATATTTTTTAAATATATTTTTTTAATACATTTTTTTAATATATTTTTTTAATATATTTTTTTAATATATTTTTTTAATATATTTTTTTAATATTTTTTTAATATATTTTTTTAAATTTTTTTAATATATTTTTTTAATATATTTTTTTAATATATTTTTTTTTTGATATATTTTTTTAATATATTTTTTAATATATTTTTTTAATATATTTTTTTTATATATATTTTTAATATATATTTTTTTATTTAATAATATATTTTTTTCACATTTCCTTTGTGTTTATTAGTGAGAAGGCTTTTCAATTTTTTTTTTGTTTTTTCTTAATATAATTTTTTTAAATACAATCTCCTTTTTCTTTTATTTTTTTTATTTTTTCCTATTTTTTTAAACATATATTTTTTAATATATTTTTAATATAATTTTTTTAATACATTTTTTTAATATATTTTTTAATAAATTTTTTTTTATAATATTTTTTTAACATATTTTTTTAAAAATATATTTAGAGAGCAGTTTTTTTTATTCTATTAAATATCTACTTTACGGTAATAAAGCGAGATATCACAATTACAGGACAACATGCATACTTTTATCCATTTTATAATTACATATCACTGAAAGAAAGACAGAGAGAGCGAATGTTAATATATAATTTATGCGTTGTGATACCTCTTCTTCTTCATCATATTACACGTTACATGGTTTAATTTTGTTGTTTTGATTAAAATCGAGAAAAAAATACTTTTTAGGAATCTCTGTGAACTCCAAACTTAATCCTTATTTATTTTTCTTTTTTTTTATTTGCAGATGATTCCATGGATACTGGCAGTATTTTTGCACGTAAGACATAAGACATAAAGACACAAAAAAAATAATAATTAATAATTACGATACAAGTTTTATGGCTTTTTGTTGTTAAGTTTTGTGTTTCTCTCGATTTTTTTTTTATTATTGATGACAGTTTGTAAGTTTTAACGATAACGATACGATAATAACTTTTCATTAAATTGCACATTCAACGTTTATATTATGAGTAGTTTACAAGTAGCTAAAACAATAAATTTCGATAAATGAGATGACATGAAACTTGAGAAAAAGTTGAAGTTTTAGAGGAATGTCGATAGAGGGCGTTGATTGTTTTTAGGGAGGTCAATAGATGGCGCTTGAGGTTAAAATAAATGATTTTTTTGGCAAAAAGGCATAAAATTTTTTTAAATTTTAAACAAAGAATATTGATTGGTAATTTTAAATTTCAATAGATGGCGCTTTAAAATGAAATTTGTATTTTAACCTTATAGATGGCGCTTAAGAAAAAATGACAATTGGTTAAAAAATCATAAAGCGTATTAAAATAGTTTAACAAGATTTTTAAATCTCAACAGATAGCGCTTTAGAATGAAATTTAACTCAATAGATGGCGCTTTAGACCAAAATTTGAAAATTTTCTAAAGATTTCAATAGAATTATTTTAATAAAAAAAAATCACGTTCTATACTAATTATACTAATTTTTGACATTATAGAAAAATTTTTGTTAGAAATTTCTTCAAGAACTTTCGTTATTTTTTGCAAAAGATGGCGCTTTAATTTAATTTTTTTTAATTTTAGAAAAAATCGAATCAGGTTTAAATGTGCAAAACTTTCCTCAAAAATCCAATAAAAGTTCTTTCTCAGTAGATGGCGCTTTAATTTAATTTTTGTTTGAAATATTAAAAATTAAAGCGCCATCTATTGAATAAAAAATTAATCTTCTTACCTTTTAAAAATATTTTCAGCTCTTTACATCCTCCTTCACGCCAACGGTTAATGGTCATGGTCGACTTATGGAACCTCCATCTCGTAATGCCATGTGGCGTTTTGGTTTCCCAAATCCCGTTAACTACAACGATAACGAGCTATTCTGCGGCGGTTATGCCGTTCAATGGGATCAAAATCAAGGAAAATGTGGCGTTTGCGGCGATGCTTATCACGCTTTTCGATCACATGAAGCTGGCGGCGAATACGCAAGAGGCATCATTCCACGTAGTTACACTGCCGGACAAGTAACGAATTGTTTCAAATTTAAATTTCAATAAAAAATTTAAATTTTTTCGTAGGAAATCGAAGTTGAAATTGAATTAACGGCAAACCATTATGGATATTTCGAGATGAAACTTTGTCCAAATAACAATCCCCGTTACGAAGCGACGCAAGAATGTTTCGACGCCTTTACCTTGCCCCTTTCCGGCACAAATGAGGAGCGTTATTACATTCCGCACGACGAGGAACGCAAGAAAAAAGGCACATTCAAGTACAAGGTCAAGTTGCCGGATCGCGTTACGTGCACGCAATGTGTCATGCAATGGACTTATTACACGGGCAACATGTGGGGCAAATGCAAAAATGGCACCGAAGCAGTTGGTTGCGGAAATCCCGAAACTTTTAGGAATTGTGCTGATGTTGCAATTATTTCGAATACGGGAGCAATTCCTCCGTTGTTCGTCAATAATGACAATCCCTTCTTGCTGTACTACAGAGATGTTCGTAAGCCAGCGCCATATAACGTCTATCCATTAATCGTCAAGTGAGTGCAATTTTAGGTTAAATTGAGCTTGAAATTGGTATTTTATTGTATTTTCGGACCTACTGAAATTTTCTTTCTCTTTCAAACCACGTAATGTCATAAATTTTACAGGGATCAAGTTTGTTTGCCAACTACGCAATATGCCCGGTTTGCAGGTATGAAGCAATGGTGTGCTGATAATTGTCTTCGGTATCCTCCAAATTGTCCCGAAAGTGTTTGCTACTGCCCGTAAGTCAATTTAATCCTATTTTGAATCATTTTTAACGCATTTTGATGAAAAAATGTCAACTGGGGTCAGAATTTTAAATGTGCAATGGGAAAATTTTAAAATTAAGTTAGAAAATTTTTAGCCCAATGCACATTTTTTGAATTTTTCCATTAAATAATCCCTCAGTTTTTATCCCAGTTAACATTTTTTTAAATTTTACCCAGTTCACATTTAAAATTTTTGTCCCAAAGCACATTTTTTTCATATTTTCCTTTTTTATTGTCCTAATGCACATTTATTTTTTCAGCCCAATGCATATTTTCAGATTTTTTTTCATTAATTAATCCTTTAAATTTTCACCCCAGTTAACATTTTCTTAAATTTAACCCAGTACATATTTAAAAAATTTTCCCAATGCACATTTTGAATTCTTGTTCATTGAAAATTCTTTAAAATTTTCACCCATTTTTAATTTTTTTTAAATTTTATCTCAATGCACATTTAAATTTTTTGACCCAGTGCAAATTTCGATCATTTAAACTCAATTTTTTACTTTTTTTTCAAATTAGTACTCAATGCGACGCCATCGGAGACATTGCCGGACAAGAAGGTGCTGACGTTTACTGCCAATATCACTGCATCAAATTCAAGTCAAACTGCCCCGCAGACAGATGTAGATGTTACTAAAAAAAAACGGAATGTGATCGATTAGATTTATATTGACGAAAAATTGCTCAATTACGACTTTTTTTAGGAGTTTAATTAAAATTTTTGCCACATTATTTCACACACACACACACAGCCATAAAAATGTCACCAACACTTAAAAAAAATTAAAAACTCAAGTGCGTGTCATTGGATGATTGCCATAAATTTATGTTTTAAATTATTTTCTACTCAATTTATTCACTTAACTATAAAATATCAAATAATAAAAAAAATATCAATGGAAAAAATACAAAAATTAGGAAATTTTTTTGAATGTCATGTTAACACAAAGAGAACACACGAAACCCGTCAAGAATTTGGTCTCGTGTGAACTTTTTGTGGGTTAAATGACATTTGAACCTCTTTTTGTATTTTTTTTATAAATAAAAGTTAATGTTTGAGGGTAGAGTTGATTCGTCAATTGACCCTAAAAGTTGACAGAAAAATGAACGGATGAAAGAAAAATAAAATAAATAGGAAGAAAAATGTACAGAACTGGAATTTTTAAGATCATGACAAATAAAGTTTTTTGAATTTTTATAATAATAAAATGTTTTGTGTTTTAATTCTTTTTCAATTTTTTTTATTTCAGAATATTTGATTTAAAGTAATAAATTATTTAAAAAAAAAATAAATTAATTTTATTTAAAATTATTAAAGCTCAAACTATTAAATTATTTTTAAAAAAAATTAAAAAGTTAATCAAAAGAAGAATTCAGAATAAAGTAAAAATTATCTAAAAATAAAATTTTATTTAAAAAATTAAAAAATGTTAATAAATCGAGATTAAAAAAATAAAATAAATTTAAAATTTCCTGAAAATAACAAAAAAAATTAAAAAAATATTATTTAAAAATAATGTTTTGGACTCAAAAATTTCCAAAAATTAAATTTAAAAATTAATTATTTTTTTTACAAAATTAAAAAATATAATTTTATTTAAATTTAATTATTTTTTAATTATTTAATTATTTAATTATTAATTATTAATTATTTAATTATTTTTAAAACTTTTTTAATATAATTTTCCTATTTTTGAGTAACGTAAAGGTAAGAAAATTCTTAAAATTAATAGAAAAAAAATTTTTTTTTGTTCCTGATAAATTTTTCAATAATAATTATTTAAAAAAAAATTAATTTACATTAAAAATTTTATTTAAAAAAAATAATCTAATATAAAAATTCTTAAAAATATAAATTTAATAAAAGTTTTCTAAAAAAAACTTCAAACAAATTTAAAATTATTTAAAAATAGAAAATTTTAATACAAATCAATGGAAAAAATTTTTACGAAATTCAACTACCTATATTAATTTTCAAAAATTAAAAAATAATTTAAATTTTTTTCAAATTAATTTAATTTAAGATTTTTATAAAATATTGAAGCTCTAAATAAATTTAATTAATAATTTAATTTAAAAAAATAAAAAAAATCTAATATAAAAAAAATTTAAAATTTATAAAAATATAAGTTGTCTAAAAATAAAAAAAAAAAAAATTTAAATTTTTTAAAAATAGAAAAATTGAACAGAAATCAATGGAATTTTTTTTTAACGAAATTCAAAAATTTTAAAATAATTAATTTTTTTTTTCAAAATCATTGAATTTAAAATTTTTTAAATATTTTTATAGAATATTGAAACTCTAAATAATCAGCGAAATGTAGGTAAATTCTTAAATTTAATTAAAAAAAATATTTTTTTCATCATATTATTTTTTTTATTCATTATCCATTAAAAGATTATACATTCATTCAATTTTTTTTATCAGTTAATTATTTTTTTTTATATTTATCATATTTATTTATATAGAAAAATAAACTCTAATTAAAATCACGACGACAATTACATCAAAGATCAAAGTCAATAATTTTCTTAATTTTATTATTTTTTTTTAACTCTAATCAATTTTTCTTTTTATTAATTTTGGTTAATGAAACACGAACTTCTATATTAATTTGAGCTGATTTTCTTATTAAAAATTTTCTTTGGAAAAAAATCAAATTTATTAAAAAATTAAAAATACACGAAAAAAATGCATTAGTTTAAAATAGGCCGTCTCTCGATTTTTTCTTCTTCTTTTTTTCTCTCGTTTGCGTTAAAAAAATATATATTTTTCTTCATTTTTGTGTTTTGTGGAAATAATAAGTATTTTTTTTTTGAAAGTTTTTTTTTAAATTCAGTTAGTTTTTTTTGAGTAATAAATACTGCTCAAGTACGGATAAGAGCAAAATTTAAGCCAACAAAGATTTAATCTCGGGCTTGTCTGTGGCATCGACGTAACTTGTGCCATCGGGAGTGTGTCCATTTTTCTTTGCGCCACTGTCGAGCAACAATTTCACGCATTTGATGTGACCTTCCCAGATCGCTGCCAAAATGCACGAAATTCCGTGCTTGTCCAACGCATTGACATCCGCTCCCTTCGTGATGAGATATTCCAAAACGTCGAGTTGCCCGTAATCGCTGGCATAGTGCAATGGTGTTCGACCGTCTATGACATCGTTAACGTTGATGTTCTGTAAAAAAAAATATTTTTTTTTTTATTAATCAACCAAACGCATCGACGACCCCTCAATGAAAGCAATGAACTAGAAAGTAGTGACCGAAATCATCGCATTAAAAAATGCATAGACACGAAATGACTTCATGCCATCATCATTGAGTCATCGTAATTCCGGAGGTTTTCTTACCTTCTTTTCTATCGAGTCTTTGACACTTTCGAGATCGCCATTCTTAATTGACCAAACCAAATCGCTCATTTTTCGTGGAGTTTTGCGTGAAAATGTTCCGAAAATCGGCTAAAAATGCAACAACTTGACAATTAAAATTCCGACGAGCAGTTAAATTTTGCTGAAAATGCAGATTTTGTGGGATTTCTTGATGTTCGGCAGACTTTAAGTGATGAGAATATAATTTTACAGAATTTTTAACACAATTTTTCTTTTAATTTTCAGGGAAATTCCTGTTTTTATGAAATATTAGAGCAATTTTGTTTTGTTTTTAATATATTTTTGCTGATTCTGATTTTGAGACGATCGAAATTGATAAATATTTTGCATTGGGATTGATTTAAAGGAGTTAATATGATAAATCGCACATATGAATTTAAAAAAAAAATATTTAAAAATTAAAAAATATTTGGAAAACGTTAAAAATAAAAAAAAAATTAAATTAACATATTTAAATATTCAATAAAAAAAATATTAAAATAAATTTGAGATTAAAAATTTAATATAAGATGAAGAAATCAAGAATTAATTTTTTACAAAAAAATAACGATTAAAAACTGTGTCAAAGCCATTTTTGTCAAATCTTGCTCCAAATGGATAAAAATTTGTCAGAGGGCTCTAATTTATCATTTTTAATCATTTTATAACTCAAAACTGCCAAAAAATTGAAACTGAAAAAAAAAATTTCTTTGACACAGTTTTGATTTGAAAACTAAATCAAGAGCAAAACTGTGTCAAAAACTATGTCAAAAACTGTGTCAAAGCAATTTTTGTCAAATCTTGCTCCAAATGGATAAAAATTTGTCAAAGGGCTCTAATTTATCATTTTTAATCATTTTATAACTCAAAACTGCCAAAAAATTGAAACTGAAAAATAATTTTTTCTTTGACACAGTTTTGATTTGAAAACTAAATCAAGAGCAAAACTGTGTCAAAAACTATGTCAAAAACTGTGTCAAAGCAATTTTTGTCAAATCTTGCTCCAAATGGATAAAAATTTGTCAAAGGGCTCTAATTTATCATTTTTAATCATTTTATAACTCAAAACTGCCAAAAAATTGAAACTGAAAAAAAAATTTTTCTTTGACACAGTTTTGATTTGAAAACTAAATCAAGAGCAAAACTGTGTCAAAAACTATGTCAAAAACTGTGTCAAAGCAATTTTTGTCAAATCTTGCTCCAAATGGATAAAAATTTGTCAAAGGGCTCTAATTTATCATTTTTAATCATTTTATAACTCAAAACTGCCAAAAAATTGAAACTGAAAAAAAATTTTTTCTTTGACATAGTTTTGTTTTGAAAACTAAATCAAGAAAAAAACTAGATCAAAAAACTGTGTCAAAAACTGTGTCAAAGCCATTTTTGTCAAATCTTGCTCCAAATGGATAAAAATTTGTCAAAGGGCTCTAATTTATAATTTTTAATCATTTTAAAACTCAAAACTGCCAAAAAATTGAAACTGAAAAAAAAATTTTTCTTTGACACAGTTTTGATTTGAAAACTAAATCAAGAGCAAAACTGTGTCAAAAACTATGTCAAAAACTGTGTCAAAGCAATTTTTGTCAAATCTTGCTCCAAATGGATAAAAATTTGTTAAAGGGCTCTAATTTATCATTTTTAATCATTTTATAACTCAAAACTGCCAAAAAATTGAAACTGAAAAAAAAATTTTTCTTTGACACAGTTTTTATTTGAAAACTAAATCAAGAGCAAAACTGTGTCAAAAACTATGTCAAAAACTGTGTCAAAGCAATTTTTGTCAAATCTTGCTCCAAATGGATAAAAATTTGTCAAAGGGCTCTAATTTATCATTTTTAATCATTTTATAACTCAAAACTGCCAAAAAATTGAAACTGAAAAAAAAATTTTCTTTGACACAGTTTTTATTTGAAAACTAAATCAAGAGCAAAACTGTGTCAAAAACTATGTCAAAAACTGTGTCAAAGTAATTTTTGTCAAATCTTGCTCCAAATGGTAGAAATTTGTCAAAGGGCTCTAATTTATCATTTTTAATCATTTTATAACTCAAAACTGCCAAAAAATTGAAACTGAAAAAATTTTTTTTCTTTGACACAGTTTTGATTTGAAAACTAAATCAAGAGCAAAACTGTGTCAAAAACTATGTCAAAAACTGTGTCAAAGCTATTTTTGTCAAATCTTGCTCCAAATGAATAGAAATTTGTCAGAGGGCTCTAATTTATCATTTTTAATCATTTTATAACTCAAAACTGCCAAAAAATTGAAACTGAAAAAATTTTTTTTCTTTGACACAGTTTTGATTTGAAAACTAAATCAAGAGCAAAACTGTGTCAAAAACTATGTCAAAAACTGTGTCTAAAACTATGTCAAAAACTGTGTCAAAGCTATTTTTGTCAAATCTTGCTCCAAATGGATTAAAATATATCAGAGGGGCTCTAATTTATAATTTTTTTTATTTTATCATTTTATAACTCAAAACTAAAAAAATGAAAATTAAAAATTTTTTTTTTTATGAAAATAATTTTTTTTTGAAAAAAAAATTTAAATGTTTTTAGAACTTATTTTAAAACTCACGCGAAAAAGTTTAATTAAGCCAAATTGAATTTTTAAGACTTAAAATTTTAATTAATTCAAATTTAAGGTTAAGTGTTATTTAAAAAAATTAATAATTTTAAATTAATTTTATAATTTAAACTAAATAATTTAAAATTTTAAATAAAATAAAATAATTTTTTTAACTGCTAAAAAGTGCATATATGCGAATTATCCTATAAACTCGTTCAATTTTATCAATTTCGTTCGTCTCATTTTTAATTGTTTTCAGTGAAAAACAGTACTTCGAGATCGAGTTTTTATTTGCGGAGAGACCATTTCCAGACAAGTTTCAATAGTAAAAAATATTGAAAAATTCACTAAAAAGAACATTTTTCGGAAGGTTATTGACGCATTTCATCAAAAGAAGCAAGAATGGACAAAAGTTTGGATGAAATTATAAAAGCCACGCGCGTTGGAAAGAAACAAAAGCCCGGCAATAATGGCAGAACACCAACAAAGTAAGCGTTTTTCGTTTGTTGTTTATGTTGCAATTTTTACGCTTTTTCATCGTTTTTAGGAAAGGAGTATTAAACAAGAAGCCTTTCGGGAACAAGAAATCTCCGGGAAAGGGTCCCGCGGTAAAACGACTGAACCAAAAAGCATCTCCGGCACGTCCTTTAGGCGATGCTCGTGCAAAAATCGCTCAAAAGACGCGTTCTAAAATTACCGATGCGCGTGTTTTGTTGACAAAAAAGCAAAGAACACGTCCCGCTATTCCGCCAGGTGGATTAAAAACTCGCAAAAATCGCGTCAAAGTTCCACAAATGATGGCTGACGATGACGATGACATGATGATGGATGAAGATATGGATTTTGATGGTCCGGCGCCCGTTTTGCGACGCACTGTCAAAAATAATTACGTCTTGCCACGCACGTTAGCGACAATGCCGCCGCTTCCGACATTTTCGCGCACCGTTGAAACAGACCCATTTGACTGTTACTTACCCTATGAACGACCTCCGGTTCGCCCAGCACCTCCAATGTACAAACCCGAGCCAGTTTCGTTGTTGCCCGATGACCCATACACCGATCTTTATGACGAACCCTCACCGCGCAAAGGGATTTTACGAGGCGTTCAAGGCAATTCCCCCTCACGGAAGGCAAGTAACGCTCTGAAATCCCGTTTGTACTCGAAACCTGATCCTCGCGCTCCGAGCGGTATTTTTGGGCGTGATCGTGATCCCGATCGGGAATTCCATGCAGCGCCGCCAGCAGCTGAGGCTTCGTATCCCAACGGATTCCGGATTGTCGTAAGTAATTTACATACTTCTGTGTCGCAGAGTGACATTCAAGAGCTCTTCGAGGACATTGGACCTCTGCTTGAATCGCGTCTCGTGAGACCCGGCGTTGCGGAAGTCATTTTCAAGAGACTCGCCGATGCGGAAAATGCCGTGGAAACATATCACAATCGACAATTGGATGGACAACCGATGAAATGTTTGCTCGTGCGACAACGCAACATGAGCTTCAAGACACAGTCAAGTCAACATCCTGCCAATAAGATGCCATTGGATCTCGATACGGTGCATAAAGTCTTGTTTAAACGCTAAACAAGGAGAATGAAAATGAGATTTAGATTGGAAATTGATGCTTTTTTCTAGAGTTAATGAAAAAAAAAATAAATGAACAATGAACAAATTTTTTGACATATTTCACAATTTATTTATTAGTTACAGCTCTTCTACATTTTTTTTTTATTTATTTAAATAAAAGGCACACTGATAAATATTGTTCGTAAAATTACCTATTTTCTTTGGGTAAAAAGTTAAGAAAATTTTTTCTAAAAAATAATTGAAAAATCCCAAAAATTAAGTAGCTGAGTAAATAGAAATTTAATTAAAGTCTAAGTGAATATTTAAATATTGTTGAATACTAAATTAAAATATTTTTGCGATTTTGTGAGAAAATTGTCCAAATTTTTGTAAATGTTTATTTTGCCTTAAAATTATATTTTTCTTATGAAAAAAATTTATTTTATTGAATTTGATTTTAAAATTTATGTCAAAAATTTCAAGTTAAAAATTTAAACAAAAATTTTTTGTAAAAAAATCTGTCAAAAAATTTTGAAAAATAATTTTTTTGAAAAAAATTTAACGAAGAAAATTTATGTTTAAAATACGATTTTCAATACAAAAATTCTTAAAAATTGAAAATTTTTTAAAAAAATTTTGAAAATTCCTTGAAAAGTAAGGAAAAGGACCACAAAATGTTCAATTTTGATGAAATTTTTAACTTTTTTTTTTATTTTGCCCCATTGGATTTTCGACTTTTGAAATTTTTGCATTGAAAAAAGTTAATTTGGAACGGCCTAAATAGTTTAATTTTTTTTTTTCAGATTTATAATATAGAAACTAAAAAAAAAAAACCTTTTTAGAAATACTTATTTTCATACAAAATGACTAAAATTTTAGGGAAAAAAATTTTTGACCTTTAAAGTCTTTAACATTGAAGTTGACCTTTTTTAACCCCTAATCTACCCATTTGTTAATAACATTTTGGCGAGAAAAAATAAAGAAAATAATAAATAAATAAATACCAATAAGGTACATTTTGAAGAAAAAATGGAACATGAAAAAAAAATTAAAATTTTCAGGACTATTTAAAATTAACTGTCAAAAAAAATTTTGAAATAAAAATGTAAATAATTCTTATGGAAAAAATCCGTTAACAAATTCAAAAAATGGTAATAGTTAATGGAACATCAATTTTGAAGTTAATAGAACAATATTTTTCCATAAATATTTGGATTTTTTTTTTAGCAATTATTTAGACCAATTTTGAATTATTTTTCACAAAATCTTGAACAAATTATGAAAAATTCACAAAAATTCATTCTCAAAAATTTTGTTAAAAATATTGAAAAAATTCGAAATTTCGTTAAAAATTCAAAAGTTTTACGTAAAAATGTTAATAGAACGAATTTTAAAACCTATTTTCGTTAATAAAACGGATTATTTTTTTTCCATAAGAATTATCTATCTAACTAATGGTCTCGATTTGATGAAATATTGGATTTATTTAGCTTTCTTGAGGTATATAGGCTGCAAATTCAGTTGCAAAGAACGAAAAGAATTACATAAACATCTAAAAGATGTTTATAAAAGAATAATATTCAATTTTGGTGCTCGATAAAAAAAAATCATTATTTACAAACAAAATATATTAATCATTTCAAGTCTTTACCAAAAATATTATTTTTTATAATTTTTCAACCAATTTGGGCTTAATGTAAAAATATTGCTTTAATCTGTCTATTTAAAAAAGATTTTAAAGATTTAAAAAAATAATAATGTTTACCTTCCGCAGAAAAATTTTTTGAAAAAGTTTTTTTTTTTTTAATTAATATTTTCTCAGAATTTTAAATTTAAAAAATTGATGAAAACGTATTTTTCTTTGTCAAAAAAATCATTTCGAATATAATTTGAGTCCTAAAAAGTAAAAAACAAGACTTTGTGATTTTATATAAAAAAATGGACAATTTTCTCACAAAATCGCAATTCAAAAAAATATAATTTTTTTTTATACTGAAAGTCGATTAAATTTAACTAAAAATTTTCAACTAAAAGTCAATAACAAAAAAAAAATCTCAATAAAATCTTATAACAAGTAATTCCTTCATTCCTGTGGCTTCGTTTCTTCCGCTTCATGTTCAACTTGCTCGTCAAACTTGTCGCTTAGCTTTTCCTCCGACATTGACGTTTGCGGCGTCGACGGATACTTCGGAGGCGACGAACCAGGCGTCTTAAACCACACATTTGACGCCATTTTGTGCAAAAATTCATCCAATTGCTTCAGCGACAACGCATTATGGAGCGTTTCCAATGGTCGAATTGGCGGTACTCCGCCAAAGCCTTCAATACCTGTTCAAGGAGAATTTAAGAGTAAATTTACGGGGGAATTTACAAGATGGTTCACATTTTGACATTGACAACACATTGAGGTTAGAAAAGCCAGATCGCGCGAAGGCCAATTTTGTAATTAAGCTTTTTTGTTTTTGTGGTTTTTTTAGGTTAGAAATGATGGATTTTGTTTTTGGGACCTATTCTATCTATTTTGACGGTTTTATAAATACACACCATTAAAAGCAGTGCAAAATTTGATTTGCAGACAAAACATTGATTGACACAAAAAGTAAAAATATTTGTTACCAAATTTCACTGCTGAAATTTTCGTTTCTACTAAGAGAGATCAAGTTGGTGTGCATTTATAAACTTACTTAGTACTTTACCTGAGGGCGTCGCCGTACTCGGGATCATGTCGCGCAAATTGGGTGCCGAGCTACTTCCTGATATGACGGCGGTGCTAAATAAGCTATTTGTGCTAGCCGCCATTTTCCTACTAAAGCCTAAACTTTTGAAAACACCCATCTGGCCAGAGGCAATGCTGTGCCTTTGTCGTCTCGTTCCGCTTTGCGGCGAATCTGTTTTCGTTGCCGGCGTCGTTGAAGATGATGATGGAGATGACGGCGGTTTGGTTACGGCGATAGCAGCAGCATCATTTTTATCGTTATCATTAGACACACAACAAACAACAATGGGGGATGAGGCGATGGTGTCACACGTCGATTCATGTGGCGAATTAGTAAGTGGGCAAACAACATTAGTTAATTGATTATTACTATTAGAAAACGCGTCATCACGTTCTATGGTAGTAGTATTATTAATGTCATCTAAGTTTTGGGGGGAGGGAGACGGGGGGGAATTTTCGTCGAAACTCGCATACGGCTCGGAATTGATACAAATGGCGGGAGTAGCAACGTGAGTTAATTCAATCGATATCTCGTCACAACAGAGCTGTTCGCCAGGGGGCGCCAGCGACGAATTACTCGTTCTCGTAACATGCAATGGGGGCGTTGCGATCAAACCGGGATAGGAATAAAACGAGGCGTACGACGCACTGTTCCGACGTGCTGGCGAGGGACACAAATCGTCGTGCGACGTCTTTTGGTGCAACGACGTTTCGCACGAGCTCGAATAAATCCGGCCAAACCGTAAATTCCGCTCGTGCTGCAAAAAATTGAACGTATTCAACTCAAAAGGGCTCGTTATGTACATCGATGATGATGATACGTTGGATGCAGCGCCATCTCGTCGCCCAACCACTGCAGATGGTTGTTCAAACAGATTTTCGCATGAAACGGAACGCGCAATTAGTTGCGGAAAACTCGTGGAATATTCGGCGGGAAAAAACGGGAGAAAGTCGTTACCTAAGGTCGTATCGTGACTGTTAAATGAAAAGTCGGCGAAATCGGAATTTGATGCGGAAGAAGAGGCGGGATTTGGGGGTGATCCAACGACGCACGTTAATGGCGGCAAAGTTAACGGTTTTTCGTTCGTCGCAAGAGGCGAAATTTTCGGACGTGTATTGTGCAAAATCAAGTCATAAACATCGGAATCGGGCAAGTCGTAGTCTTCGCACGACATGAGACGCGAACACGAAGAAAATTTGATCGCCGACAGAGGTAATTCATTCGTCGCTGAACCACTTTCGAAACTGGGATCGAGCTCGATGTCGATGACGAGATCTTCTACACTCAAGCGGGTTAATGGGGATCGGAAATTAATTCAAAAAAACGAAAACGAAAAAAAAATAACAAATCAAAACAAAAACGAACGAAAATAGTTACCCAAGTAATTAATAAATGTAATTTAATCGCAACGGAAAAAAATGAAAAGAGAAAAAGAAGAAAATTGGTTCATTTTAATAGAATGTAATTTACAAAACATCTCAAAAAAAATTATGGAGATGAAAAAAAAAACACAAAATCATGCAACGACACTTAAAAAAATAAAAAAGAGGCTTACAAGACAACATTCAACAGCAAAAAAGGAAGGTACGTTAATCAGTGCTCGTAAAAAACGTGTTACAAAGTGATACGAAATGGTTTTTATTTTATGATCGTCAATTTATGACTAAATCCAGATTATTTCTGAAATTTATGAGGACTGACTTTTTTTACTATTTTTTAATGAAAAATTATTTTTTTTTTAGTTTCTGATGAAAGATCGTTAAAAAAGTATGAAATGTTGCCTTGAGATGTGTTTTTAATGAAGACCAATTAAGGGAAAAAATCAGAAAAAAAATTCACGAACACGAGAAAAAAAGCATCACAAAAAAAAAATTTTGACAAAAAATAAGGAATTTTTTTTTTAGGAAAAAAAATCAAAACAAAAAAAAACGATAGAGAAGGAAGAAATAAGAATCGATAGACGAAGAAAAGAATTTGACTGTCTCCTCTTTTTGAATTTGCAGCAAACATCCCCTCCTCCGACTAAATTCTTTGAGTGAAATGATCTTTTTTATTTGTTTGTAAATTTTCATTTTGAAAATTCAAAAACATTTTTTAAAATTTTTTTGATCATTTAACGCCAAAGAATTTGACAAACAAAAAATTAATTGGTTATTGTAGCATTTTTTTTCGGAAGACAGCATAGACACGGACTATTACCCTTGGCCAGATGAGTATCGCCAAAAATTAATAGGTTACAGTTTATAATATAAAAATAATTAATTAATTAATTAAAAATTAGTAAATATAGAAAAATTTATGCCAATTTTTGAGGTTAATAAAAATTATTTAATTTTTTTTGTAAAATAATTTTTTTTTTTGGTTTTTTGAAGATGAAATAAAAAAAAATGGTTTAAAGCAAAAATAATTCAAGATGAGTAAATGATTTGATTTTTTTTTTGTAGAAAAAAAAATATTTATATGTACATTGCGTGGGCTTTACTTAGCCTTGCTTGTATTTTTTATTATTTATTAGAAATTGGTTAAAAACACTCATCACTCAAGTGAAAGGAAAAAATATGTTCAAAAGAGAGATAGAGAAAAATATTTAGTGAAAAAATTAGATCAGCAATCCACAAAAAAGCAAAATTTGAAGTTGGTCGGGTTTAAAAAAATAATTTTGACAGTTAAAAAAAATTTATTAAAAAATTATTTTATTAAAATTTTTTTAATAATTTTTTTATTAAATTTTTTATTAAAAAAAAAATTTTTAGCGAACAAAAAAATAATTTTTCATTCAAAATTTTAAAAAATAAGATTAATATTAAATTGAATTTTTCATAAATATTTTTTTTACTTTTAAATTATTTTTTTTTTAAATTTGACATAAAAAATTATTTAATTAAAAAATAAATAATTAAATTTTAATTTTTTTAAAATTTTATAAAAATTATTTGAAGTAATTTGATGGGTTAAAAATTTTTATTTTTTATTTAAAAATGGTCTAAATTAAATTTTTGACTAATTTTTCATCAAATATTATTTTTATAAAAAAATATTTAACTGACCTTAACTTTAAAGTTAAAGTTAAATTAAGTTAAGTTAAATTAAGTTAAATTTTAAAAAAATAAATATTATTTAGAATATTTTTATGAGTTAATGGTTTTTAAAATTTATTTAAAATAACATTTTATAATTTATTGAATTAATTTAATTTGTATTAAAATTTATTTGATTTATTTATTTTTTAAATATTTAAAATAATTTATTAATTTAAAAAAATATATTTTTATTTAGAAAAAAATTTAATTTTTCTGATTTTCTTTTTTTTTTTGTATTTAGAAATATGTAAATATTTAAATAACCAACATTTAATTATTTTTTTTTCATTTTATTTTTAAAAACTTTATTAAAAAAAAATTAAAAAATCACGAAAAATAATTTTTTTTTTTAAATTAATTTTTTAATAATTTTTTTTAACTTGTCAAAAACAATTTTTACGAAAAAAAATTCATTCAAATCTAAAAATTTTTCGAATTTTCGTGATTTAAAAAAAATCAATAAAACGGAATGCTGATCTCTTTATTTACGTCAAAAAACTGACACAACAAGCAATTAAGCCATAAATAAAATTAATGGACAACCATTCACGATTATTCCAAACTAAAGAAAAAAAAAATACGTCAAAGGTGCTATCAGCTATTAGAGCCATAAAGTGTGGAATCAAGTAAGTAATAAAAAAACGCACATTTTAATTGAAATTTTCCATTAAACTAATGAAAAGTGATAGCGACGATAAATCGATGTGCGCCGAATGACAGCAATAAAAAATAAAAATCAGCAACATTCAAGTGCGAAAAATAGGTTAGTACAGGGAAATGTAACCACGGTCAGTGATAAATATTGTTCTCGCTCTAATTAAATGTCTCACGTCGTAAACAAGGGAGTGGAATGTCCCATTTGTTACAAGGACGCGTTTTTGTTTGTTTTTTGTGATTTATCCGTTTTTTCTCTATCTAAGGCACGAGGTTTGGTACCAAAAGGGGTGAAAATTGCGCGATTGTGTTACTTTTTGGTTAAAAATTCATTAAAAAAATTAGAAAAAATAAAATAAAAAAGCTCACTCGCAAATATTTTAGCGATATGCACCAAAAATTGACACAAAAGTCGAAAAAAAAATCAATTTGTGACGATTTTTGGTAAAAAATAAAATTTATGAGAACATTTTAAGAATTGGATATAAAAGATATACCTTGATTATAAACGGCTTGCAAGCTTTGATAATGTGTATGATCTGAGTAAAAATAATAAATTTTCTTATATAAAATTATCGAAACATCGTGGAGCAGAAAAAACAGTGGAAAAGAATAAAAAATATGACAGAGAGATGATGAGTTCTACTTTTTTTTCCATTTCATTCTCTGGGATTTGACATTCAAAAAAAATGTTATTTCATTTAAATTTAACCAAAAAAATTCAAAATAAAAAAATTCTAAAGGGCTCTACTGTCAAAAATTATTTTTGCATTAAAACCGTGTCGTGAAGTGCGAATCTTACCCGTTTTCTTGTAATGTTTTTGTTCCAAGGATCGTGGGCGCATTTCGTAATCAGGACTCGTGGATCGGTTGACGTTCTGTTGATGAATTGCCAGCTCTTCGCTCAAGCGTTTCGCTAAATCGGAAGCTTCATGCCCCGATACGGTATGGGAGTTGCCAATGTAGACGTTGCGGGATCGTTTTCTCTTGTCGCAGTCCGATTTGCGGGTCTAAAATGAGAAAAAATATTTTTTTTTGTTAAAAAACAAATTATTATTAAAAACTTCGAAATGTTGATTTTTTTATTTCATTAAATATTGGCCCAAAATATTTGTAGATGAACAGAAATTAACTTTACAATGAATATTTATTCAATTGTAGGTTAAAGAAAATTCATTAAAATTATTTATTTATTTTTTTTTTATTATTATTATTTTTAAATATTTTTTTATTTAAAAAAAAATATTTATTTTTTTGTCATTTTTAATAATCTTTCCTAATTGATATTTTTAAAACAAAAATTAAAATTTAACTAAGTTAAAAATAATTAAAAAAAAAATTATACCTAATTTTTTTTAAATTTTAAAATTTAACTTTTAATTTATTTTCTTTTAAATTAAATTTGAAATAAAATTTATTTAATTTAATTAATAAAAAAAAGAAAAAAATATCAGACATTTCTTTTCTTTAAAATCTTATAAATATTTTTAAACAAATAAATAACTGAAAAAAAATATATTTTTTTTTTTAAGTAAAAAAAAATAATTAAAAATATGTAATTAATAATAATTTTTTGTCATTTTTAATATTCTTTTCTAATTGATATTTTTAAAACAAAAATTTAAATAATTTAATTTAATTTTTTAATTTTAATTTTTTTTTAATTTAATTTTTTTAATATTTTAATATTTAAATTAAATTTTTAAATTTAAATTTAAATTTTAAAATAAAATAATTTAATTTTTTTTTTTAATTTAAATAAAATTTATTTATATTTTTTCGCAAACAGTAATTTTTTAAAAAAAATTAAAAATGATAAAAAAAATATTTTTTTTCAATTTTTTTAAATAAAAAAAAATATATTAACATAAAAAAAATTAAATTAAAATAATAAAATAAATTAATTATTATTTTTAAAAATTATTTTTTATTATTTTTCAATTTCCCTTTTTTTAATTTTTTCTAATTTTTATAAAATATTTTATTTCAATAAAAATTTTTAAATGAAGTCTAAAATCGGTTTCAATAAAAAATTCAAACTAAAAATGAAAAAAAAAATCAAATTCAGGGCAATAAATTTCATTGATGCATTTTCCACATATTTACTACATCCACTGAATTCTGAGTCAAAAATATGTGACGCAACGTGAATAAATTTACGATCTCATCAAAAAACAATTTTTTTCTCGTTGCATGAGTTCGATGCATAAATTAAGTGAGAAAACAGATGGATTCGGTGCATTTCTTGATGATTTTTATTTTTTTTTTAAATAATTCTTCAAAAAGTGTTTTTTTTGATTTAAGACTCATATTAAGACACAAAACGCTCAAATTAACAAAACATAAATCTGGATAAAAATTCGTTTAATTTTTTTTTTAATTGTATTTCTCACGTTCCGCGTCTTCTTCTTCGACAATTTGATCTTCTTCAGGCAACTTTTTGCGTTTGAAAAATCCTTTTTTCCACAAAAAGATCGTAATTGCCGACAAAATTAACGAACCCACAGCCACTGCAAGGACAATATGCCACATTTTCGGAGCGAATTTTTCATCCAGCACCGGAACCAAGAAATTTTTCAACTCAAAATTGACGATTTTTTGCGTGGATGTCATGTTCAAAGGGAGTTTCAAGACGTTCGCTGTGCAATTTGTGGAGATAATTTGTGAAAAATTCACCATTTTCATGAGAGTTGCGGTGACAAGACGGAATCTCAAGGTAATTTGGGCGACTTCATGGAGCGAATTGATGGAACAAACGAGCTCAGCGACGTTCAAATCGACTTTCGAAGCTTCTCTTTTGGAAATTTTCCGCTCAGGTGAGTTAAAATTTTGAGTTTTTTCATCAACCAATGTCTGAAGTTGATCATTTTTGGTCTTTAACGTGACATTTTCCGGATTAATAAGCGCCGAGGACTCACATTCGATTGGTTGATTGGTAATTACTTCGAGCAAGTACAAAAAATGTTCATTTTTAGAGGTTTTAAAGGGCCACGAGATCCGCGCCTCGAGCTTTTCAATGGCGGTCCTTCCCAAATTCTCAAAATTGTAAGTATGAACAATTTCTGCTCCAATTAATTCCTCTTTTGTACCATTTTCAGGGTAATTTTTCACTTTTGGATCATAAAAAACCTCATATTCGGGCAAACTTTTGCCATGAACGTTCAACTGAACATCTCCCATGATCCGAATTTGGCTTGAAACTTCATTATCAGCCATTGTCGTGTCCTTATCCGGGTTCGAAGCACTCACGGAAGCCGTTAACTCATACTCTGCCTTCAATAATTCCTGACTTTTGTGCAAAAGAGTCACCGTAAAGTTCGTAAAACCGTCTTTTCGACGAAGGGGCGTGGCTAAATCGCAATTTAAAGATTCCTCGGAGGCAGTTTTTGTCACGGAGCAGTCGAGTTTTCGCCCCGTGCGGCGTTTGAAGGACTGATAACTGAACCCAGGAGGGATTTTCAGCTTGAAAATTGTGTCAAAGGCATCATCAGCGATATTTTGAACTTGAATTTGGACGAGAATTGCGCCCGGATCGCCGTAAATGTACGAAGAAACGGTCTGGGCGTGTACTTGAAGGTCTGGGAAACATTCGTTGATGCAATCTTTCTGCACGGATAACGTAATAGGCGTTATTGGTTGCCTATTGAGGATTGGTTGAAGCTCTGTCGTCTCTTTAGAGTTGGTTAAAAGCTCCAAATCCGCGTTAAACTTGATATCGGGCACATAACCCCAGAAATTTTCGCTTTGTTGGATGTCGTAACGCTCACAAAGCTCTTTTCCGCTGGTTAATTCGAGATTTACTGCCTTTTTATCTTTCATATCGTCCATGAAAAGCACCCGAGAGGTCCTTGCAGCATTACGATCCGTGTCTAACCTCAAATTCATGCTAAAGATCAAATTTTTTGGCAAACTTTTCCCGCTGAAACTGAGACAAACCTTCACTGTGGTGCACGGCTGACCATTTTCCGAGCTTTTAACACAAGCAGTTTTCGTTGAAATTGGTCCCAAAGTACTGAGAGTCGTTCTGACATTCACAATCGGTCGAGTTTTGTACAAAAAAACTCGATTTCCGGTTATGGCGCCTACCGCAATATCCGGATATCCGTTTCCGTCGATGTCTTTTCCGCCTGCGATTGAAAATCCAAAAGTTTTTACACCCGAAGCTTCTAAAATTTGACTTGGTTTGACGTTATCGTGCAATTGTGTCGATCCGTGATAGATAAAAACTTTCCCAGCGCCCGCGAATGGAGCTCCAACGGCAAAATCTCCGATCCCGTCGTTGTTGATATCGCCTAAGGAGCAAACGGAAGTCCCGAAACGTGATTGCGCTTCATTTCCGGTGAGACGAATGACGTTCCAGTCGTTTGTGGTTTGAAGATAAATGTAAACACGCCCCGTTTCGTAGCCATTTTGGATGTTTTGGCGCGAAAAAATTGGCGCGCTGATCAGCAGATCGTCTCTGCGATCGCCATTGAAGTCGCCCGTAGCGAGGGAATATCCGAAATAGGCGCCATATTGCTCGCCCATGATTTGAAACTTGTTTCCCTCGAACTGTGCGGTGCTGCGGGAGTCGTAAATGACAACGACGCCCTTTTTATTGTAACGAGGTGCTCCCATGGCGAAAGATTTGACATTTGCATTGAACTTTCCGACCGTCATCGAGTATCCGGCGTACGAATATGACTCGAAACGGATGCGAGAATAGCAAGAACGCGAATAAGGAAAATGAAAACACGATCCGTGCCATGAAGAGTAACCTACATCGCCGAGAAAGATGTCGTCTGAGGAAATTGCCGCACTGAAACCACGTTGAAACCTATTGCCATAAGGTCCGTTGATTTCACTGACAGAATTTGCTTGGATATAAAAGCATTTTCCTCGAGCGTTGAACAAATCATCATAAAATTTTGGAGCACAAACGACAATTTTTCCATTTTCCTCGCTGACGATTGTCGCTCCGAGCATTTGTCCCGCTTTATTTGTCTTTCCCGCCAAAATTTTTTCGATAATTTCACATTTTTGCGTTTGATAGTCGCACAAATAGGCGGCGCCACTCATTTTTCCGTGGCTTGTTGTCACATTTGGTGCTCCGATGAGTAATTTATTCTCGTTTCCCGCTTGGAACAGAGAAACTGTGTAACCGAACATGGCGTCATCTTGCTTTGTGGGCTCATGGAATGTCAAAAAATTTTTTGTGTCAACATTGAACGCGAAAATTTGAATATTAAGACTTAAAAAAATTATTGGGAAACGCCCCAACATTTTTTTTTTCTTGTAAAAAATTAATTTTTTTAGAGTTTCGAATGACTTTCTTGAAGGAACTGACCTGAAAAAAAAATAAATGCGTATTTATGAAGGAATTTCTAAAGGAAATGCTTCCTGAGAGATTTGAAAAAAGCTAAAAATAGAAAAAATGATTCATAAAAACAATCAAAATCAGCAAAAATTATCTTGAGAGGAAGAAGTTACATGTCATCGATGTCGTCATTCGTTTTTTTTTTCTTTAATCAGTACAAATTGAAATTTGTTCAACATCTAAAAAACAAATGTGTGTGGCGATTGACATGAATGACAAAAAAGTGAGTTTTTTTCTAACAATAAATAATAATCTTGGGCTATGTTTGTGTTTTTTGATGGACTTTGACGAAATTATTAGTCATATAAATTATATATTTTTTTGAAATTTAAAAAAAAAATATTTATTTCCATATAGAGCAGATTTTTCTATTTTTAAAGCATTTTTAAATATTTTTTTTTAAATTTTACTTTTTTTAATTTTATTTTTTTTTAATTTTTTTTTAATTCTACTGTTTTTAAAATATTATTATTTTATTTAAAAATAATTTTTTTTTTAATTTTAATTTTTTTTTAAATTATTTCTTGGTTAAGTTATTTTTATTCATTGAAAATGTTTTTTTTACATTTTTTTAAAATAATTTTTAAATTTTTTTAAATCAATTTTTTTAATTATTTAAAAAAAAATCTTATATATTTTTTTTATATTTTTATCTAACTTAGGTCGATCTTATTTTTGTCTAACTTTTTGTGCTTCGCCTAATTTAAAATAATTAATAAAAATAATTTCATGAAAAATTTATTTTATTTATTTATAAAATTTATATTGATTTTGCCTTAAAAAAAAGTTGAAACTAAGCACTTGTGGAAAAAACTATACGTTCTCGAGCATATGTTCCATGGAGAAAAATGTTAGTTTTGACTCAAAGAAGGTTTATCGCGAAAAAAAATTAAAAAATCTGACATTTTTTAAATTTTTTTTTTAATAAATAATTCAAGATTCTATTAAAAATATTCAGTTTCGAAAATTTTTATATCAAAATTAATAATATTTTTTAATTAATATTTTTAAGATTTTTTTTGAAATATTTTTTATAAAAATTAATTAAAAATTTTTCTCTTTCATTTTTGATAAATTCAGAATTTTTTAAATAAAAATTAATTATAATTACCAAAAAATTTCAAAAAATATGTTAAATATTAAACTTAATTTTATTAAATTTTTATAATAATTATTTGATTTTTTTTTTCTTATCAAATTTTCTCGTTTTTTAAATAAATAATATTTTAATTCACTCATTTTGTATGAAATATTACTTTAAAAAAATAATTAAAATTTATCTTCTAATATTAAATAAAAAATTTGGGAGAAAAATTTCAAAATAAATTTACAACGGAATAATTTTTCAAAAAATTTTTCAATTTTTTTTAAATATTTTTTTAAATTATTTTTTATTAATTTTTTAAAAAATTTCATTACATTTTATATAAATTCAGAATTTTTGAATATTTTTTTTCATGAATTTATTTTTTTTCTACGCAATTTGATAAAAAAAAACAACTCATAAAAGTTCATAAACCCCAAAATTATCTCTCTTATCAAGTGCACTTCAAAATAACTCTCACCGTAGACAATAACTTAGCAATAAAATAATAAAAAAAAATCCGTGACCAAGTCAACATTTGCAAAATTACACTTTAATTACATACAAGAAATCTGATTAAGCAACAGACTTGTTTATATTTTTTTTCACAAATCTCATCTATCTTTCAGTGCAATCCACTGACTTCTTTCAGTTCACATCCAACTCTCACTTCGAACGGTAAAAAAAAATTTTTTTGCAATAAATTCTCCGAAGCATGATCAATAAAGACACACTTCGTCTCGTCTATCGGATTTCGCGCGATTTGATACTTGTCGCTTGTGCCGCCGCAGTTTACATCGGATTCAAAGTCGCCTTTAACGTTTTCGAATTTCGAAATAGGACCGGATTCTACTGTAGCGATCCAGATTTATGGTATCCGTACAAAGCATCGTCAGTTCCAACGAAAGTTTTGCTTTGGTATATTTGTACTTTGATCCCGATCGGAGTTTTTTTGGTTATCGAAGCAAAATGGAGCTCGGGCGGAATTGTGAGGTTTTTTAATTTTAATTTTCCGATCTGGATTCCGGCGACGTACAATCGGATGGTTCAATATGTCCTCGGATTTTACCTGCAAATGTCATTTATGCTGCTGCCGAAATTTTTTGATGCCCCACATTTCCTCAGACCGCATTTTATGGCAGTTTGTCAACCTCTGATCGGACCTCAGAACGTTTCTTGTGCGGAAATCACGAATCCCCATCAGTTTATCACGGATTACGAATGTCGAACGGATGCTGGATTTACAATTTCTCAAATCCAAAACGTTTATTTCACTTTTCCGAGTGGACATACAAGTTGCAGTTTCTATACCGCCGTTTATTTGGTCGTTTACCTCCAAAATCGCGTTCGTGCCAAAAGTTTCCGTGAACTAAAATTAATTTTGCAGTTCCTTTTACTGATAATGGCGACATCTGTGGGCATTACGCGTCTCCAAGATCATCACCATCATGGCGTCGATGTCATTTTTGGCGCCATTCTTGGATCAGGAATCGCCATTTTCGCAAATTTATCACTCCAAAAACTCTTTCCCACAGTTCGGGACGTCACGGGATTCACAAATCACGGAAGCGACGACCAGAATCACAATAATTTCGAGGGAATTGACATCCAGCGGCAACAAAATCCACAACAACAACAACGCTCGAAATGAGTTTTGAGGTTAATTTGGTATTCAGCACGGCAATATCCTACAACGACAACAGACAACGGGCATTATCTCATAATAATAATTGAAATGTTCTTTCTCTTCCTTTATTATTTTTTTTTTAAATCACACACGAACGGGCATTCCGTAAATAGAGACACACATAATTTATTTATTATTATTGATGTTCGACGCGCATTTTTGACGACGAGCGACGTGCTGTGAACTGTTAATTTTATGCTAATAAAAGTGAATACAAAATTTGAATTAATATATTGGTCATTATAACAATTATTTAATTAGCTTGTTGGGTTATCAATCTATTGCCGATGTACAGCGAATGACGATGCGATGATGAGGAATTTGTTGTACATCGTTTTTTTTTTTGTTTTGCCATTAATTGGTTTGATTGTGCGTTTCGTTCGGGTTTTATCAAGTGCTGTTTTGTAAGAAAAATGGACAAATTTTTTTTTCGAAAATTCGATTTTTTTTATCTTCAACAATTTTTTTTAAATAATTTAAAAATTTTTTTTTAAAATTTAAAAAAAAAATTTAATTATTTTTGAATTTTGCAAATAATTAACTTTGAATTTTCGAAAATAATTAAATTTGATTTCAAATTTCGAAAATTACAAATTATTATGAATATCCAAATTTTCAAAATATTTTTCAATTTCATTCTAAAATTTCGAGAATTAAGTCAGAATTAACTTTCGAAAATTATTGAAGAATAACAATTTTCGAAACTTTTCGAAACTTTATGAACTCATTTGAAAATTTTTTGAAAATTTGTAATTCATAACTCGAAAGTTTTAGAATATACTCAAATAATTTTCGAAAATCGAAAAAATTTTAAGTTTTTTCAAAATTCTTCTAAAAGTTTCGAAAATAGTTTAATTTGCTTCTTAGATTTTCGAAAACTGAAAATTATGAATAATTAAATTTTCGAAAGTTGTTTAAAAGGCTTCAAAATCTTTCGAAAAATAAATGCTGTGAATACCAAATTTTCGAAGATAGTCAAATAAGCTTTCAAATTTCAAAAACTGCTCAAATTACTTCAAAAATTTTCGAAATCAGCAATAATTCATATTTTATATTTAAAATATAATATTCATTATTTGCAGATTTCGAAAGTTTTTGAGTAGTTTTGAACAATTTTCGAAAACTGTTTGATTTGCAACTGTCAATTTTCGAAATTTTTTCAAATGGATTCTAAAATTTTCGAATTAATAATTTCAAATTTTCGAAAATTCGAAGTTCATTTTCGAAAATTTTACGATTTTCTGAATCTCAAATTTTCGAAATAACGTCAAAATAGGCTTTCAAATTTCAAATTTTTGACAAAACTACTTAAAATTTTTCGAAAAATTTAAATAAATATTTCGAAATTTAAAATATAAATTTTTGACAAATTTTCGTTTTTGTTCTAAAATTATTCGAAAATGATTTAATGAAATTATTTTCGAAAATACTTCAGAAGAAAAGTAAAATTTTCGAAAATGAACTTCGAATTTTCGAAAATTTGAAATTATTAACTCGAAAATTTTAGAATCCATTTGAAAATTTTTCGAAAATTGTTCAATTAACTTTAAAAATGTTCTAAAACTGCTTTAAACTACTCAAAATCTTTCGAAATTCGCAAATTATGAATATCAAATTTTCGAAAAATGTTCGTTCGGCTTCTTTTCAAATTTCGAAAATGGTTCAACAGGTTGCTTCATCTAAAAAAATATGTCATATTTTCTCACAAAATATCACTTAATGAAAAGATTTTTGTTTGTTTGTATTTATTTATACGAAGTAATTGGTTTTGATAGCGCAGAAAAGAACTGTGCTGTGAGGAAATACTCGTCTGTGACCTTTATTTCGACATTTCTAGGGCACCATTTCAGTCGCAATCACTGCTCAATTCTTCTTTTTTCGTTCCCATCCTCTCTAAATCTCATCAAATTGACACAAATTTGCGGTTTTCGCGCTCACTCATAAATATTTATTCAAGAGAGTGGCATCCAAAAATAAAACCGAACGAACATTATTAATAATAATAATAAATATTGCAAATATTCAAGTCAGTTCAGCACACATACAAGCAGAAAAGTTCTCGCGGCTCTTGATTAGAACCGGTTTCATAGATAAAAATTCAATATATTCATTTAACGAAAAAAAAAAATAAAATATCATCGGATCGCTGTCTTCTAAGCAGATCGAGCATTACCATATAAATATATGTAGAAGGCAGTAACGTGAGTCGTCATCGTCGTAAATATTTATTCAAAAAGTGTCTGAAACGTTCTCGCATTCGGTATAACAACGAGACAAGACAAGACCAATAACTGTAGTAACCAGATTAGTGCAATAATAACAACGAGCTGGCATGCGGAGTGTGTAGGCTTCTAATGTGGGACAATTTATAGTCATATTTGGTGCAATATTACCATTTGACGCGATAACTTTTACAATAACAGATCGAAATGTGTGCGTTTTGTGGTGCGGTAATTGGAGAATATTAGTGACGGATTGAATTTTATGGATTATGATGAATTACTTTTAATTCATTTTCGGAGAGATTTTGTATGAGAATCGACTTGGGTGTCCATTTTGAGGATTTTTGTTGTTTCTTTTTCATTTAAAA
Organism: Culicoides brevitarsis; assembly: GCF_036172545.1. Lineage (NCBI taxonomy): Eukaryota > Metazoa > Arthropoda > Insecta > Diptera > Ceratopogonidae > Culicoides > Culicoides brevitarsis. Next base: position 30,214,542 of record NC_087087.1, on the reverse strand, counting down.
GCTAAAATTCGAAAATAAAAGTCATTCGAAAGTCAAATTTTGAAACTTGAAGTCATTGGAAAGTCAAAATTTGAAACTGGAAGTCATTGGAAAGTCAAAATTTGAAACTGGAAGTTATTGGAAAGTCAAAATTTGAAACTGGAAGTCATTGGAAAGCAAAATTTGAAACTGGAAGTCATTGGAAAGTCAAAATTTGAAACTGGAAGTCATTGGAAAGTCAAAATTTGAAACTGGAAGTCATTGGAAAGTCAAAATTTGAAACTGGAAGTCATTGGAAAGTCAAAATTTGAAACTGGAAGTCATTGGAAAGTCAAAATTTGAAACTGGAAGTCATTGGAAAGTCAAAATTTGAAACTGGAAGTCATTGGAAAGCAAAAATTTGAAATAAAAGAATAAGAAAAATTCCTAAAAACCCAATAAAAGTCTTCAAAAAACTTTTAAACCACTTTGATCAACCAACCTGATCATTTTTCAACTCTTAATAATTTCATCACAACTTTGTTATTGAAATCCGATCTAAAAATCATTCACTCGTGACGAAAAAAACAAAAGAGAATTTTTCTCAGTTTTACGTTTTAATTAAAATCATCAAATGACATCAACTACACATTATTATTAATAATTAAAATATTATTATTATCATTACAATTTATCAGTTAAAATTATTTTTAATGCGAAAACAAGTGAAAAATGAATGCAAAAATTCTATAATCAGACACTTTATCAAAAAAATTTCTTTTAATTAAATTTTAATTGTTGTTTGTTTTTGTCGTTTAACGCGTCAAAAGCAAAAATAAAGGGAGACATATTTTTCGTTAATTAATTTATTTATCAATTAAACTGAGTTCCTGAGAATCTTCAATAAGGCACATTTCTTTGTGAAACATTGCAAAAAATTCAAGCAAAATGACGTGATATGCCGTAAAGTTTTTTATTTGTTCAAACTTGATGAAAAGATTATTTCTGAGAACAAAAAAAAACTGAACGAAACTTAGCAACTATCATGCAACTTTTTATTTTTTTTTTTTATCGTTGTTTGTATTTTTATGAGTCATTAAATTTTGTCTAAACTATCGGTAGGAGATTTATCTGATTTTTTGCTGTAATGAGATGCGAGATGGTGACAAATATAAGAAAATTATTAATAAATATTGAAATTCGAGCGGAATAAATTATAGGAGGGTTTTGGTCATTTTCTGAGAATTTGAAGCAATTGTGACGAATTTGGATCAAATTTTTGTTTAAAATTTTTTCAAATAAATTTATGATTCTAAGGCAATTTTGAGTTCAAGCTACTAAAATTAAGAAGATTAAAATATTTATTTACGTTTAAAATATTAACAAGAAATTGCTAAAAAAATCTAAAAGTATCAAAACTGATATTTAATAAAAAAATTCTTAACTGTCAATTCAAAAATGAATCAATTAAAAATTTGAAATTCGCCTTTGCGCTAATTCAAAAACTCAAAATCCATAAATTTATAAAAAACCTTCAGTCAAAAATTTTGTTTAAGAATTTGTTTAATTTTATTCGTCAATTTTTAAAAAATTTCCGAAATTCGTAAATCGCCTTCTTGCTAATTCAAGTTTGAAACACTTTTAGTAATTGCATCTGCCTTAAACGCTCAATTCCATACAAAAAAATTAATTTTATGACTTAAATTCTTAAACTCTTCTATTTCCCCTTCTTTAAACTAAAGCGACCAAACGACTCGTGTCTCTTTTCTCGGTTGGCACTCAATTAACTAAAACAAACAACAAATATTTATCTATAGCAAAACATATGAGAATCATCTCTCCATGATGTTTTTAATATAATTTTCTTCTTTTTATCTTAAACTTGCAGCATCAACAGCAGCGTCTTCATTCTAAATATATTTACATTAAAACTTGCGTTGCATTCATTATATATTTTTTTATTATTATTTATTATCAATTATCTCATCTTTTTTCTTTATTTTTTTTCTTACATTTTTTTTTATTTATTAACTTTTACTTTTATTATTTATTATTTAATATTAATATTACACTAAAAATTAAGAGTTAGTGAGTTTCATCGACTAATAGAGCGACAGAAAGAGAGAGAAACAAGAATAACATTAATAAATATGACTTGACTTGTAAATATATATTTATTTATAGATAAGGCACCTATGGTTCGCATTTATCTCCATTGAAGAACAAATATTTTCAAATAATTAACATTCAAGTTTTTTTTTGTTTTTGCTCTTTTTAAGTATTAATAAGTTATTTGAAAGAAGATGAAAAAAATCCAAAATAAAATCTTTGGTTAGTCTAATTGTTATTAAATTTTTTTCTTGAAAATATTCGATTTTTTTCGACAGGTTTCGTTTTTTTTTATTTGTTTTTAATTACAAATCAGGGTATTTGTATGTAAAAAAATCGTCATTAAAATGTGTAACAAACGGGCGCGAGACAAGTTTTTTTTTCTCATAAAAAAATAATAAATTAATAGTTTAAATATCATTTCGGACATTTTTATAGCGATTTTTGTCACATATACATGCTCACAAGTTTTGTGTGTGGGCAAAAAAAAAAAATACTTCGTACGAATTTAAAAAAAAAAGTGCTAAAAGCTCGTTTTAACATTTAAATTGTTTGTTTAGAGATGTTCGTCATTGTGACCGTAAGCTGCCTTCTTGAGTGGCGTCGTTTCGGGCGATCTCGAGGGACGGTTTCGTTTGAAGAAGCCACATTTGTACAAAAGTAAGATGAGAAGTAAGAGTAGTAAGGTACCAGCGAGTGCTGCCAATATCACGACCCATAATGGGATAACGCCCTCTGTTGGCACAACCACTTCGCTCGCGGTATTGACAATTTCGTGCTTTTTAATGGGCTCGTTTTTGGGTCGATCGATATACGGGAGTTTTGTGACGCGACCAACTGCCATGGTCGAGAACGACACGGGATCTGTGGAGATTTGTTCGAGCGTTTTGATGACTAGACGTGTACGGAGTGCGATATAAGCGTCGTCGTTGTTTTCTAACGGACCAACGGTGCATTTGAACATGGCACATTTGAAGGCGGGCGTGCATTGAAGCGCTTCAGCGAGAGCGTTATCAACTTCACGCTTGACAAAGAGATGATAATGTTTGAGACCATCATCGTCGTCTTTGTCGTTCGTTTGAATTGTGTTTAAATTGAAGTTTTGTGTTCCAGCAACGCCATCTCGTGATCCGCTACTTCCACGAGTTCCCCATTGTGCGGAAGAACTTCCGTGACGCCCATCAGACGAAGAATGAGAAGAGTAATTACGACCTCCGCTGTATTCAGAACCGCTTGAGAATGTACGATCGTAAGAGCGAGAACTGCCATCGGAAGAACCTGAATGAGATCCTGACGAGGAGCCCCATGAGCCTCCGGAAGAATATGAAGCATCTCGTCCTTGAGCTCCTCCATAACTACCGGAAACGTATTGAGTACTTCCGCCGCCGCCTTCGTAACGAGGCCCGCCAACGCTTTGCCAACCAGATCCTGAAGAGGCTTGACTTCCGCCGCGATATGAACCTTGAGCTCCGCGAGATTGACTTCCAGATTCGTATTGGGAGCCTGAGCTGCTTCCGTAAGAGGCTTCACGATCATACGAGTTTGATGAACTTCCTGATCCGCGACTACTTTCATAACCTCCTCGTGAAGCACTTCCTTGAGAAGCTTCCCATCCGCTGAAACGAGAGCCTGAAGCTACAGGTCTCGATGTTGATGTCGTCGTAGTTGTTGTTGTTGGAGGAGGAATTCTCGGAGGAATTACATCCAAATTGTGTCCTCGACTTGCAGAGCTTGAGCTCCATTGAGATCTTTGTTGTTCAGCTCCTCCCAAGACACTTCCGCGAGAATAATCTTCGCCACTCGAGTACGAGGAAGAAGATGAAGATGACGTGAAATGTGTTTCATTTCGTCTTGTCTGATGTAAACGAGATGCCGTTGCACCTTCTGTACTGCGATATACGCCAGCACTCTCCAAATAACTCTTTTGAACAAGTGTTCGATCCAATTCGAGATTATACTCATTGATATGTGGGGCACGTTCGCACTTGATGTTACCATGTGTTTCGGGATCATTTAATAGATACACGAACGGCTTATTGTCTTGCGTTGCATATGGCCATAAAATGTACAATTCTGACTCTTGAATGCGTGATGGACCTGTATTTTGTATGTTATAAATGTGAACAGTTTGTGGTCCAATTTCTGCTTCGGTTGTAGCATTTTCGACAGCGAGATATTCCGTCGTGTTGTACTCGATTTTCGTTTCTGACGTGCCCGAAATAACTGAGGTACCGAAAATAGTTAAATTAGTTTCGATCCAGATTCCAATGTTCTTTTTGATGCGATTATTAAAGTCGGTTTGATCGAGTTCGGGATTCGTAGAGTTTACAATCATTTCCAAATCGTAGCTGGGAGCTTGTGTTGCTTCTTTTGTGGGTTGCAAAATGACATTGAAACGAACTTCGCGATTTTTGGGCAAGGGATTTCCAATGTCGCATTTTAGTGTGCCATTATTGTAAATTGAAGGAGCTGTGCAAGTAACAAGAGTTTTGTTTCCAATAGCTTCGGTTTTACGGAAATTCAAGGCTTGAGGAACATTCATGAAGAATCCAGCTTCGAAAGCATCTTCGCCGTGATTAGTAATTTCAACTTCTACTTTGAGATTGCTTTCAGAACCAAGCAAGAATTTGTCGACTGTATCGACGCGCAAACGCAAATCAGGGATACAAATGTTGTCTGGACCGCAATTCTTTTGGATGTTAATTGAATCGGTTTGCATTGTGCCGACGTTTAAGTCAAGGACAGGTTCAAGCGTTGCAGTAGGTTGACGTTGAGATGATGAATAAGGAGATTTAGGGAGATCGTATTTCATTTCGACTTCCAATGGGGTCAATTTATCACGAACATTAACGAGATAAACGCGTTCCGTGCGACATTCACGACGATTGCGATACAAGTGAATTGTGTTATTCAAAACATTTGTACCTTGGTAGTCTAAGAAGTTCAAACGAGGCGTTTTAGACTTTTTCGCATCCAACAACCATGATACGTTTATATCCAATTCTGGAGGTACATTTTTGCCGTGATACTTGATGCAAGAGTCAATTTGCGTACAAACGACTCGCGTATTTGATCGTGGCAAGAAACACTTGGCATTGTCCAACGAAATCAATTTATTTTCGGCAGAGAAACTGGTTGTTGCTTCAATTACGACGACGGGACGTGATCGGAATACCAAAACGCGATTTGATTCATATGCGCCTACCACGAGATCGGGGTAAGTATTGCCATCGAGATCGACGCCGCCCGAAAGTGAGAATCCAAAAGTCTTTAGGAAACGAGAATCGGCAATTGTTTCAGCATTTATGACTTGAGATGCCTTTTCACGTACTCCATCTTGCGATCCGTAGTAGATATAAACGCATCCGCGACCATTTTCGCCATCGTAGGGGGCTCCCACGGCAAAATCTTCATAACCATCGAGATTTACGTCTTTTAGTGTAGACAAAGCCAAACCGAAACGAGATTTTGATCGTAATCCGTCACGGAAATGTTGTCTTCCAAAGGTTTGAGATTCATCACGGCTTTGATAAAAGACGTAAATTCGACCAACTTCGTATTTCTCTTCATTATTGGGCTCTGTATGCATTGGAGCTCCTACAATTAAGTCATCTAAGTTGTCTCCATTGACATCGGCAACAGCAAGAGAGTATCCAAAGTACTCTCCGATTTGCTTGCCCGTGATGTTACGTTGATGATTCATGTTTTGCGAGAGAATGACGATTTTTCCAAGCAATCCAGCGCCGCGTGGCATACCCACAGCGACATCTTGCTCGCCATCTCCATTAAAGTCACCGGCAACACTCGAATACCCGAGATACGAATCGTCATCCGTACTTGGACTTTCTTTCGTCGCAAAACTTTGATCACGATGATTTCTTCCGTTATACGAATAAACCTGCCCTTGCCAATACCAACTGCCAGGAGCTCCAATAAACATGCGATCTCCTGTCTTTGTCACAGCAGCACTAAATCCAGCTTGGCACGATCCTTGTCGATGGTATCCCCATTGCGTCGTGCGACACGGCGAAATTTCATCGAAAGTCGTAAAGTTATTGTTCGTTACGAAGCACGTACCAACCGGTTCATGTCTCTCGGATTTGCGCGGCGAAAATCCGTGGAAAACGTAACGCGGAGCACACGCGATCAATGGTCCATTCATGCCAGCACTCGCGACGGTAGCGCCAAACCATTGATTGGATTTTGTGCTTTCTTGTACGTGACCGATCGCGTCAAATCTAACGGGCTGACACCGATTGTCGCCGTAAATTTCGCACCGATAAACGACACCGCCATTCCGGACGCCATCTTGATTACTTTGGGCTTTTGGCGCGCCAACAATGACCCATTTACGGACATTTTCCGCATGCAGGGCTACGCTGAAGCCAAACATGGAACTGGACTCGCCCTCATGTCGGATGTAATTTGTCGTTTCAATGTTAAATGCATTAATTTTGGTGATGACTTGACACGTTAGCAGCACTACGAACAGCAGGAATTTTAATGTACTTTTTGCCATTTTTGTATTTCTGATTATCATTCCTTTTCTAATTTCCTTTCATTTATAAAGTTAATATCCTTTGATTGTTATTTTTTTTTATTTTTGCTTTTAGGCACTTGCTTACACAATTTATGCTTCGTTTGTTTTTTTTTTTTTCGTTTCTTTTGTTTCTCTTTTTTTTTTTTTAATTCAATAAAACACAATTTAACTGTCTTGTCTTCGTCTCTTCTTATACAATTCCATTCAATTCACTTATTTTTACTTTTTCCTCTCGTTTAGTCGTGTTGTTGTTGCATTACGTTGATTTTCCTCCACTCTGCTGTCTATTTTTAGCAGATTTTTTTTTTAAAGATTTTCTCAACGAAGATGACTTCATACGCCAACTAGATGAAAAATCGTGCGTGATTTTTTCCGCAAATGGCAGTTCGAGGTTGTATTTTTCAATTTTCCGCAGGAAAAGTTGCAATTTTCATCGGAAAATGATCTAATCGGCAGCAATTGATGCCATTTGGTAGTGATTTAACGTAGCGAACGCGCGCGCGTAGGTTTCGTACTTCTTACGTATATACACGATACCGATGAAAAATATTAAGAAAAAAAAATTTTTAAATAAATTTTTTTTTAACCGTCTGTCACGACGCGCGAGATTCGAGTATTTCTTGATCCACACACGACGACTTACTTCACATGACTAATGTAACTTTTCGTTTCGGAGACATATGAATGGCAATTCTCTCTCTTGTTTTTTGTTCGACGTACGTTCGAAATGTAAACCTACAAGCGTGCATTTGTGTATGTGGCAGGGAAATCCTCTCTCTCACTGTTAATTTCTTGTGTATGTGACTCAAAGTGCACCAAAAACAAAACATATAAATAAACAGAGAACCGATTTATTATTAGAGCTGATGATAAACATGACAAATTTATAGTTACGACTCGTGTAGAAGACACTGTGGAAGTAGAAAACGTCTTGGTTCGATCTCTAAACAACATTCGGAGAGTAAGGTGTGAATTATGTGGGAGGAATGAATGATGATGTAAGGCATTTGAGTCACTTATGTTGTTTTTTAGATCAAAAAACGGTGAAACTTTTCCTCTAAACATTTTTTTTCATTTAAAACCAAAAAAAAAATCGAAGGTCAATGCACAAAAACTCATCAGCTGAGAAATTTGTTGGGTCACTCAACTCGTAAAACTAATCAATCAGTGTTAATCTGCCATAAAAAAAATCTTAAAAGTACTAAAAAAAATTTAAACCACAACCTTATCAGGTGTTAAGTCATTAATTTCGAGCGCTGCATTTCTTTTTTTACTCTTCTTCTTCTTCTTGTGCTGGTAGATTAACAAATCATCAAGTCAGTCTCATGTTTATAAGTGATCTGTTTCTGCTCTGACATGTTTATGAACCCTTTTTAATCGCTTCTTGTCTTTACTGTCTTAAGGTTGAGGATAGGAGAAAGAATTCTTTATGTTTATTCATTCAAATGGAAAAAGAAGTATTTAGAGAACAATTTTCTGATACATTTATGAACTTTAATTAATGGTTGAGATAAGAAATTTCTTTTGAAGTTTTTATGAAATGTTGTGAAAAATTTATGTTTCGTAATTTTTTTTTGTTTAATAAATTATTTTTTAATGAAAAATTATTTAAAAAGCAAAAAAAAATTAAAAAACAATTTTTAAGCAAAATTTTTGACAGCTGTCAATTTATTTAACTGTCAAAATTTTTTTTTATGAATTTTTACATTCAAATAATTTGACAGCTGTCAAAAATTTAGTTCAAAAATTAATTTCTAAATTTTTTTTTGGCTTAAAAATTCATATTTTTTTTTAGTTTTACTTAAAAAAATAAAAAAGCTTAAAATTCATCAAAAATTAAATTTTTTCAAAAATAAAAATTATAGTTGCCATATTGACAGATGTCAAATATTTAGGATTAATATTAATTTTCAGACACTTTTAAGCTCTAAATTTCATATTTTTTCTTAATTTTACTCAAAAGAGCTTAAAATTCATCAAAAAAGAAGATTTTACGAAAAAAAGTTACAGCTGTCATATTGACAGATGTCAAAAATTCCTTCCCAAGCTGAAATTTGAGATTTTTTGTCAAAGTTTATTTGAGTAAATACTTAAAAATTTTAAAAATTAAAAGATTTTTTTTTGTAATTTTTTAAAATTAAATTTAAAAAAAAAACAGCTTAATTTTTTTTTTGATAGAATGACAGCTGTCAAAAAAATTTTTAAATTCATTTTTTTTAAATTATTTTTTTTCAATTTTTTTATAAATTAAAAAAATTTCAAAAATTAAGAAAAAATTTCTCTGTTGAATGTTAAAAATTGCAAAAGAACAGTCTCGAAGAAATTTAAAAAATTTCAAAACGTCAAATTTGCACAAAAAAATGAATGCGGAATTAATCATAAAAAATTAAAAATAAAGACAAGAAGTCCCGACTTTTGACATGTTTGTTAACCAGCTTTATTACTTCAACCGATATGATGCGAATGATTAATCGGAACATCTATTTTAACAGCTGCAGATTCCAACCTGACCTATCATTAAAAAACGATCAAAGTGCAAGCATATTTTCATCATATCTTGACCTAAATTATAACGAAAATGTTGTATCGCGAGTATTTTTATGTTCAATTACCCTTGAAAACATTCTTCAGTGATTCCCATTATCGAATTGGTATCATTTTTATATTTCAAGCCGTTCCCTTTAACATTATTTTTTTGTTCAAGAGCTATTTACTTGTAGAAAAGTGTCTGGATTTCAACCAACTTGAACACATGTTGAGACCGGAAAATGTTTCAAAATAACAAAAACGGATCTGATCGCTTTTCGTAACAAATGACTAAGGAAAAAAGTAATTTTTAAAAATGAAAATGCGGAAAATCCACTTAAAGTTCACAATGATTTATGATAAATTGATGGAAAACGAAAAGTTCTGAGCCAGACAAATGTTTTCCATTGAAGAAACAGTCGATTTGTAAAAATAATAAAAATTTATGTAGTGGCACTTGATTTCTGTTCACTGAGCTTGTAAGAGCAGAATTTAACGAGTAAACGATGAAGTTTGCGAAAAAAAAGGAGAAAAATAGTAGACGGGCGACAAACGATTAAAATGTTTCGTCTGCCACTTTTTTTCTTTATTTTTGGACAAATCGCTTTGAAACTTTTTTCTACGGAAAAAACAGAACAATAAAATGGCAGAAAAATGTGAAATATCTTCTTGTGATTCTACTTCTTAAGTTGTTATTGTTACTTTTTTCATAACGTAGCATAAAAGTAACGTTTGTCTCAATTCATCTACATGACAATGATACGTTCGGTTGCATATTCTCGTTGTCGTTCGCTTTTTTTATACACTTGAATTTATAAATATTTGTTCAAATTTGTACATTCAAGTTTCCTGTTATGGGCAAAAATATGCTACCAGTAATGTATTGGGATTGATGATGTATCGATTATCGTCGTCGTCTTGTGTGTTGGTTGTGCGAGGAAAGATGATTGGGTCATCGGATTGATTTTGAATTTCGAATAGAAAACGGAGAATGGGAAGATGTGGAACAAAGATTACCGTTCGCGAGTCAAGTGTAAGATAAAAAACGTGAAGAAAATGAAAAAAAAAAAATTTCTTCGTAAAGACTTTTTACTTAAATTTTGACTTTGAAGGTTTTTGAAGGTTTAATTCTAAAGTTCAGTAAAAAAATCTGAGATTTTTTGAAATAAAATTACAATTCAAAAATAAGTTAAAAATCAACTAATTTTTAGCCTTTTTATAATATTTTGGGAAGAAATCTTAATATTTATGCAAAATTTAAAAAAAAAAATTCAAAATATTTTTTTTCAGTTGACTAAAGTGACTTTAGTTAAAAAAAAAATATTAATTAGAAAATATAAAAAAATAATAAATAAATCAAAATTAAATAAATTGAACAAAAATGTATAAAAAATTCAATAAATTTAAATTAGACAATTTTTTTTATAATTTTGTTTTTTAATATTTATTATTACTTTAATTTAAGTAAAAAAGATATATTTTGTCTCTAAAATTTAATAAATAATATTTTTTTTATTTAATTTTAATTTATTAATTTTTTTTTTTATTTTTTTGTTCAATTCATTTAATTTTAATTTATTATTATTTTTTAATTAATATTTTATTTTTTAAGTAAAAGTCACATTAATTAATTTAATTTAATTTTTTTAATTAATTTTATTAAATTTTTAAGTTAATAATTTTAATTTAAATTAAATTTATTTAATTTTCCTAAAAATAAATGAGAAGCCAAAAATTGAGAATCTGTCAAATTTTTAAAGCATTTTTTGACATTAAATAAAGAACTTTAAATTTTTTCAATTAGTATTAAACCTGCTATTTATCAAGAAATCACCTATCAAAACTCATCAAAATCTAAAATTCACTAACTCGAAAACCACAAAACTACATATCAATTACCCATATTCAATTCTTACTACAATTCGATCGTTTACAACCATACATTTCGCAATTATGTCATTTTATTCATGAGAACGAATATCAAATAACGTGTTGCCTTCACTTGCACTTTAATGCCAATTATCTTACAAATAAATAATCGAATGTACGAACGTCTTATGAATGAATGAATTTTCATCGTTCAAAGTTGCTCTTGTGAGGTTGAGTTGTGTTTACACGTCATTTCAATTATATATGCAGAATTAAAAAAAAAACGCAACTCTCAATGTAAACTTTTTGTTGTACGAACCGGCTGAACATATGGTAGTGCGGTGCTTTATTGCCCGTTTGCTTGAATGAATGATGTGTTTTAATTTTAAGTGCTTCGGAAGCAAATTGCAAATAATTTTTTATTTACACAAACTGTTAAGAAGTGCTAAAAGACCGACTTTAAAGCAACAGAACGTAAAAAATGTTTGAAAAAAAAAATAAAACAAGAGAAAAAAAATATTAAAAGAGAAACAAAGTCATTGTTTTAAATTTCTTTTTAAAAACAAAAAAAAAAAATATGTAAACTTATATGCGATTTCCTTTAATGGCATGGGCATGTTCAACTTTTTACTTTTTTTTTTGTTATTTTAAAATGTTTCTCCGTATCTCTTGCACAGACAATTGAACATGACATTTAAAACACATCGACATCACGATACTTATGTTTCGTTTTATTCTCTCAAGGGCCATGGTTCAAATGTCGTGTGTTACGAACAACGAGCATCTATAGACCTACGTGTAAGAAGCACAGATGCGTATTGCATTAAAATGCATAGAAAACGACGATCATATGGTTCGCATTCGTTCCACACACTCAATAGAGTCTAAATAGCAGTTCATAGAAGAACATATTGAGGCCACATGTTTATTGCATTAAAGTGATCTCCAGAATTTTTTTTTCTTCAATGAAAAATCTCTCGGTAAAAGTTTGAGTTGTCCAAAATCACGTCAAGGCATGTGGATGTCATGCCAAAAGAAAATAAAAGATAATTATCTTATCTCATTCATTTCTTGAGACGACGTTGTGAAGTAACTAATCCGACTTGATCCTCTCTCCCTTGTCACTTTTCGTAATTGCAATTTATTCATAAATAAATGGATTTTTTTTGCAACTGTCCTAAAGGCAAATATTTCAATTTACTTTCTGACAACATTCACGGTCCGATGGGTATCTATATTTACATTTAGTGCATGTCATTCTAAATGGCCCTAATACGTTATTTTAACACATTAACTTCAATTTTTACAAAGAAAACAAGAAACCGTAGTCACCCTTCTACTTTCGTTAAAGTTATGGATCAAATTGGACTTTATTGTTATTATTATTGTTTTGTGACTATGGCATGTGTTTTGTTGTTATTCATTGTGGATATAATGATGAACTTTAGCGTAAAATTATTAATGACAAAACTATATGGTTAGATATTTATTTATTGGAAGTAGGAATTTGATGTTCGGGTGGGTTGTGGATGTATGATGACATCCAAGTTGAAAGAGACAAATCTTTCATAGAATGAAATTTTCTTTCAAATTGAATTAGGTTTGTTGTTGTTGTATTTCTTTCCATCATTTACGATGATATTGCGACGGTTTTTTGGCTAGTTCGTTTAATATCACTTTTTCATATTCTTATTTCGTTTATCACATATTGCTTTGCCTTAACTTTAAAAATCTCTAAACTATCATAGTCTTTAATATCACAGTCATTTTGTTAAAATAATTCAATCCTTTATGCCACACAGAGTCGTATATTGCACTTCTTGGAGGTTTAAGCAAGATAGTTCAGGCTACTTCAGTGACAAATCTGTTATGTATTTAGTTCAAATCAGTTAGTTTTTTGCTTGAAAATGAACTTCAAGCGAAGTCGTTGGATTAACATTGAAACTGAACGTTTTCGATTAAATAGTTTTCAATTAAACTTGCTTGAATCTTCTTTGTAAATATTATATTAGGTTTGAAGATGCTCACTGCGGTCCGAAGACCTATTGTGATCAACTGATTTTTTTCCTCTTCTATATTAACTAAAAACAAGGATGTTTTACATCAATCTGACCTATCGCTTATGGTATACTTGGTCTAGTGAAAGGACGGGGACAAATAAAATTTTTAGGGACGACATTTAAATAATTTTTCTGTTCTCCTTCAAAAAACTGGCGATTATCGGAAGGGTGTCAATTCCATTAATTAATTGATGTTGAATGGTTAATCTTGTAAAATAGAGAAAATTATCTCGTTATCCATGCCTTGTTACGAGACTTGTTCATTAGATTTGTAGCTGCTTAAATTTGAAATTTATGGTTTCATAAGCTTTGTGTTTATAGTTGGTTTCCTCAAAGAAGTCATGCACTTCTTTAAAGTAAGATTGGATGAGTTGATGTCGTTCCTGTGAATTTGCCTTAAATGGAAATTTCGGAATTTTTTGATTTTTGCTTGCTGAGAGTTCAACAGTTTCGATAAGAATGAATGTTTTTTCTTTTTCATGAAAAACTCAAGAAAGTCAATGGTTGCTATAAAATTTTTTTACTTGTTGGAAAATTTTCTCATATAGAGGCTCTCACTTGGGCTTGATATTAATATTCGTTTCTCAGGTTCTAAAATATTTTTAGAAGATTTGGTTTCATTTAATAAAATTTCCTTAAAATTTCAATAAATTAAAATTGAAATAGACAAAGTTAAAAACTTACTAAAATTTCGTTTCTCTTCTAACATGGACCGCATCCTTCACGCAACTTATTATTAAATTACATATATCACCATCCTATTATTTATATTCCGTTTCGATTGTCTGCTGCTTTCAAGTTCAGCACAACGCATAAATGCATGACTTTTATTTTCTATGTAAAATGTGCCCCTATCGAATTCCTTTTTATTTAATTTGCTCATCCATCCGTTTGTTTTACCATTTCGCATAAGGCGCGGTTTTGAATTGCACTATAACGGCGCATCACAAAGCCAGCCGAAAATAAGTCAGTCAAAAATTCAATCACAAAAAATGATAAATGAGTTCACCTCCCACAAAATTACTAACAACAAAGTTACGGGAGGTCCTGTTTTCTTGTATTTAAAGGAAAATTTCTTTGATTTTTCGTCATTTTCGGTTGAGAAGCTTAAAGAAAAGCTTTTAGAAGTGAATTTAACTGTAAAGGTCATTTGAAGGACAACTTAAAAAATGCATCGAGAGCGTCGTCGATCATTCGCTCAAACGTGGGGCGAACGCTTGACGCCATTACGTAACTATTTTCTCCAAACGGATCTCCATGGATACAAATTCCTCGCTGAATCGAATCGAGTATTGCTTGAACGAGTTATCTGGACCGCAGTTATTTTAGGATTCACTTTCGGTTCAGCTTATACAATCGCCTCAAACTTGGCAAATTATTTCGAAGCACCGACCGCCATTTCGGAAATTCCCTCGAAGCGTAAAGTCGATGAGATTACGTTTCCAGCGGTTTCTATCTGTATGGCGAACCGCTTTAGCAAACGCAAGACTATGAAATTTGCTGAATTTATGTAAAAATAATTATTTTACCTCACAAAATCTTTTATAAAATAATTTTTCTTTTCAGATTTGCAAAGCAAAAAGAGTTAAATTTCGAATTTGGCACAAGTGTCGAAGAAATTCACGAAGAAATCAAAATTCTCGTTCATTTGATCGACTTTAGCGCTCCGCAGGACTCCGCGGGACTAGCTAAACTCCATAATGCACTGCGTTTAATCTTCAACGGGACATACCCCATAAGGCAAATTTTGGCTGAAATTCAGGTACCATGCAGTGACATCTTAGTTTTTTGTGCCTGGTTGGATAAGGAAGTCAATTGTTCGGAAGTTTTTGAGCCAAGACGATCTTATGCTGGAGATTGTTGCATTTTTAACTATATTCGACCATCAATTGAGGAATTGGCGTGAGTTTTTATCGATTTTTCTATGAATTTTTTTTTTTGAAAAATAATTTTTTAGGCGCGCACTTGAACTAGAAGAAGCTCCTTATGTCAGAAAAGCGAGAACAACTTTCTCAAATGCTGAATTAAAATTTCCTGGGCTTTCAGTTGTTGTTGATTACACTCCCGAGGACGATGTTATTACTCTGACAAACACTTTTGATACCTGTGTAAGTACTACTTATTGAACGAAACTGCTGTATAGCGAAAAAATGGTTGCTGTTTAACGAATTCTACGATTTGAGCAGGGTTTGATACAAAAAATGTGCATTGGGACAAAAATATTTAATGTAAATTGGGGCGAAATTTTTAAATGTGTTTTGGGTAAAAATTTACAATTATGCATTGGGTCAAAGATTTTAAATGTGCATTAGTTCAAAGTTTTTAAATCCGCTTTGGGTCAAAAATCTTGAATGTGCATTGGGACAAATATTTCAAAATGTCAACTGGGGCAAATTTTGACTGTTTAATACTTTAAAAAGTTAAAATATGCACTGGGATGAAAAATCCAGTTGTATAATGGGTTAATTTTGATATTCGCTATTACTGGATTTTTCATCCCAGTGCATATTTTAAGTATTATACACTCGAAATTTGTCCCAGTTGACCTTTTAAAATTTTTGTCCCAATGCACATTCAAGATTTTTGACCCAAAGCGGATTCAAAAACTTTGACCCAATGCATATTTAAAAATGTTTACCCAAAACACATTTAAAAATTTCGCCCCAGTTGAAATTTTAAAATTTTTACCCCAATTCACATTAAATATTTTTGTCCCAATGCACATTTTTTGTATCAAACCCTGCTCAAGTAAAAAAGTGTAAAAATCTTGTTTTGTAGATTCAAATTTTCAACAATAAAGACTTCCCAGACGTCACAAATGGCGCAATTCGCGAGGCTTTTGTCGCAATGGGAACTCAATCGTACATTCAGCTCTTTCCAAAGTACGTTAGAGCTGATGCCGAGCTCCGAAGTGTTCATTCAAGCATTCGTAATTGCGTTTTCGATGACGAAGTGACGGTTGTTCATAAAAGTTATTACACCTATGGGGAATGTATCCTCGCGTGTCGCCTAAGTGACATCATTCGCATGTGTGGATGCACGCCGCCATCGATGACTGTCCTTCATAATGCCACGTACTGCGATTTGGCGGATCTTTTGTGTCTTATTCGGTTTCACGGTAAAAATTTCCTTAATTTCCATTGAAAAATTTCTTAAAACTTAATTTTTTATAGAAAAATGGATAAATTCCGACACAAACACCTATGACTACACAATTCTCAACCCAAATTGCGTCGATTGCTATCCAACTTGCGATTATTTGCGATACGAAATTGAAACAACCGCCACCGTTATTCGTGAAGTCAGTTACATCGACGTTTTTGGGCGAGATCGACCTCCAGTTCGTGTCGATCCGACGCGTCAAAGTATCATTCACATCTACTACGGCGACAAATTTGTCAAAGAATTCGAGCAGAAAATGATTTCCACGTGGTATGATTTGCTCAGTAGCTTAGGAGGCATTGTAGCACTCATTACGGGAGGAAGTCTTATCAGTATTATGGAAGTTTTGTACTTGATAACCGGGAGATTTGGCGCTACGATCATCAAAAAATGCTTTCGAAGGATTCAGAAGCAAAGAGAAAGGAAATTGCGACAATTGAGAAAGGAGTTGATTGGAGATATTGACGGAGATTCGATGACGGAGGAGAATTCAACGCGTTCAGCATCGCCTTTAGCTCCGAAATTACAATTGGAGTTTGTTAATTAAGAAGATTTGAGAAAAATAAGAAATAATTTTGCACTTACCGGTAACTTTTCGAAGCGACTGTTGGTAGGGTAGAAATCATCTTCAGGCGTTGTGTCGTTTCGATCACTTTCTTCTTCAATTTTGTTCACAACGAGTTCTTCTTCGCCACTCTAAAGCACAAAAAAAATATGTGAAGAAATTCAAATATATTAAGTCACTATATTTTTTTCAGTTTTAATTTTTTGGCAGTTTTGAGTTATAAAATGATTAAAAATGATAAATTAGAGCCCTCTGACAAATTTTTACCCATTTGGAACAAGATTTGACAAAAATGGCTTTGACACAGTTTTTTTTTGCTCTTGATTTAGTTTTTAAAACAAAACTATGTCAAAGGAAAAATTTGTTTTCAGTTTCAATTTTTTAGCAGTTTTGAGTTATAAAATGATTAAAAATGATGAATTAGAGCCCTCTGACAAATTTCAATCCATTTGGAGCAAGATTTGACAAAAATGGCTTTGACACAGTTTTTGACACAGTTTTTTTGCTCTTGATTTAGTTTTTAAAACAAAACTATGTCAAAGAAAAAATTTTTTTCAGTTTCAATTTTTTGGCAGTTTTGAGTTATAAAATGATTAAAAATGATGAATTAGAGCCCTCTGACAAATTTCTATCCATTTGGAGCAAGATTTGACAAAAATTGCTTTGACACAGTTTTTGACACAGTTTTTTTGCTCTTGATTTAATTTTTAAAACAAAACTATGTCAAAGAAAAAAATTTTTTTCAGTTTCAATTTTTTGGCAGTTTTGAGTTATAAAATGATTAAAAATGATAAATTAGAGCCCTCTGACAAATTTCTATTCATTTGGAGCAAGATTTGACAAAAATGGCTTTGACACAGTTTTTGACACAGTTTTTTTGCTCTTGATTTAGTTTTTAAAACAAAACTATGTCAAAGAAAAAATTTTTTTTCAGTTTCAATTTTTTGGCAGTTTTAAGTTATAAAATGATTAAAAATGATAAATTAGAGCCCTCTGACAAATTTCTATTCATTTGGAGCAAGATTTGACAAAAATAGCTTTGACACAGTTTTTGACACAGTTTTTTTGCTCTTGATTTAGTTTTTAAAACAAAACTATGTCAAAGAAAAAAATTTGTTTCAGTTTCAATTTTTTGGCAGTTTTAAGTTATAAAATGATTAAAAATGATAAATTAGAGCCCTCTGACAAATTTCAATCCATTTGGAGCAAGATTTGACAAAAATAGCTTTGACACAGTTTTTGACACAGTTTTTTTGCTCTTGATTTAGTTTTTAAAACAAAACTATGTCAAAGAAAAAATTTTTTTCAGTTTCAATTTTTTGGCAGTTTTGAGTTATAAAATGATTAAAAATGATAAATTAGAGCCCTCTGACAAATTTCAATCCATTTGGAGCAAGATTTGACAAAAATTGCTTTGACACAGTTTTTGACAGTTTTTTTTTCTCTTGATTTAGTTTTTAAAACAAAACTATGTCAAAGAAAATTTTTTTTTTCAGTTTCAATTTTTTGGCAGTTTTGAGTTATAAAAAGATTAAAAATTGTTCTCAAAAAAAAAAAATCAAAAACTCACATTACTCTTCGACGTCACGGAATCATTTCTACTGTGCGGTCTAAACCCGGGTCCCGGCGGTAAATTTTTCTGCACGCAACAATTCACGCCCGGACTGAAATGCAACTCGATGTGAAATCTTTCGTCGCTGCACGGATTTTTATTGGGATCCTCATAGAGCATTATCACAATTTGCGACATGTAGTTCAGCTCGGAGACCATCGAGACATATTCCATGGCGCGTCGCCATTGTTCATCTGACGTCATATCCAGCAGCGGCCCGTGTCTCAAAACAGTCAGCAACGAATGAATGTGACTTTCGCTCGTGAAATATAATCGCGTTCGAACATGTCTTCCCGGCGACGAAACCCCCTGACTGTATTGCGGATTGAGCATGTTGACATTTTCCTCGCCCGCTGCTTCGCCAATGTTTCGTTGGAGGTCTGTGCGAATTTTTTTCAACAAAGGCGTGCAAATCCCTTGACCGATTGTCAGTTTTTCGGGGACTGTTAAGCCATATTCCTGCGGAATTACGATGTCAGCGAGATATTTGGCGTAAACGTACAATTCTTCGGCCTGATCGAATTGCAACGTGTGCTGGTTGTGTTGCAAATCGTACTTGATGCAGTCGTAAATGTCGGGAATTTTCGAGATGTCGTACTTATTTTTGCTGTAAAAGTCTTTTTCGATTTTGGACCAACGTCGCATCATCAGTTCCCACGTTTCGCCGTGATATAAAACGGCTTCCTTCGTTTTTGGGTCGTCCTTTTTGATTGTCACGATGGCGATGAGCGATTGAATTAGCGCATGGCAATGTGCGCAACATTTTACGGGATTTTTAACGTAATCTAACGCTTGGTTGATGCTGATCGAGTTGCCGGGATTGATTTGTTCGCGATCTTCTGCTGTGAATTCGCGGTCAGTTTGCATGAGTTCGTGTAATTTTGCTTTTGCCATGTTTTGGTATTTGCTGGATTCGCAATCGTTGTCAAGTAAGCCATTGGTGTTGGCACTTTTTACCATTTGCACTAAAATTGGCGTTAATTCCCCTTCGAGAGCGAGTAGGCCTTTGGCGAAAGCAGCTGAAAAAAATAATTTTTTATTAATTTTAAATTTTAATAATAATTTTAATAATTTTAATAATTTTAATAATTTTAATAATTTTAATAATTTTAATAATTTCAATAATTTATAATAATTTTTAATAATTTTAATTATTTTAATAATTTTAATAATTTTTAATAATTTTTAATAATTTTTAATAATTTTTAATAATTTTAATAATTTTAATAATTTTAATAATTTTAATAATTTTAATAATTTTAATAATTTTAATAATTTTAATAATTTTAATAATTTTAATAATTTTAATAATTTTAATTTTAATAATTTTAATAATTTTAATAATTTTAATAATTTTAATAATTTTAATAATTTTAATAATTTTAATAATTTTAATAATTTTAATAATTTTAATAATTTTAATAATTTTAATAATTTTAATAATTTTAATAATTTTAATAATTTTAATAATTTTAATAATTTTAATAATTTTAATAATTTTAATAATTTTAATAATTTTAATAATTTTAATAATTTTAATAATTTTAATAATTTTAATAATTTTAATAATTTTAATAATTTTAATAATTTTAATAATTTTAATAATTTTAATAATTTTAATAATTTTAATAATTTTAATAATTTTAATAATTTTAATAATTTTAATAATTTTAATAATTTTAATAATTTTAATAATTTTAATAATTTTAATAATTTTAATAATTTTAATAATTTTAATTTTTAATTTTTAATTTTTAATTTTAATTTTAATTTTAATTTTAATTTTAATTTTAATTTTAATTTTAATTTTAATTTTAATTTTAATTTTAATTTTAATTTTAATTTTAATTTTAATTTTAATTTTAATTTTAATTTTAATTTTAATTTTAATTTTAATTTTAATTTTAATTTTAATTTTATTTAATTTTAATTTAAAGAAAAAATTTCTTACCAGCAGTCATTTGAACGCGTCCCTCATCCGAAGCATAAATCTTCAAGTCATGTCGGAACGTCGAATGAAGTCGTAACAAGCCTAATCCGTCGCCTCCGAGACCCTTACTTTGCCCTCCCGGGTACATACAACGAAACATTCTTCCCAATTCTTCCGCTTGAATTCGTCCTGCGGGCGTTAATTCTCCTCCCCATTTCAAAATCAACACGAGAGATGGTTCTTTGGGTGTATCTAAAAAAAAATCCGCGAAAAAAATTAATTTTTGACTCAAAAAATCAAGTTTGGAAGAACATAAAGAGTTACAAATACAGAAAGGGATGCGAGAAGTCAACAAGCAACATGCGAGTGTGTGCAAGGAAATATTTAAAAGCGTGTGACACAATAATTAGCAAGTAGGAGTAATTTGGTTACGAGACACTTGTTTAGTTAAAGTCATCCCTAACGTACTGGAATGATTGTTACCATCATCAGAACTTGATCCGCGTGGGCGACCCTTTGGTTGGTATTTCATCTGTACTTTGCGATTTATGCCGGAAAAGTGACCGTACCTGTGAAAATTTTTAAAGAAAATTAATTAAAAATGTTAAAAAATTTTTATTTTGCATTTCGATTTTGAAGAATTTGATTTGACCCAATGCACATTTTGAAATGTCTGCCCAAGGCGAATTTTAGCGTAAATTAATTTTTTTGCCCAATGCACATTTAAAAATTTTTTCAATGAATATTTTTTTCTATTTGACCAAAAATCGATCAGATATCAATGGAAATCAACTTTAGAATGCATATTTATTAACTTTTAGCTTTGAAACCCATCAAAATTTGGTTGAAAAGTGACTTGAGAAAAAAAGTACGATTTTTGCTCCTCATATGATAAAATCGTACTTTTTTCTATTTGACCAAAAATCGATCAGATATCAATAGAAATCAACTTTAGAATGCATATTTATTAACTTTTAGCTTTGAAACCCATCAAAATTGACTTGAGAAAAAAAGTACGATTTTTGCTCCTCATATGATAAATCGTACTTTTTTTTATTTGACCAAAAATCGATCAGATATCAATGGAAATCAACTTTAGAATGAATATTTATTAACTTTTAGCTTTGAAACCCATCAAAATTTGGTTGGAAAGTGACTTGAGAAAAAAAGTACGATTTTTGCTCCTCATATGATAAAATCGTACTTTTTTCTATTTGACCAAAAATCGATCAGATATCAATGGAAATCAACTTTAGAATGCATATTTATTAACTTTTAGCTTTGAAACCCATCAAAATTTGGTTGAAAAGTGACTTGAGAAAAAAAGTACGATTTTTGCTCCTCATATGATAAAATCGTACTTTTTTCTATTTGACCAAAAATCGATCAGATATCAATGGAAATCAACTTTAGAATGAATATTTATTAATTTTTAGCTTTGAAACCCATCAAAATTTGGTTGAAAAGTGACTTGAGAAAAAAAGTACGATTTTTGCTCCTCATATGATAAAATCGTACTTTTTTCTATTTGACCAAAAATCGATCAGATATCAATGGAAATCAACTTTAGAATGAATATTTATTAATTTTTAGCTTTGAAACCCATCAAAATTTGGTTGAAAAGTGACTTGAGAAAAAAAGTACGATTTTTGCTCCTCATATGATAAAATCGTACTTTTTTCTATTTGACCAAAAATCGATCAGATATCAATGGAAATCAACTTTAGAATGAATATTTATTAATTTTTAGCTTTGAAACCCATCAAAATTTGGTTGGAAAGTGACTTGAGAAAAAAGTACGATTTTTGCTCCTCATATGATAAAATCGTACTTTTTTCTATTTGACAAAAAATCGATCAGATATCAATGGAAATAAACTTTAGAATGAATATTTATTAATTTTTAGCTTTGAAACCCATCAAAATTTGGTTGAAAAGTGACTTGAGAAAAAAAGTACGATTTTTGCTCCTCATATGATAAAATCGTACTTTTTTCAATTTGACCAAAAATCGATCAGATATCAATAGAAATCAACTTTAGAATGCATATTTATTAATTTTTAGCTTTGAAACCCATCAAAATTTGGTTGAAAAGTGACTTGAGAAAAAAAGTACGATTTTTGCTCCTCATATGATAAAATCGTACTTTTTTCTATTTGACCAAAAATCGATCAGATATCAATGGAAATCAACTTTAGAATGCATATTTATTAACTTTTAGCTTTGAAACCCATCAAAATTTGGTTGAAAAGTGACTTGAGAAAAAAAGTACGATTTTTGCTCCTCATATGATAAAATCGTACTTTTTTCTATTTGACCAAAAATCGATCAGATATCAATGGAAATCAACTTTAGAATGCATATTTATTAATTTTTACCTTTGAAACCCATCAAAAATTGGTTGAAAAGTGACTTGAGAAAAAAAGTACGATTTTTGCTCCTCATATGATAAAATCGTACTTTTTTCTATTTGACCAAAAATCGATCAGATATCAATGGAAATCAACTTTAGAATGAATATTTATTAATTTTTAGCTTTGAAACCCATCAAAATTTGGTTGAAAAGTGACTTGAGAAAAAAAGTACGATTTTTGCTCCTCATATGATAAAATCGTACTTTTTTCTATTTGACCAAAAATCGATCAGATATCGATGGAAATCAACTTTAGCATGCATATTTATTAACTTTTAGCTTTGAAACCCATCAAAATTTGGTTGAAAAGTGACTTGAGAAAAAAAGTACGATTTTTGCTCCTCATATGATAAAATCGTACTTTTTGCTCCTCATATTTAAAATCGTACTTTTTTCAAAAAAATCGATCAGATATCAATGGAAATCAACTTTAGAATGAATATTTATTAATTTTTAGCTTTGAAACCCATCAAAATTTGGTTGATAAGTGACTTGAGAAAAAAAGTACGATTTTTGCTCCTCATATGATAAAATCGTACTTTTTTCTATTTGACCAAAAATCGATCAGATATCAATGGAAATCAACTTTAGAATGCATATTTATTAATTTTTAGCTTTGAAACCCATCAAAATTTGGTTGAAAAGTGACTTGAGAAAAAAAGTACGATTTTTGCTCCTCATATGATAAAATCGTACTTTTTTCTATTTGACCAAAAATCGATCAGATATCAATGGAAATCAACTTTAGAATGCATATTTATTAATTTTTAGCTTTGAAACCCATCAAAATTTGGTTGAAAAGTGACTTGAGAAAAAAAGTACGATTTTTGCTCCTCATATGATAAAATCGTACTTTTTTCTATTTGACCAAAAATCGATCAGATATCAATGGAAATCAACTTTAGAATGAATATTTATTAATTTTTAGCTTTGAAACCCATCAAAATTTGGTTGAAAAGTGACTTGAGAAAAAAAGTACGATTTTTGCTCCTCATATGATAAAATCGTACTTTTTTCTATTTGACCAAAAATCGATCAGATATCAATGGAAATCAACTTTAGAATGAATATTTATTAATTTTTAGCTTTGAAACCCATCAAAATTTGGTTGAAAAGTGACTTGAGAAAAAAAGTACGATTTTTGCTCCTCATATGATAAAATCGTACTTTTTTCTATTTGACCAAAAATCGATCAGATATCAATGGAAATCAACTTTAGAATGAATATTTATTAATTTTTAGCTTTGAAACCCATCAAAATTTGGTTGAAAAGTGACTTGAGAAAAAAAGTACGATTTTTGCTCCTCATATGATAAAATCGTACTTTTTTCTATTTGACCAAAAATCGATCAGATATCAATGGAAATCAACTTTAGAATGAATATTTATTAATTTTTAGCTTTGAAACCCATCAAAATTTGGTTGAAAAGTGACTTGAGAAAAAAAGTACGATTTTTGCTCCTCATATGATAAAATCGTACTTTTTTCTATTTGACCAAAAATCGATCAGATATCAATGGAAATCAACTTTAGAATGAATATTTATTAATTTTTAGCTTTGAAACCCATCAAAATTTGGTTGAAAAGTGACTTGAGAAAAAAAGTACGATTTTTGCTCCTCATATGATAAAATCGTACTTTTTTCTATTTGACCAAAAATCGATCAGATATCAATGGAAATCAACTTTAGAATGAATATTTATTAATTTTTAGCTTTGAAACCCATCAAAATTTGGTTGAAAAGTGACTTGAGAAAAAAAGTACGATTTTTGCTCCTCATATGATAAAATCGTACTTTTTTCTATTTGACCAAAAATCGATCAGATATCAATGGAAATCAACTTTAGAATGAATATTTATTAATTTTTAGCTTTGAAACCCATCAAAAGTTGGTTGAAAAGTGACTTGAGAAAAAAAGTACGATTTTTGCTCCTCATATGATAAAATCGTACTTTTTTCTATTTGACCAAAAATCGATCAGATATCAATGGAAATCAACTTTAGAATGAATATTTATTAATTTTTAGCTTTGAAACCCATCAAAAGTTGGTTGAAAAGTGACTTGAGAAAAAAAGTACGATTTTTGCTCCTCATATGATAAAATCGTACTTTTTTCTATTTGACCAAAAATCGATCAGATATCAATGGAAATCAACTTTAGAATGCATATTTATTAATTTTTAGCTTTGAAACCCATCAAAAATTGGTTGAAAATTGACTTGAGAAAAAAAGTACGATTTTTGCTCCTCATATGATAAAATCGTACTTTTTTCTATTTGACCAAAAATCGATCAGATATCAATATTTGCTTGGTTGAAAATTGACTTGAGAAAAAAAGTACGATTTTTGCTCCTCATATGGTAAAATCGTACTTAGACCTAATGCACATTTTGGATTTTTCCCAATACATATTTTACTATTTTATATCAAAAAATATTCTAAATCCTCACTTTAGTTTAAAAATCTAATATCTTTTAAAATTCAATTTACAGTTTTGCCCCAATATACATTTAAAATTTTGGACCCAGTGCACATTCAAAAATTTTCCTTCAAATTTTTCATCGAAATGCATTAAAAAAATTTTTTTTTGCCTCAAAAAAATCAAAAACTTACATTTCCAGCACACTTTTGAGCTGTTCAAGTTTCCCTTGCTTCTCCTCAATTTCCGGATCTGCCTGTTTCGTCTGAATTTCAACCAATAACGATCGCGTAATATCCAAAATTTCTTGCAGTTGCTTTGGTTTCTTAAGTTTTATGGCACCTTGTTTATATCCGTCATATTTTTCAAAAATATCAAAAAATCTAAAAAAAAAATTTTTTTTTAAGAAAAAATCAATTTTCAAAAGAAAAAAATCACCTTTGATGTCTAACTTCCAACTTCATCTTCTGCTTTGGAGTCCGATCGCCGTGTCTGATCACGGCAACGACACATCTCAACTCCATCATCTTCCCAAAAGTCGTTGGCACGATCGGCGGGTCGTCCAGCTGAAACGGAATTGACCATGGAATGTGAAGTGTGGGCGCTAATTCACGCAAAATCATGTTTCCGAGAATTTTTGCACAATCATCGTAATACTTTTGACTGTTTTTGACGAAACTAAAGCCATTTACGTCGCATACGAAGGATTTTCCGCTTGCCCTAAAAATAAAAAAAAATAAATTTAATGAAATTTTTTAATTTTTAATGAATTTCTCACCGTAAAAGGTCAAAACCGCACACAGTTTGTTGAAACGCGAGACAAACCTTCCGTGAAATCATTTTTTCCTGATTACTCAAAATCACCGGATACCGAATTTCTTTTCCCTGGCTGTCCCTTTCGACCTTTCCATCCAAAGCGGGACTTTTTCTCGCCTCGGCATGCGCATAATCGGGTCCCACGGTATAAACTTTGACATCGGTCCCATCAGTCGGCATGAAATCCTCGTAAATAAACGATCCAGTCTTCCTCACGCGACTCTCCGGCGAATAAACGCTGCTTCTACTGCCAATTTTGCGAAAAAGTCGTTGACTTCCGCCGCCCGCCGATGTCGGATAGTAGATATAAATGTTGTGATCTTCCGCGGAAACGGGTTTTTCCACGAAAGGCTTGTTAAAAACGACTCCATTGACTTCGACGTGATCCTCACTTTCGATCAGCTCGTGATGTTTGGGGTCGGGAGAGTCTCTGTCGAGCACCGCATACCGCGGAATACTAATTCCGTTCTCTTCCAATAATTTATAGACCTTTCTTCGATCCTTGACGTGTAGAAAAAAAAATTTTTTTTGTTAGTAAAAAATTCAAATTTACGGAAAAATTTTTACCATTATATCGAATTGCATGTGAAGATTGTTAATGAGCAACGGACTCCTCAGTTGAGCATATTTGACAGCTTTGTCGAGCGGAAATCCCTTTGAATGGAAGGAAATTAGGCAATCACAAAGAGGCCAATTTTCGACGGGCTCCTTCAGGATGACTTCTTCCGGAAAAATCACCATTCGGATGAACTCGAACTCCTGAATCCGCGATAAAATCTCTTTCATCGGCTTAGATTGGGTTTTTTTCGCCATGGCACATATGCCAACAATCACTTGTTTGCCTGAATTTGACGAGGAACCACTGCAATCGGAATCCATCCCGCCTCCGTCACTTTGGTCGTACATGTCCTACAAGAAAAAAATTGAAAAATTATTTTTTTAACAAAATCAAGCAATTTTATGAAGAATTTTGATGAATTTCGATCAAAAATTGTATTAATTAGGGATGACCTTGAATTTGGCGACACCAAAAACAGCTGTTAATGCGTATTTTTACCGTGCGGACCCTTTTTCGAACGATTTTTGATGAAATTCCGCCTCTAATGCCAAAAATAACTTTTTTTTCGTCACTCGATTCTATTAGAAACGTTATTTCTTCGCAATTTTTGCTTAATTTTTGTGCGCCACGTTCATCGTTCGTCACTCATCCGGTGTTTGTTGACATAAATTTCACATAAAGGAAAATCAATACACACAAAAGTCATCGCAACCCCGAAAAATTTCGCAAAAAAAAATTTTTTTCATAAATTTATCATCTTCAAGTAGCTCAAGGCGCCGATTTTCAGCACGAGATGCCGAGATAAGATAACGACACCCATAAATTTCGTCAAAAATCCCCAAGAATTGCATAAGAACCGATTTTTTCTCCGTATCTGACGTACCGAATCTCCAACGAAAAATCCAGGCTTTTCCGCACGAGCTTCCTGATATCCGCTTTCCAGCTCTGTGTAGGACATTTTTCTGCTTTGTTGATCTATTTCTACGGCTTTGCGGGACCTCGTTCCAAGAAAAATGGATTTTTTCACTGCTTTTTGCGCTTTTCACGTCGCTTTTAATCAAAACAATGACTTCCCTGCCGGGATTCGACGGGATTTGGACCAATCCTGGGCTGGTAAATGGTGATTGGCTGAAAAAAATGAACAAAGTTAGGGATGTAAAGTATGAATTTGGGGAGGGAAGCACTTTTGACATCATTAGTTCGTACATTCTACTCAAAAACACAAGAAAAATATTAATTTTTTACCAATTTAAACAGTGATAATTAAGTTTTAAGTTAATTTAAGAAGTAATTTAATTAGTTTTTAGCGCCGCATCACGCATTATATTAAGGAAACGCCGTCAAAGTGACACAAAAAAGACGTAAAAAGGTAAATTGGACGCAATTTATTTTTTTTGCACAGCTGATTCTTTGTTTGGAAATTTTCCCTTTCATTGCTTTGGTCGTTTTTTCGATTTTTTTGTGGAAAATTTTCGATTTTCATTAAAAATTTTATTTTTTTGTAGAAATTTTTTTAAAAAAATTTGGGTGCTGATGATTTTTGACAGAAATATTGCATCAGACACGAATTTCGACGCATAAGGAAGTCGTCTCTCACAGGTAAGTTTCACTCTCTTATCACTGTTTATTTTGTAAAACTATTTTTACAGCGTAATTTTTGTCGTTTTAGCTCGTTTTTGCTCCGAATCCCTAAAAAAATGATGAATTTTTGATTTTTTTCTCACAATTTTCGTCAAATTTGATGTTCGTTACTTACGAAAATTAAAAAAAACCTGAAAAATGAACGCTCGTTCGCAGATTTTCGAGCTCACAATGGAGAGTTGTCAGGTAGATGAGGCCGTTGCGAGTATCTTCCACACGGTATTGTTCCATCGGAGTCTCGGCAAGTTCATGTACACGGGCGAGGCGAGTTATTCCGTCAGCACGATCGGTTATGCGGATGTCGATTGCGATTACATTGACTTTACGTACGTTTGTTGCACCTCCGATGCGCTGGATCGCACCATAAAACGCGAAATTAACACGTTCAGCGAGCAATTGCGCAGCAGCGAAAGTTCGGGCAGCGGACAAATTAGCCTAGAATTTTTCCAGAAGAAGAAAAGTCGCTGGCCGTTTCAGCAGGAATCGATTCCGTGGGAAGTTTGGACAATTCGGCTCGAACTGATCAATTTGGGGACGGAGGATGAGCGTCAAATGTGCCGCGAACGCGTTGGCGACATGCTCGCTGACAAGGTGCTTTATATCGCCGAAGTGATGAATCGCCATGATTATGTGCCCAAAATGCCGAATCAGTCGGAACTGGATTTGATTTTTGACACGACGTACGAGGATGTGCAGCCGTATTTGTTTAAATGCAAGTTCAATACGACGAGCGCTACGACGCCATCTGTCAGCAATACGATGAAGAAGCTGATCAAGGATACGCTCTCGTTGTGACTAGTTTTACTGCTCGTTTGTGGTCAGGTACGAATTCAACTTCTAAATTTGCTCGAAAGAAAAAATATAAATGTGAAAATCTAGAGAAATAGTCGCTTTGTTTAATTGATGTCTCCCCATTTTTCCCCCTTTTTCCGCAATAAAACGAACGTGCGATCACAGAATTTGAATTGAAATGCAAATAAATGTCTTAAATTTTTATAGTTTTAATTTCGCAAATTAAATTTATTATTTTTAAAAAGGTAGCTTTTAAGTTTCCAGTCAGTCAATGGAATGTGTAAATGAAAGAAAATTTGTAAATTGTAAAAAAAAAATATAAAAATACCGAGTATGAGTGATGCAAAAATCCAAAATTTGTTTAAAATTTAAAAAACAAATCTTAAAAAAAAATTCAAAAATAAAAAAATGTTTTAAAAATAAAAAAGGCGTTTCCTTACCTTTTTTTCAGGTGTTGAAATTTTCTTGAATTTATTGAAAAACTTAATTTAGCGTCAAATAATGAATTGTGATGTGAAAAAAAGTTACGTACGTTCTTTAAAATTGACTAAAATACGTTTAAAAAAAATTAAAAAAAGGCGTTGCTTTACTTAAAAAATTTATTTAAAAATTTTATGGAAGCAATCAAATTTCTCACAAAATAACCTTTGATTTAAAAGTACTTGATAACAAATTTATGAAACTTGCTCAAAAAGTGAGTGAATTATGGTTAAAAATTTAAAAAAGGCGTTGCTTTACTTTAAAAATGTATTTAAAAAATTTATGAGAGGTATCAAATATCTCACAAAATATCCTTTGATTTAAAAATACTTCATAAAATTGATGAAATTTGCTCAACAAGTGAAAGAATTATGGTTAAAAATTTAAAGTCGTTGCTTTACTTCAAAAATTTACAAGAATGTATTTAAAATGTTTATAAAAGTCATGAAATTTCTTACAAAAAAACCTTAGATTTAAAAGTACTCGAAAAAATTTACAAATTTCGCTCCAAAATTGAGTGAATAATGGTTAAAAATTTAAAAAGTCGTTGCTTTACTTTAAAAATTTACAAAAATTTAATTGAAAATTTTATGAAAGCGATCAAATTTCTTACAAAATAACCTTTAGTTTAAAAGTACTTGGTAAAATCTACGAAATTTGCACCAAAATTGAGCGAATAATGGTTAAAAGTTTTAAAAAGTCGTTGCTTTACTTTAAAAATTTTTAGCTCATGTAAAATAGAATTTTCTCAGCTGTCTTTAGAGATAAAACTTCAAGCCTATTTTTGTCTAAAAGAGCATTAAAATCGGTACTCATTTGAATTTTGGGTTATCTTGAAGAAATTTAGTCAATAGAATACCTGAACCTCATAGTTAAAGTTGGAGTAAAAGAAGAAAATTTATTCAAAAAACTAAATTAAAAATTCTTCGAGACAATCAGCAACTAGTGTCATCGTTTTGTTTTCAGAACATATTTTTTTCCACGAGACACGACAAACTTTCCCGTGTACAGAAATAATAATCATAAAACACTAAGTTACATTCGCGTTGAAGAAAGTGCATCTTCTGGAATTAAACTCCCATTTGGGGAGATGAATATGCATCGCCCTGTGTAAGGTACAAAAGTTAAATTGAAAAAGTTGTTATTTTTTGGAGGATTAAAGCTTAAAACTAAGGGAATGACATTTTAGTGTTCTTTTTATGAGAAAAATTTCATTGGAAAGATTTTTGAAAGTTTTTGAATCAAATTAGAGAAATTCAATTCTTCAAGATGAAAATTTTATTTCCTTTGAATTGAAAGCATTTTTCTTTACGAGAGCTTCAAATTTGAATTTTTTTTATCTTTTTTGTGCTTTTCCCAAACCAAATAATCAAATTTCATTTTAAAAACGCTTGAAAGACCAATTTAAAATTAATAAGGCGTCGCTTTAAATTTTTAATGCTTTGCTTTATTTATTTAAATTTATTGATTTTCACTCGAAACTAATACATTATTGCCTGAATTTCTAAAAATACGATATGTAGTGTTGAAATTCCAATCAAACCTTATCCCCAACAATATAATAGCTCCAAAAATGATGCCAAAAATGACAAAAAAGCTTACAATTCCATAGAAATTTGAAGAGGTCTCTTTTGCATTACAAAACGCATAATACGATTCATTTTCTTCATCCGAATAACCTCCATCAACCATCAAAATTGCCTTATTGTGCAAATAATCACTCATATTCGTAAAATAAGAGCAATTAAAGGCACGAAAGTTTAGAATCAACCTTTTAAAAGATGGCAGCTTTGCTAACTCCTTGTAATCCAACGTTTTGATTTCATCATTACTCAAATCAAGAGACACAAGTTTCTTTAAATTCTTCAATGGTTCAACTTCGAATGTCGAGATTTGTGATTGGCTTAATGAGAGTGATTTCAGATTCGTTAACGAAGCAAATATGTGAGATGAAAATTTCGTTGAAATTCGATCCAACCAAAGATTTTTGAGTTTAACCAATTTTTTGATGCCCGTTAGATTTTCAAGTGGATTTTCACTAAGATGGAGACTTGTTAAGTTGAGATGAAGTAAGGGTTCTAAAGATTCCATTTGGTTGTAATTCAAATCCAAATGTTCAATGTCAAGGTCAAGTTGAAGGTCACTAATTGCATTCCCAGATGCTTGAAGAGATTTTAGAGTTCCATTACCAACTAAGGTTACATTTTTCAACTCGTTGTTTGTTACCTCGAGCTTTTTGAGTTTCGGGGGAACTTGAAGATCAAGAGCTTCAATTTGGTTGTCATTCAAATTGAAGCGCAGCAAGTTTTCGTTGCTCGAAACGATCTGTTGGTTCAAAGTTTTGAATCTATTATTCGAGAGATCCAGATATTGCAACTTTCCCAAGTTCTTGAACACATCTTGATGAATTTCTTCCAAGTGATTGTCTCCCAAATTGAGTTCACGTAAATTACCTAAGCCGGAGAATGCTAAGGGGTTGATATGTTGTATCAAATTGTTATTCAAGTTGAGGGATAGCAAGTTGCTAAGGATTCCAATGGAATGAAAATGTAGTTCTTTCAGTTTTGTATTTGTATAAGTGAAAGACTTCAATTTTGTCAGAGAGCTAATTATAAGAAATCCTAAATTTTGTTTTATTTGAGCTGTGTCACAGGATTCTACGAAAATGTGCTCTACATACGGTAATGGATCGCCATATAAGCTAAATGGGAAATAAAGGAAAGAGCAATGCGTGATGATAAGATGGGTAAATTTGTAAGCATCAGCATTGGAGATCCTGAGTTCCGGTTGTTCAAGCATAACAAAACGAGGAGTCCATCTACGGATTAGAGAACATTGAAGTTTTGAATGAAGGATTTTATTCATCAAGGAAGTAGAAAATTAAGTAAATTTTCATTTAAAAGAATTTTCTACTTCCTTGATAAATAAATTCTCTCATTACGAGTTTAGAAAACTTCCTTAGAGCAAAAGACAATTTCATACCCTATGAAACGTTGATCTTTTGTTGCACGAAGATGAACGTTATTTAAAATGCACTTGACTTCAGTTTTATTGGTATGACACGAATAATCTGTTACTTCACCTTCCGTTTCACATTCAACTTCGACATAGGGTCGAGTATAATGACGAAAGGAAAGAATCACGGGAAGTATTGTCAAAAAAACTATAAAGAATTTCATGTTTGAATAGACGAAGAGTTAGAAATCGACTGAAATGGCAACATTTGAAAGTATTACAACAATGAGATGTTCGTGGGCGAGAATGAACTTGAATTGCAGTTTTGCTGATAAAAAGTCTTTTTTTTTATCAGTATTGCGATTCTTGCGAATTTTCTGCATTTCAGTCGATCGCTAAGTCATCATTTGTTCAAACATGAAATTTAGTTCATATTTTTCTTAGAAAGCTAACATTTCAAAATTTTAAGGCGACGCTTTATTTTTATTTTATTGTAGTTTTAAGACTTTTGAAAATGTTCAAAAATGTTGACAGTACTTTTAAATTTTTTTCAAGAAAGTGTAATTAATTTTTTTTTTAATTCACTTCGTGATCATTTTCAAATTTCATAAAAAATAAAGCGTCGCCTTAAAAAAATCAAATTATAAAAAAAATAATTTCTTAAAAAGCAGAAAATTACTTCAAAAAAAGTTATGAAAAATAATAATAATTTCAAATTATCAAAAATACGAATTTCGTAAAAGAAAATATTAAATTACTTCAAAAAATTACAAAAATGAAGCGTCGCTTTAAAAATATTCTAATTATCAAAAATACGTACAAATTTCATAAAAAAAAGATATTAAATCACTTCGAAAACAAATGTACAAAAAACAAAGCATCGCCTTAAATATTTTTAAATTATTAAAAATTCGAATTTCTTTAAAAAAGAATTAACTTACTTAGAAAAAAATATTACAAAAAAATTAAAGCATCGCCTTAAATTATTTAAAATTATCAAAAACTCAAATTTTTTTAAAGAAAGCATTAAATTACTTCGAAAAAAAATTTACAAAAAATAAAGCATCGCCTTAAATTATTTAAAATTATAAAAAATTTGAATTTCTTCAAAAAAAGCATTAAATATCTTCGAAAAAAAAACTTACAAAAAATAAGGCGTCGCCTTAAAAAATTTCAAATTCGAATTTCCTCAAAGAAAAAAAATTATTTCAAAAAAAAAATCATAATTTATTTCCATTCAACGAAAAATACAAAAAATTACTCAGTTCCAACACAAAATCCCTTAATATTCGGACAGAACGGTACTTCACAGCAAGTTTCTTCACAGTTTCTTGCATGATGACAACAAAGAGCAATCAGCTGTTTACACATCTTGCAATCTCCGTTGGCCTTCAACTCACATTTCTTCGTGTGCTCCAAAATCTCTTTGAGCTTAATGCACGACGACAGGCCACATTTTGGGTCTTTGCATTGACAGGCATGAGTAAGTGACTCGATGCAACGATCAACGAGCTCTTTTCTCGAGGTAGGTGACAACGAACGAGTATCCATTATTTTTTGTTTGTTTTCAATTGTGAAGTGAGATGAACTCAAAAAGAACAGACAAGATGACGACTTCTGTAAAGAGAAAATTTTTTTGTTGAAAGTGAGAGAAGAGAAAGCATAAACAATTTGTGATTGCACAATCGCTTTTTCTGCAAAAATGATTTTGGCATTTGCCATTTTTAGGACATTTTTCAAACTTTTTCTGGATAATTTTTATTTTTTGATGGAAAATTGGTGCAAAAGATGATTTTGAGGGAAATTTAAAGGAAAATTTTTACCTTTTTTCGGTTCTTTTTGCTTCACACACACTTGCGTATGACACGACACGACCGATAAAACGCAACTAAAATAAACTCGATAATTATCGGATCGTTCGCAAACACAGAGAGAATTATTTATAAACGCGTCGTAATGAAGAGAACTCGGTACTGTCACACACAATCATTACTCCTCTAATTATTACATTTTATTACAAAATTCACATGTAATTTACTTCATTAAATTTCATTTGGCGTGATTGTTATCGTTGCGCCCAACCGAAACTTGGCCCAGATCCAAACTTTACTTTAAAGTCATAATAAAAAAGATGAAAAACGTTTTATGACAACCAAATCACTCTTTTATATGCAAAAATATTGCTGCCTGCAATTTTCCTCGTTGTACATTTTTCATGCTTTAACATATGTTTTTGTTTGTTCCCCTGTTGCAATCTCACCCAGCCATAATGACTTGATTATGGTTTCTGTTTTTTCGCTTTTTTTTTTTGAGGAGGAAAAATTGCGGTAATTTGTTGCAAACCAAGAAAAATCCTGTAAATATTGAAAAAATGCAAAAAAAATAAGAAACGGTGTCTTTTTGCGTCACAAAAATTCTAATATTTGTAAAAATGCTAACAAATAAATTTAGACAGAATATTACTTGCATTCCTTTTCTTTCGCAGCGCACAAAAGAAAAGCGAGCGAAAAAGTTCATGTGAATGAAAATCTTTTCTTATGTGAGGTGAAATTCAATTTAATGCCATAGAAACGAAAGAAATTTATATAAATTGCAAGATCATCCTCGTGACTTTCTTCTTGTACCTTAATGCTTTGCCTACATGGCGTGGGATTTACATGAAATGGGAGAAATTTGTGTCTCGAAGGATTTTTTCTGTGAAAAATTTCAGAAGTTTTGTCCCAATGCAAATTTTGAGTTTTTGACCCAATGCATATTCAAAATTTTCATCCCAATGAAC
This sequence comes from Culicoides brevitarsis, assembly GCF_036172545.1. NCBI lineage: Eukaryota > Metazoa > Arthropoda > Insecta > Diptera > Ceratopogonidae > Culicoides > Culicoides brevitarsis. Next base: position 30,179,358 of record NC_087087.1, on the reverse strand, counting down.
ATTTTGTGTCTCTTGCCGAATGTATAATGTGAGTTTTTATCCCAGTTGGTATTTCAAAATTTTTCCCAATGCAAATTTTGAGTTTTTGACCCAAAGGATATTCAAAATTTTCATCCCAATGAACATTTTGTGTCTCTTTCCCAATGTACAATGTAAATTTTTATCCCAGTTGGTATTTCGAAATTTTTCCCAATGCAAATTTTGGGTTTTTGACCCAATGCATATTCAAAATTTTCATCCCAATGAACATTTTGGGTCTCTTGCCGAATGAATAATGTGAATTTTTATCCCAGTTGGTATTTCAAAAATTTTCCCAATGCAAATTTTGAGTTTTTGACCCAATGCATATTCAAAATTTTCATCCCAATGAACATTTTGTGTCTCTTTCCCAATGTATAATGTGAGTTTTTATCCCAGTTGGTATTTCAAAATTTTTCCCAATGCAAATTTTAAGTTTTTGACCCAATGCATATTCAAAATTTTTATCCCAATGAACATTTTGGGTCTCTTGCCGAATGTAAAATGTGAGTTTTTATCCCAGTTGGTATTTCAAAATTTTTCCCAATGCAAATTTTGAGTTTTTGACCCAATGCATATTCAAAATTTTCATCCCAATGAACATTTTGTGTCTCTTGCCCAATGTATAATGTGAATTTTTACCCCAGTTGAAAATTTTTCCCAATGCAAATTTTGAGTTTTTGACCCAATGCATAATGTAATTTTTTCTACACCAGTTGACAATTTGAATTTTATCCCAATACAAATTTCGATTTTTTTAAAATCCCAGTTGACATTTTGAACATTTTTTTGTTGTTTTATACAAAAATTTAAAAAAAATCATGAATTTCGAAACACAAATCTTTCACATCAATGTAAGTTACACCTGCCCAAGAAAATGAGCAACGCAAAAAAAATGGTCTTCGGTGAGTTACAATAATCTGCTGAGAATATTTTGCGCATATCGTACCAAGCAAACTTTGTTGTAAAAAACTTTTCCAAAGTCCCTCTCACAATTGGCTAAAAATAGAACAAAATTCGAAAAGGAAAAAAAAAAGCTAAAACGCCTAAGTGCAAAATAATAGTTTTTCTCATCATATTTCCCCATCGTTTACACTAAAAGCACGATATGCTATTCAATTCTATTTATTTCTTCCCTCCGCACGACATTGCATGACCTGCCTCAGACACAGTTTAAGGAAGCATTTTTACATGTGCATGACTGTGTGTGTGTGTGTGGCAATAAAACACAAATTTAATAACTAGTTACGGCAACTTTCCTTTCCAACATTTTTTTTTTATTATAATCGCATCGAAATAACATGTCTGTCTATAATCCTTCGTTTTTTCCTAAAATAAAAAAAAAATAAAAAGTAAATAAAGAAATAACATTTTGATCGTTCTTCGTTCAGTCAGTTATGAATGAAATTATCGCATAAACATACCTCGCTAGACATAAAGGCATCAAAGTATTAAATTTTATTATTTTTTGTCTTTAACGGAAATTTTTCCCCGTACACGGGCACGGTTCAAGTGCAAAAACGGCGAAAAATATTTTTTTTTTTTGCAATACTGCAGCATCAGTTTAACGAAAAATTTAACGGGAGAAATTTTCTTTGCCGGGTATGAGTGCGAAAAATCTGTTGCATGTAACGGCGGAGGGGAAATTTTTTGTCCGTTATTTTTTATTTTATTTTTTTTTAAATATTTTTTTTTTATTTTTTAATAATTTTTTTTTAATTTTTTTTAGGAATTTTAAAAAATTTTAAAAATTATGTGAAAACGCCTGGTTTTTTACTCCAAAAATTTACCTTGTAAATTCTTATCAAAACACAAACAACTAAAAATAACAACATCAACGACTCTCACATTACAACACTTCTCTTGCGCACAACCGAGAAAATTATTTTCCGTACAGAGCGCGCGATACCGCAGTACACCTACAGAGAAATTTGCTCAATTTTCCCATCTACAGAGTCGTACATGCAAAAAAAAAGAAAAGTCGTTGCTCGAGACCCTCCAGCAATTTAATCAAATTTAGATTAATTCAGTTGTAGTTTTACCGTCGTGCGACTCAGATCGACACACGAACCACTTTTTTGCATATAGAGAGAAATTTTTGGTGTACACGCACCACACTTACTCTTCAGCTTAATTTTTTTGTTTCGTCTTTGTTGTTGTTTCGGTCGTCTGAGGAAAGAAGAGAAAGATAACGGTCAACATCTCAAAAAAAAAAAAATAAAAAATTTAAAAAAAAATGGAAAGACGACAACATGAAACCTCACGCGGGTGAAATTCAATTCTTCCTTCGCTGCTACAATGACTTCAATTTTCCATAAATATGTAATGGAAGCGAAAATTTTTTTGTTTTAATTTTTTTGTTATATTATTTCAAGTGAAGTGACGAATAAATAAATTAAAAAAAAAAATTAATTAATAAAAAAAATCTCGAATCAATTTTCGAGGAACGAAGGGAAAAATAATTTAATTAAAAAAAAAATCAAAAGAAAATGTGCGCGAAAAATCATCAACTTCGTGGGGATGTGTTAATTAAACAACATAAACGACGGCAAGATACGCATCGTCGACGTATCAGATAAGAAAAAAATCTAATTAAAAGAAAAAAATTAAAATAATAAAAAATGGAAAAAAAGATCAGATCTTTTTCTTGGAATAAATCGCGGCGTTGATTGAAAACAGAAAAAAAATTATCAAAATTTAATTCAAGGCTTTTAAAAAAAATTAATTAATTCATAAAAAAATTGTAGGAAATAAATTACAAAAAAAAATATAAATGGATTATATTAATCTCGTGTATTTATTATCATTGATAATTGTCATAAATAATAGTAATTAATAATGCCTACCGATAATTAACAAAAAATAAATTTAAAATAATAATATTCTATAGATAAAAAAAATATATAAAAAAAAATTTGAATTAATCCAGAAATTCATATTAATTATATTAAACATATTTAAAAAAAATTATAGTGAAATAAATTTTTAAAAGCAAAAAGTTCTTATGAGGAGATAAATTTAACGTGGAGTAAGTATTTTTATCTGATTTTAATAAAAATTTTGTAACGCAATAAATTAAATTTTGAATTATGGATTATGGTGTGGTTTGGTGCAAAGTGTTCTAATGAGTGGTCAGAAGGTTTCTGTACTGAAAAAATTTAGAAAAATATGTGAAAAATCGTGAAAATTAAGGAAAATTAAGTTTGATGTTCATTGCATACTTTTAGGGGTTAAATTGATTTTATAAATTTATTTAAAATTTTGATTATAAAAAAATGATAAAACATGTAAAAAGTATAAAAATCGCATTTAAAGTGAAAAATGAAGGTCTTGAACTTAAAAAATTCAAAATGTCCAAAATTCATTTAAAAATGAAAAAGCCTTCATTCAATCAAAAATATCTTTATGAAAATTTTTTGAGTATTCCCGCAAAATAAAAAAAAAGAAAATACGCAAAGGGCTTTAATAAGCTATCAGAAGGTTTCTGTGCTGAAAAAATTCAGAAAAATATGTAAAAAATCGTGAAAATCAATGAAAATTAAGTTTGATGTTCATTGCATACTTTTAGGGGCTAAAATTTATTTTTATGAATATATCTTAATTATTTATTAGAAAAAAATGTTAAAAAACATCAAGAGGAAAATTTTTGGCTCTTAAACTTGAAAACTTTTAAAAAGCCCAAATTTTATTTAAAAATGAAAAAAGGGTTGATTCAATCAGAAAAAAAATATAAAAAAAAGTATAAAAAATAAAAATAAATAAAAAAAAAAATATAAAAAAAATAAAATTAAAAAAATATATTTAATGAATTTTTCGACTTATAACACAAATTTTTATTGATTAAAAAATAAAAAAAAATTATCTTCATGGAAAATTTGTAAGCTTTTACCGAAAAATTAAAAAAAAATGCAACTTTTCATTTAATAAACATTTTTTCTGTCGAATTATCCAACATTCAATAAATTTTCCTTTTTCAATTGAAAGTTTTTCCTTCATTTTCCCTCAGTAGATAAATTTCGCTCTCCAACCAGATGATAAATTCGAAACATTTGTCAAAAATGAATTCTACATTATTTGTCTAATTTTTAGTCTTTTTATTAAGAGACGTTCTGGTTTCTTAATTTTTATTATTTTTTTTCGCAAGGGATGATATTTGATGCGAGCGGGAATTTTTCCGCCCGATTATAAATAGGAGAGAGATGATAAATGACAATTCATAAAGTTGACATTTTAAAAGACAGCGCGCGCCAATCAAAGGATTTTCCATGACGCGTCGCCCAGTATAGATAAATTGACAATTTTATCAGATAATTTACGGAAGAATGTCGTGCACGGGACAAAAAGACGGAAATTAGATTAATTTGTATGCGGAAAAAGGAAAACGAAACGTGTGAGTGTCGAAAATGAGAGCGAATAAGGACACACTTGGTTGGCTTTTGTGTCTGCTGTGACTTTGCCTACGAGAGAAAACTGACACAGAATTCGTTTGGCATCAACTATTCGCAAAATTGTTCAATCGTGTGGAACGTTATATCGCCTGCAGCTCTGGTTTTAAAGTGTTTTTATGCATAGACAAGAATTTGTTTGAAAGTTGTCGTCAGATTTTTTAAAGTTTTGTTCTAAGAGAATTTGTTGCCCAGTGCACATTTTAAAATGCCTGCCTATTGTATATTTTTAAATGTTCCTTATTTTTGTTTCAAAAATGTCATCCCATTGCACATTCTGAACTTATTTTTCAGAAAACATTTCGACTTCTGTCCTAAATGACATTTTAAAAATTTGACCCAGTGCATATTTTGAACATTTTTTTCTTATATAAACTTTGAATTTTCACGTTTTTTTCATTTTTTAGTAAATTTTGAACTTATCCCAATGCAAATTTCAGATTTATGATTTAGAAAAAATTTGAAATTTTTGTCCCAGTGCACATTTTTAATGTAAAATTCAATAAAAATTTACTCCCAAAGCATATTTTAAATTCTACCTAATGCAAATTTTCAAAATTTCAAATAAAAATTAATTTTTCTTGTCCCAGTACACATTTTAATTCAAACTTAAAAATATAATTTTATTTTGACCCAATGCACATTTAAAATTTTTATCCCAGGTCACATTTTGAAAATTTCATCTCTTGAAAAATTTAAATTTTACATAAAAAAAATTATTCTTTAATAATAATTTTTAATTTTTATCCCAGTAGACATTTTGAAAAATTTAACTGACAGACGTCAATCCCTTGTCTTAATTTTTTCATTGAAATGCTTTAAAAATTTGCAGAAACATGCTGAAAATATAAAATGGACCAAAGTTTTTTAAAAATGAGACAAATCTGCCAGTTTCAAGGATTTTACTTTTCTTTCGTCGTTCAGCCAGAAGACATTTGCAGCACCGCTTAATTAGATAAATAAAGCGACCGGTCTTCAGTTTACGACCGACCGGCAAACATAAAACATCTGACAAATTCGTTTCCGCCATATTTCGTGTTGACGACCTTCTCAAGGTCACACGAACAAAATTGATCGATTGCCATATCAATCAAAATGGCACATCATAAAAACACCTGAGCTGCGAAATCCATCTGGGAAAATTAATTCTCCGTAGACCACTTTTGATCAAAAAAGAAAATAAATAAAAAAAACGTCACCGCAGCACCGCTTAAGATGTCAAATAATTTGCTTTCTCATTAATTAATGAACACACAAATTACGGAAGTTTTGTCGTCGTCGTCGTCACAAAACAATCTGCCGCTCTAAATTTTCGTTAAATTTTCATAAACTTGATGAAATTTTAATCATTAGCTTTCGTTCGATGTTTACACGAGCATCACTGTGAACGATGAGAGATCATAATTTTAGTTGTTGATGCCAGAAGAAGGCGTGCAAGGGATAGAGAAAGTAGCGCAAAATTGAATTTGATAGATTAATAAAGATAAAGTTTTTGTTGCTAATTAATTATTTAGCATGTTTTGTGTGTGTGTGGAAGGCAAACAACATTTGGCTTCAGGTCGATGTGGGAATTGGAGTGAAAGAAAGTTTGATCTTGAGCAAGAGGTTGCCGGTTCGAAGGTGATGGCAATGTCATGTGAAGAAGAAAAAAAAGAGGAAGATTTTTTTTCGAAGGAAGAATCGAAAAAGAAAAATGTAAGAAAAATTTTTGTTTTGAACATATTTTTCGAATTAAAAAAAAAATTAAATAATTAGGTAAATAATATTTTTTTCTATAATTTTTTAAATTATTTTTATTTTTCAATTTTTTTTTATTAAATTAATAATTGTTAAATTGACGAATTAAATTTTTTTTTAAATTATCTAAAATATTTATTTAAAAAAATAAAAAAAAAATATTATTAAAATTTTATTAATTAAAATTATTTTTAAATTTTTCTTAAAAGCTTTGCGAATTTTTAAATGATTTTTTAAAATTTTAATTAATTAATTAATTTAATTTAATTTAATTTAATTTAATTTAATTTATTTAATTTAATAATTTTTTATTAATTTAATTTTTTCAATTATTTAATAAAATTTTAAAATTTCATCAATTTTTATTTTAAATTAATTTAATTTAATTTATTCAAATTTATATTTTGACTAAAATCTTTTAGATTTTTTAACATTATTGCAAATTTTATGTTTTTCAATAATTTTTTTTTATTTTTCTAAGCAAATAATGGAATTTTACAAAGAATTTATCTAATTTTTAAAATTTGTATTTTTTTTTCAATTTTTTTATATATATTTTTTTTGTCAATATTTAATTTATTTTTATTTAAAAACTTAAAGAAAATTTTCAAACTTTTTGAAATAATTTAAAAATTGTCTTGTTTAAAAAATCTAAAAGAAGAAAAATTCGAAAAAATAAAAAAAAAATACTTGCATCTTTAAAATTTTTCTAAATTTAATTTTTTTTTAATTTTTTTTTTCTTGATTAATAATTGTATAAAAAAAATTTAAAAATAATATTCCAAAAATTTTTGAAAATTTATTAAATTTTTTTTATATTATTTTTTTTTAATAATTTAGCAAAAAAAAAATTGAGGACAAAAATTCACGAGAACCATTTTTAATAAAGCACCGGAGACAAAAAAAAATATTTCCTGATAAATAACTCTGAAAAGACATTCATCATCACTTGTCCTTCAACTTTGTCCTTTTATTCAACTTTTGTTTTGTGCGATTGTTTTTTTCTTTCTTTTTCTTTACGCTTCTTGCTTTCTTCTCATTTCCTTCCATCCAAATTTCTATTACAAAAAAATCTCGCAAGAATTTTTCATTAAAAATGTTGTCTCGTCCCGGGGAGTTCAAAAGTTCGGTGCGCGCACCAAGATAAAGGGACAATGTCGGTCATTATCATTAAAATTGTTCACTTGTGCTCACGCAGTGTCTCTAATTTAACGGAATCTATTTTTAGCGCACGACATTTTTACCTCGCTGAAACCGTGAGAGAGAGAAAGAGATTCTTTCGTGTGGATCTGCGGCAAGATAATTCCCCGAGTGATAAAACAAACACGAAAACTTTAGATGGAATGTAATTTCGTTCCATTTATTGTTACAAAAACCAAAAAAAAAACACGCAGAGGTAATCCCACATATCGTAACACCCTTTTTTGCACCTTTTTTCCGCGTGGACCGAATTTTTTCTGATTGTGAAATTTTTTCAACAATTTTTTTTTTTTTTGTTAAAACAGACAAGAAATGTCAAATAGAGCTTGTCAACACGACGACAGGTTTATTTGACTGTGACTTGTTCAACTTGATTTTCTCGTGTGTCTCTTTTGCGACATGACAAGAAGAGATTCTTCTAAAACCGAAACACTTTCGAGAAATTTATTATCTCAAGTATGATTAATTGATGCATGTCATGAATATTTATTGTAAATGTGATAAATGAAGTACACTTTCAGCTCGTTTCCTTTTTCCAAACCCGCCTTTCTTGCGGCAAAACTACATGAAAATCCTTAAAAAATTAAATTTTTTGGATATGGAAAAGTTTTCACATAAACACACGCACGATTAAAAAGTTTATTTTTCATTTTTTTATGATTTTGATTAACTGCAGAGCTCATATGCCCGGAATGAAGAAGAGAGAGCAGACTATATGAATTATCCATATAATTTCCCCACATACATATTTCACAGTAAATTTTCATTTCATGAGTAATTTATTAGCGTAATTTATTGAGTTGGACATTTTACTTTAAATTTCAAGTCTTTCCAGATAAAATTTTTCGTGTGTTGTAATAATGATGGCAATAAAAATGAACAATAATAATGGAGTGGAAATTGTTTTATATTTTTTTAAAATAAATTTTTAATATTTTCTTTACTTTTTTATATTTTTTTTATTTTTTAAAAATTTTTCTGTAGGTATATTTATTTATTATTTTTTAATTTTTTTATGAAATCCGGGAATTATTTTTGAAAGTCTTGAGGTTTTTTTTTTGAAGTTTGTAAAGATTTAATTTATTAAAATTTTTTAAAATATTAAAATAATTTAATTGATTTTATTTAAATTAAATATTAAATTAAATTTAATATTATTTGATAAATAATTTAAATTAATGATGAAAATAATTAAAATTATTTAAATTAATCAATTAATTCAATTTAAAATTAATTATTTAATTTAATTTAAAATTAATTAATCTAAAATTCCAAAATAATCTAAAAAATTTTTTTTTAGAAATTTAAAAATTATTTAAATTTATGTTAAATTAATTAATTTTTATTTAAATAAATTAATAAAAAATATTTAATTTTATTTTAAAAAAAATAATTTTAATTAAAAAAATTTATTAATTTTAAAAATTTTTTAAAATATTAAAAATAAAAATCTAAAATTTAAAAAAATATTTTTAATAAATTATTTTAATTTTTTGAATTAATTTTTAATAATTTTTATTTAAATTAATAATAATTTAATTTTTAATTTTAATTTGTTTTAGTTTATTTAATTAAATAATTTTTAAAAATATGAATAAATTAAAAATAATTAATAAATTTATTTTCTTCTGATTTTTGAAGAAATTTTATAATTTTTTATTAAAACTAATTTTTTTTCTTATGAAATTCTAATTTAATAATAAAGTAGAATTGAAAAATTTATTTTTTTTAAATATTTTTTTTTTAAATGAATGAATTTATGAGATTTTTTTCTAAATTTTAAGAAATATTTTTCATACTTTTGTAATTCGAAAAAAAAAATATAAAAAATGATTCAAAAATATTTCCATAGAGTTCTTTTTAAAAATTTAAAAATAAAATAAATATTTTTCGTTTAGCTTAAACCTTTTTTTTTGAACTTTGAAAACTTTTTTGATTAATGTTGCATTTTTTTTTAATAATTTTTTTTTCAATAATTTCCAATTAAAAAAATAATTTTAAATAATTTTTTATTTGTCAGAAAAAAAAAAATAAATTCATAAATAAATATCATAAAAAATCATTCAAGAGTTGAAAAAAATTCTCATTACATTTATCATCATAAACTCCGAACGGTGTCACTCACATTTATATTCCGATCCATAAAATAAAAGAAAGCTAAATAAATTCATAGATAATTACCTCATTTAAGCACTTCCTATTAAATATTTCCATTTATTTTTTTTTATTATATCCGAGGCAAAAAAAAAACACGCACACGTTACAAACATCGAATAAAATCTCAATTTTGTGTGTATTTTATGATTATGATGATTATTATTTTACTTTTTTTTCCTCCTTCTTCTCTTCTTGCTTACTCTCGTTATTTTTATTCATCATGGCTTCTTCGGTAAATATTATTTTTTTTTCGATGAACTCCGAGTAAAAACAATCGACTTGTTCTCACAAGTGGATTCTTCGCTTATCATTTCGTCTCTGAACTGAGTAAATTCCGTAAAGCAATACGAATTTTATTATGTTTTATGGAGAACTCAAGTGGAAATAAATGATGAAACAAGTCTCTTTTCTCGAAATGTTGCCGAAGGAATAAATTGATTTTATGTTTTGATAACTTCTTATTTGTATTTTGTTCAAGTTTTGAGCTTAAAATGGAGACGCATGGTACTTTACGAGGATTTTTCTATTAAAATGTGTGAAAAAAGGGGGAATCGAGTGACGACATCACTTTTATCACACATTTTATTTGCATGCATTAACGTTTTAATATATTTTAACGACATTTTTAGCATAACAGCGAAAGGTACAGACACTCACACGCAAGACAGACCTAAAAATAGAATGATGCAATCTAATTTTAGTTGTGTTTAAAAAAATAAAATAAAAATATATATTACCGGTTGTACTTTTTTTTTTGCTTTTTGCATGAGCACATCAGACTAAACTATGTGTTAGCATGTGATGAGAAAAAAATTCTTGTGATGATGATAAATAAATATATATAAAAAAATAAAAAAAAATGTTAAAAAAATACATAAACACCGACGACCGACGTACGACGAAAACGACGCAAACGACACATTCATAAATTAAGGTGAAATTAAAATAAAATTAACACTCGAGTTCATGCGCTTGACACGAACATTATTATTTGCCGTGTGGAAATGTGAAGGTAAAAAAAAAATACAGCAGATGGATCCATAAATTTTTTGATTGGATTTTGCGTTTAATGACGTAGAGTATGGTTTAGAAGGAAATTTTAACGAGTGATATAAAAAAAATTACTGTTAATATGAATAAAAAAATTAAGCCAAAAAATAGAAAAAAATAATTTTTTTAGAAGATTTAAAAAAAAATAAATAAAAAAAAAAATTAAAAAAAATTTTTATTTAATAAAATAAATAAAAACGTAAAATAAAATAATAGAAAGTTTCTTATTGAAAATTCTAATTTTTTTAATAAAAAATTCTTGTAAAGTATTTTTAATGAATTTATGACCAAAATACTTCCGAAAATTAACTGACGATCAAAAAAAAAATCATGCTGAATTATAATAAAAAAAAAATAATTAATAAATAAAAAATAGAAAAAGTAGTCGTCTAAAGGACGACATACTATACCGCATTTCGATATTACATACCTGAATCGAAATGCGGTAAAAAATATTAAAAAGTTAAATAAAAACTGAAGTAATTCAAAAATTTATAAATATGATTAATTTAAAAAACTTTTAAATAAAAAGATAAAACTGAAGAAAAATTGGACAAATGTTTTAAAACATTTTTTTTAATATAATTTTTATTTTTAAAATGGTAAATGTTTTTGTAGATTTTAAAATTTTATTTTTTTTATTTAATTTATTTTTTAATTTAATTTAATTTTATTTAATTTAATTTTTTTTTTAACAAAACAAAATTAATTTTAATTTTATCTCAACTAATTTTTAATTCAATTTTAGATAAATTTTTATTTTATTTTATTTTATTTTATTAATTTTTTATTTTATTTTATTTTATTTTATTTTATTTTTTTTTATTTTATTTTATTTTATTTTATTTTATTTTATTTTATTTTATTTTATTTTATTTTATTTTATTTTATTTTAAATTTTATTTTATTTTTATACTATTTCATTCATTTATTTATTAAATTTATTTTTTCAAATACTTTTAAAAAAAAATTATTTTACATTTTTGTTAAAAATATTTTTTTTATAAAAAATTTCTTTAAAATATCAATATGTACAAAACTTCTCGTAAAAAGCTTTAAACACATTCGAAACACGAAACAAAAATATTAAAAAGATGTTCACGTTCATCCCATATCAATCCATATTGATTGTCTCCAAGGTGACATTAGTTATGTAAAATTCTTGTCTTCTTCCGTTTCTGTGTCTCTTTTTCCTTCGTCTTTCATTGTCGCACGCATTGATCTTTATCCCTTCTTTTTTTGTTTCTTTCTTTCCATCGTCTTGCTTCGTGCGTTTTGCCTGCAAAAACAACAAATTACTTGAGGAAACAAAAAAAAAGCCTAAACCGTAATCAAATCCCACATCTACCGCCATTCTCCTTTTATTTCTTCGTTATTTATTTATTTATCTCCAAAAAACATCACCCGATTCCGAGACAAGCGTTTTATTGTTCACTTCACGACTTGGATTGATAAATAAGGAGCGACACTTGTCACAAATGAAATATCATGCGTACCTTCGCATTAAAATTAATTGAGAACTGCTCAAATTTACAAAAGTTTTTTGGATTGTTCTTCGTCATTGTCGTTGATGGCGGCGTGGCATGGCAGAGAAGACTTTATTTCGAACTTTCTCCGTTAACTAAATTTCCACGTAAATGTGTAAGGATTATTTTTGTGTCATTCTCATACACCACGACGTAAAATTTTGCACACCAAAAGTTTGTCATTGCTGGGAAAATGGCCGAAAATAACCTCAATATAATAATTACCTCCGGAAACAGACACATTCTCTGGGTAATATGACGAAAATTAGTTTTCAAATTGCTCGTCATATCTTGATCGTGTTACCTGGCGTGCGCTTTTTAGCAGAAAAAGAATAAAGTTGAATTTTTTTTTTTGTAAATTTTTTTGCTTTTTTAGCAGGAGTAAAATTTTTTATGAAAAAAGAATAAAGTTGAAGATTTTTTTTTGCAAATTTTATTGATTTAATAAACAATTATAAAAAATTGAGAAAAAAACAGAAATAAAGCGTTTTATGAAAGCTAAAAATCTGAAAAAAATTTTTTTTTAGTTTGAATAAATTATTTTTTTTAACCTTTGAACTTAATTTTAATTTAAATTTCGAAACATTTTTTTTTTCGAAAATATTTTTTCATTTAATTTTCGAATTTTTTTATTATTTTTTTTTCGAAAAATTTTGAAAATTTTTTTTAAAAAATTTAGAAATTAATTTTTATTTTAATTTTGAAATAATTTTTGTTTTCGAATTTTTTTTTTAATTTTGAAATATTTTTTTTTTTCTAAATTTTTTTTTAAATATTTTTTTTTTCGAAAAAATTTTGGAATTATTTTTCGGATTTTTAATGCTTCCCTGAAATTAAAAATAACTCATTTTTAATTAACTGAGTAAAATTACGTTCAAAACTTACCTCACAATCTATGACTATGACAAGCCACAAAATCAGCTCAAAACAGAAATCTGCCTCCAGGAGATTTTCTTGTCGCATTTTGATATGTGGTTATGTCACTTCACTATTTCTCGTCGCATCGGAAGACAAAAATTTTTTTGACTTAAAAATTCTTCAATGCAAAAACTTACCGGCTGCATCACGAATTACTGCGGCATGAGCTAACAATCGCATTTACATCTGTACGGCGGCACGAAATAAATCCACATCCTTCCTTCCGGGATGCCATTTTGTGTGGTGTTCGTGTGCGGTTTAAATTGCAAATCCAGATCGAAATTTTCTGCCGTGATGATGGTTCATCGTGATTTTTATTTTCGATCTGAACGAATGTCCCAGGTGAGCTTGTCATTATCTAGTTTTTAAATTAAATTCCTTCTTTTCGGGTCACATTTGTGATTTGACACAAAAAAAGGACAAAGTTTTTAACATTTTAGGACATTGTTGTCTTTGTCTCCTTTTTTTCGTGTTTTCGTCATCTTACGAGGGTGAATTGTGTTTGTACGAAAATATAATTAAAAGTTTTTTCCTTTCTTTATTTATTTTCGAATTTTTCGTAAATAAACTTCGTTTTTCGTGTCCCATAGACTATGCAAAAGTTTTTTTTTTTAGTTTTTTATAAGAATAGGGAAGTTTTTCGTGCATTTTTACTAAAATTTTAAAGGAAGGTTGAATTATTTCTGTTTGTCTGTCATGCGGAGTCAAAGAAAATAATTTTTTTGGATCTATTTTTTATTCCACGCTATCTTTTTAAAAAATGTTCAAAGAAAATAAAATAAATAAAAATTAAATTAAATTTAATTAATTAAATTAAATTATATAAAAAAATGTATTTATTTTGTATTTATTTAAAATAAAAAAAATTTTTAATTTAATTTTTTTTAAATTTTTTTATAATTTTCAATAATAAAAAAATCGAGAAAAATTTTATTAATTTATTGAAAAATTTAAAAACATAATATTAAAGAAAAAAATAATAATAAAATAAAAATAAATTAAATTAAATTAAAAATAAATTTGGTAATAATAATTAATTATTTTATGAATTTTTAATCAAATTAATTAATTCATTTAATTATGTTATTATTTAATATTTTTTTTATTTATTTTTTTTAATAAATAATTTTTTTAATTTAAATTTTTTTATTTTATATTTTTCCTATTTTAATAATTTTTCATTGTTTTCTTTTCCAAAATTTCTCATAAATTTACAAATTATAGAAATTATAGAAATTTTTTGACATTCGAAAAAATTCGAAAAATAATTAATTTATTTGAAAACTTATGAAAAATTATAAAATTTAATAAAAATATTTAAAAATTACTTAAAAATTATTAAAATTTTTTAAAGATTTAAAACAAAAATCAAAATATAATATTAAAATATAAAAAAAAAAATTAAAAAAATATAAGAAAAAATTTAAAATACGAAAATTAAAAAAAAAAATAAAATAGTAAAAACGAGAGTAAAAATTAAAAAAATTTTCCAAAATGTAAAAAATTTTTAAACTTCAAATATTTTTTTAAATACGATCAAGTTCTTTGTTTCATGAATTTTTAATTTTCTTCTTTTTCTTTATTCTTCACATTCATTCTCTGATACGGATCAGCTTCAACAAGGATGCATTGAAAAGCGAAGAAAAAAAAATGAAGTGAAAATAAAGTTGATCAAAAACTAATAATAATAAATTGTAAAATTCCTGAAAATCTGTTTTAAATTTCTTTCAAAACGAAATATTTATTGCTTGAATACTTTTCTCAAATTTTTTGTCTTATTTTTAAACTTTGAACGAGAGAAAAAAATGCAGAAAAAGTACAAATTTAAATTACAAAATATTCGGAATCATGTTTGTTTTGCACAAAAAAAGTTGTTTCCATTAAATATTAACACTATTTACTCCTTCATTTGTTACGGACGCGTCATTATTATGCATGAGAAGCCAGTTCTGGTTCTTCTCCTTGCTTTGTTTTTGTTGCGTTTCCACAAAACAAGGAAAAAAACATACAAAGAGAAAATATTTATTTTTCAAAGTACATGAACATGTGTAAAACATGAATGGTAATAATGTCAGAGATGGGAAAGTTGGCGATTGTCTGTACACGTTGTGCGGAAAATCGGCATTTTCCGGTGCTGCGAATGGAGGCAGCAAAAAAAACGGAAAGAAATGATTGGAAATGTTGCCTCTTTATTAGAAGAACATCGCACGAGACGGTACAACGCATGTTCAAACATAAATAAATGAATAAATAAATAAAACATACAAGAACAACAACAACATTTCACTCATTAACATTTTGTTGCTGACTGTAGGCGAAAAGTAGCAAGAAGCAAGGAGAAGATGCACTTTTGTGTTTCGAATAAATTTTATTCAACTTTTTGCTGTAAATAAGAGTTTGCTTTGTTGTTACAAAGGCAGGCAATGCAGCTTTTACGGGTAGAATTTTAATTAGATTTTTTTTTGCATTTCTTGGCCCTTGGCACTTTTTTCTTTAACAAACTCTTATTGAACCAAATGAAAAAAAATATTATATGACAATGTAAGTTTCTTATTTCTCAAAAAAAAAGAAGGTGCAAAAGACAAAACTAATTAAAAAAATTATTATTTCTGAGAAGACTTATAAACAGTTGAAAGAATAAATAAAAACAAGAAAAATTGTGGAAAACATAAATTAAGAAAGATATTTTCTCTAATTTACTTGGTAAAGTGCTCTTATCTCTTCTTTTCTCTTCATATATGGGTTGTATGTGTTGATATCTCTTTTTTACTCATTTTTAAAGTGGCTACATCTTGTTGTCTAATTAAGAGACATCAACTTAAATTATGTCGAGTGTGACGACGTTAGCAACCACTTTTAGTTGTCAAGGACTGCAGGATTAAATTTTTGTAGTGACTTTTTTTTTGTTTGAAAAGAATTAAATTTCATAATGTCCTTGAAATTTTCTTTAAGCCCTCTGAAATTTCTATATTTTTGAATAACTTTGATGAAGATATATTTTTGATTTTAAAAATTTGACTTTGATTTTCAGTTTCAATTTTTTGGCAGTTTTGAGTTAAAAAATGATTAAAAATGATAAATTAGAGCCCTCTGACAAATTTCTATCCATTTGGAGCAAGATTTGACAAAAATAGCTTTGACACAGTTTTTGACACAGTTTTTTTGCTCTTGATTTAGTTTTTAAAACAAAACTATGTCAAAGAAAAAATTTTTTTTCAGTTTCAATTTTTTGGCAGTTTTGAGTTATAAAATGATTAAAAATGATAAATTAGAGCCCTCTGACAAATTTCTATCCATTTGGAGCAAGATTTGACAAAAATAGCTTTGACACAGTTTTTGACACAGTTTTTTTGCTCTTGATTTAGTTTTTAAAACAAAACTATGTCAAAGAAAAAATTTTTTTTCAGTTTCAATTTTTTGGCAGTTTTGAGTTATAAAATGATTAAAAATGATAAATTGGAGCCCTCTGACAAATTTCTATCCATTTGGAGCAAAATTTGACGAAAATAGCTTTGACACAGTTTTTGACACAGTTTTTTTGCTCTTGATTTAGTTTTTAAAACAAAACTATGTCAAAGAAAAAATTTTTTTTCAGTTTCAATTTTTTGGCAGTTTTGAGTTATAAAATGATTAAAAATGATAAATTAGAGCCCTCTGACAAATTTTTATCCATTTGGAGCAAGATTTGACAAAAATAGCTTTGACACAGTTTTTGACACAGTTTTTTTGCTCTTGATTTAGTTTTTAAAACAAAACAATGTCAAAGAAAAATTTTTTTTCAGTTTCAATTTTTTGGCAGTTTTGAGTTATAAAATGATTAAAAATGATAAATTAGAGCCCTCTGACAAATTTTTATCCATTTGGAGCAAGATTTGACAAAAATTCTTTGACACAGTTTTTGACAAGTTTTTGATTTAGTTTTGAAATAGTTAAAGAAAATTTTTTTTCAGTTAGTAATTTTTTTTAGTTTTGAGTTATAAAATGATTAAAAATGATAAATTTGAGCCCTCTGACAAATTTTTATCCATTTGGAGCAAGATTTGACAAAAATAGCTTTGACACAGTTTTTGACACAGTTTTTTTGCTCTTGATTTAGTTTTTAAAACAAAACAATGTCAAAGAAAAAATTTTTTTTGGAGATAATTTTTTGGCAGTTTTTTATAAAATTTAAAAATGTAAATTAGATTCTGAAAATTTCATCCATTTGGAGCAAGATTTGAAAAAATAGCTTTGAAAGTTTTTGACATTTTTTTGCAAAATAAAGAAAAAAAATTTTTTTCAAATTTTATACTTAACTTTGGTTTGACTATACACAGTTTCAATTTTTTGGCGAAAAATGTATTGAAGTCACGTTAAAATTTAGTAGAATACCTCATTAAAAATGTTTTACGAGATACCAATTTTTCCATGTTGCAGAAAATTAGACATGAGAAAATTAGATGAGACATGGCGTTTCTTTATCAAGCATTTTCTTCATTCGAGTTATGTAATAGTTAAAGAAGATTAGTGTAGTAAAAAGCTTTTATTTCTTGCTTACCTTCTTTAATTTTTGTCTTGATTTTGTTCTGAAGATTTGTAATTGATCCCATGTTAAACGAAAAATTTGCAGTGATCATCTGATCAGTTGATCTGTCGAGATCTGCTGATCTTAGATCTTGCTTATCATCTTTGTTGGAGATATTTTTTCTGGCAGTTATTTACTTTGTTAGTATTCAACTTTCGATACCTTTGAACCTAAAAGTAGATAAAAAAGATTTAATGAAAATAAAGAAAGTAAATATTTATACTTAACTTTGATCTCTTCTATACCAACCGAAAGTTGAAGTCACGTTAAAATTTAACCAAAAATCGTAGAATACCTCACGTAAAACCGTTTTACGAGATACCAAGATCTAAAATCAAACAACCTCCTTGATTCATGTCTGTCGCATAAATTTCCTTCAATTTTTCATTAAATTTACGTACCTCTACTTCCTTCGCCTTTTTCGCAACCAAATCCAACATAATCATAAATTTCCGTGATTTCTAAAAAAAACCCTGCAGAAAACGAGGCACGATTGACGATGTAAATTGTCTTTGTACGTATCTCACGAGACAACTTCGTGTTGTTATTGTAACAACTCGTTCTTGTACTTTTCTTGCGTTATGTACTTTTGAGATCATCATCTGTTTTATTTTATGGTTGAAAAAAAGGGAATAAAAATTTCCTTTGCAATATTTACTGCCGTCATTTGGATCTTGAAAAGAATGACGTCACAAATCCCCTTAGAATTTATTTCTCGAACATTTTTCACTCTTTTATTATTAAAAAAAAGAGAAAGAAAAGAATGAAGAAGAGAGCAATTAATAAAGACAGTCGTTGTTGTTGTGATAATTGCAAATAATTCGCTTCGATGCACATTTTTAGTTTATCACAACGAGTGACTTTGTCGCAAAGTTTAAAAATAAATATAAATAAAACATTGTAAAAATTGCTTTTTTAACGCGTTTCGAATTGAAATGTGATCTTTGGCACTTAGTGAAGTCTATCAGTTGAGAAATTTCTCAAAAATGTTAATATAGAAATTTTATATTGCTCACTGGGACTAAAATTCAAAAAATACATTGGGCTCAGAAATAAAAATTGCTTTTTCAGCACGTTTCGAAGAAAAATGTGATTTTTAGAACTTACTGAAATCTATCTGTTAAAAAAAATTTAAAAAATCTTAATAGAAAAATTTTAAATTGCTCACTGGGACAAAAATTCAAAATATGCACTGGGCTTAAAAATAAAATGTGCTTTTAAACTAAAATTTAATAATATTTATTGAGATAAATTTTAAAAATTTTTCATACAAAGAACAGACATTTCGAAAATTTGCATT
This sequence comes from Culicoides brevitarsis, assembly GCF_036172545.1. NCBI lineage: Eukaryota > Metazoa > Arthropoda > Insecta > Diptera > Ceratopogonidae > Culicoides > Culicoides brevitarsis. The sequence goes on along the minus strand of NC_087087.1, from coordinate 30,160,443 downwards.
GGGAAATTTTAGAATGCTCATTGGGACAAAAAATGTACCGGGCAAACTCTTTTTCTTTTTGACTGAACTTTCGTATCTAAGGTTTTTGAGTCTTATAAAGGCAAAAATTTCAAAATGTGCATTGGGTAGAAATTTTAAAATGTGAACTGGGTCATGTTACATAGCAAAATGCGGTAAATCGAACCTACAGACGACAAATTTCAACAGTTTTTATTTGTCTCGTCGAACAATTTTTCGGGATTTCATTCATTTAAACGAGTAACAACTGTGTCGCTGCTGCCTGTGTTGATGATAATAATAATAAATTAGCTAAGACAAGTACTTTCAATTGTTCTCGAGAGAAATCATTGTTGTAATTAGTTGACTGCAACAAAACATTTGATTTTTCTCTTTCTGTCTCCGTACATAAAATATAAATATAGCTCGAAATGATACGCCTGAGTTGATTTATTACTTTGTTGAAAATAATTTATATCGAAGGGAAAAAAGTGGCACAATTGGCAAGAACGCACGAGCGAACCGAAAGAAATAAAATAAAAAAAAAGATTTTTGCCAGGCTCAAACAAAAAAAAAACATTAATTGCTCTTTCACTTTGAGAAACAGAAAAAAACTCATCAAACTGGATGGAAAATCGTCGTTATTCGTGCTGCATACATTTTTTTTCCAATTATAGCAGCTCATCGTGATATCATGTCAAAGTTTTGCTGCCTTTTGACGGCACGAATGAGCAACTTCAGGTAATTAAAATCAAATCAACTGTGCGAAATTAAGTGTGTCGTTCGGCAACATGCCTTGACATGACTCGGTTTGGTGCTGGAAACTCTTTCAAATAAAAAAATAACATAATATTAAGTGGAATTGAAAATAAATTAACGACTGACTAGGAGTCAAATGAAATGAATTAATTTCGCATAAATAGAAAAAAAAAATAATCAAATCATTAAAAAATTATCGTTGAACGATTTTTTAATGCATTTTTTAAGTTTTTCTAAAAAAAATTCTTGATATTCCTTTCATAATTTTTTTTTTCATTATTTTCTCAATTTTTTTTTTTTGTAATTTTTTCATAACTTGACGTTTCAGAAGGAAAATTAGACGAATAAAAGACAGCATTCAGGAAATTTTCTAAGCTATTCTTTGAAATGTGGATCGCATACTGGAATAGTTTTTTTTTCTCATTTCCTGTTTTTCGCTTTTTTGCGGATATCGAAATGTTGAAAGGGGAAAGTCCGTTCATACTGTGAATAATTTGTATATTGCATATTTTTTTTTTATTTTTTTGTAAATTTTTTCTTTTAAAAAAAATTTGTTAACCACGTGACTTTGCCCAATGCAAATTTTAATAAAATTATTATTTTTTTTATTATTTTAAAATTATTTTTATTTTATTTTTTATTTAAAATTTAAATTAAAATTTTTTTAAAATTTAAAAAAATAATTTTAATTAATTTTTTTTAAAAACTTTAATTAAAATATATTTAAAAAACTTCATTATAATAAAATATTTAAAAAATTTAATTTCAAAATTAATTTTAAAAAATTATTTAAAAATTTAATAAAAAAAATAATTAATTAAAATTAATTTTAATAAATTTTTAAATTTAAAAAAAATAATTTAAAAAATTTTATTAAAATAAAAAATTTAAAAAATTTAATTAAAAAATTTAATTAAAATAAATTAAAAAAAAAAAAAAATTTTAATAAATTTTATTTAAAAGTATATTAAAAAACTTAATTAAAAAAAATATTTAAAAAATTTAATCAAAATTAATTTTAAAAAATTTAATTAAAATTAATTTAATTTAAATTTTTTTATGAAAAAAAAATTTAATTTTTTTTTTTGAAAATTTATATATTTTTTTCTTCGAATAAATAATATACTTCAGAAAATTTTTTACAGAAAAGAGTAAAAAATAGTATTATGTAAAAAAAAATAAAATAAATTATATGTTAACTACAAAAAAGGCGTAACTACCGCCCATTTTTTTCATTTGCTTTTCATTAAATCCTTTTTTTTTTGATAAATTTTTTCATCCATATTTTCACAATTTTTTTTTACATTTTTTCCATCAAAAACACATGAGTCCCAATTAAAACTTTATCTGATAAATGCACTTCTCAAGATTCTATTTTTATATTTTTTTTCCATTTCCATTCCAAATGATTCAGAATTCAATTAAATTCACTTGAGAGCACGAACGAACGAACGGACAACCACCGAGAAAGGCGGAAAAAATAATAAATAAAATTTTCCATTTCCATAAATACATAAAGAAAAAAAAGTAAAGCCATGGAAATTTTTTCTCAAGGAGCAACGAAAAAAAAATCGGAAAATAGAAAATTAAAAAGAAATTAAAGTACTGCGATGGATAAGAGATAAAATTAATCCGGCACAATAAATTAAACCGCGTAATCTGAATTTGGTCGGTGTCTGTCTTGGGTGTAAAAAATGCGACAAAGGCAAAAACTTTCGTCTTATGATAAAAAAAATGCTTTAAATATGATTACAACAAAAATAGTATTGAACCATGAGAAAAAAAAATAATTTCCTTTAGATACGATCGAGGGATTTTAATGCGATTCGAAGAAAAAAAATACGAAATATTTAGAGAGCGGGTTAGGATGAAAACGAAAAAAAAGAAGAATGAAGTAAAGTGTGAAAATGCCGCAATAAAATATCAATAAAAATAAAGATCTTGGAAAATCTTGATTTTGCAACAACTTTAACGATTTTCGTTCGTAACTCAGCACTAACTTTTTTTCTCATTTTTTTCTCTCGTTTCAGCACACAAACTACTCACATTATCGTTATATTATTACAAGAACCGCAATAAATTATATCTTCCAGAGTAGATTTTAATCACAAAAAACAATATTTTTTTATTGTTTGCTTGGAGAATATCCGGATTCTTGCGCACTGTGGAAGAAAAATGGCTTCAAAGCGAGAAGAGAAAATTTTTAATAAAAAATTCTGGAAGGTTTTGGACAAAAAAATGAAAAAAACTTTATGATTAAAATTAAAAAGTGTTTAAAAACAGAAAAAATATGGAGATAGTGACTCAAAAATTTAAAAAATAATTATTTTTCAAAAAAAAAAAGCTCCAAAAACTATCAAAAAGCAATTTAAAACCAATAGTTAGTGTTAAAAAAAAAATAAAATCTCATCATCGTCATTTTTTTGTGCTCCCAAAAAGTAATTCAAAATGACGATGTGGGGAGGAATGGGCGGCGGAGGCCCCGGCCGCGAGAACAACGCATGGATGAAAATCATGGGAATTGTTCATACGGGGCCGCAACGGCGTCAGGATCAGCCGCAGCATCAAGCGCAAGCAGGCTCCAACGACAAGGCACTTAATGCGTAAGTAAAACTTAATTTTCTTTTTTTTTTTTTTGTTCATCAAAGCTTTTAACAGCAATGCGATAAAATGTCGCTTATGTGAGATTTGAGTGAAAATCACGTATAAGGCCATTAATTTTTTTTTACGATGCAAGGTGCGTTGTAAAATATTTTATCGTTTATGAGGAGGTTTTTTGTGATGAAAAGGGGAATAAAATGACATAAAAAAGATTAAAAAAGCTTGAAATGTCTAAAAAAAGCCCAGTGCATATTTTAGAATGTCTGTCCATAGTTTTATTTAAAATTTTGACCCAATGTGCATTTTTAATTACAATTTAAATAATTATTTTAGAATTAACTTAATTTAGAAAATATAATTTTTGACCCAATGCACATTATAAAATTTTTTACCCAGTTCACATTTTATTTTTTTTAAAATTTTTTATTCTATCTCAATAATTATTTTTAACCAATTTTTATATAAAATTTAATCAAAACTCAAATTTAAAAAATTTCATCCCAATGCACATTTTCAAATTTTTAATTCTTATTTTTTAATTCATTTCAAAGAATTTTTTAACATTTTTATTAAAAAAATTAAGCAAAAAAAAAAAATTAAAAAAAAATTATCCCAGTGGAAATTTTAAAATTTCTGCCCATGACATATTTTGAGTTTTTATCCCCATATACATTTTAAAAATTTTTAATGAAATTTTAATTTTTTTAATCAAATTTTTAATTTCATCCTAATTCTTGTTTTTAATTTTTTACCCATTTTTACCCATTACACATTGTAAAATTTTGACCCAATGCATATTTAATTTTTTTTCTTAATTTTTAATTCTTATTTTTAGCTGAATGCACATTATGAAATTTTTTACCCAGTTCACATTTTATTTAAATTTTTTATTCTATCTCAATAATTATTTTTAACCAATTTTTATATAAAATTTAATCAAAACTCAAATTTAAAAAATTTCATCCCAATGCACATTTTCAAATTTTTGCCCAATGCATATTTCATTTTTTTTTCTTAATTTTTAATTCTTATTTTTAGCTGAATGCACATTATGAAATTTTTACCCAATACACATTTTAATTTTTTTATAAAAATTGTTATTTAAAAATTTAGACCCAATGCACATTTTGTCATCAAAAAATAAAATTTTTATTAAATAACGCCGTTTTGCATGTTTTTGTGCGATATTTGATGCTATAATTTGACAAAATGCGACATAAAATATTTTTGTGCGTGAAAATCGATCAAACTTTTGGTCAAATAATACTTTTATTTTGTTTCAAAATTTTAATTGAGCAATATTTTAAATCCTTTATTTATGGAGCGTGGCGTATTGTTGCAATTTTCATTTTATTTTTATTGTTATTTATGTCTGTTTACTCTGAACACTCCATGCTGAATACCAAAAAAAGTGTACGAGAGAGAGAGAGAGCGAAAGAGCCTTAATTTTCAGCGCGTAATTCCTATTATTTATTTAAATGACATTTTTCATCGTGCCGAGTTTGTTCGTTTTTTGTGTTACGAACGAGAATGTAGAGAAACGTTGTTGGCACGTTAATTTCTTTGTTTATTTAAAAAAGCGTGAATTTTAATTCCAACGGGATTATAATTGTTATTAAAATGTTGTGTCTGTGACGTCATTTAGCTTCTTCTTAAATTTATGGGGAAACTGGAGGATTTTAGAAAATTACCACGGATATCAACTTAATTAAAGAAAAGCCACAAGTCTTGCCGAAACGCTGCACGAACAATGGGATCACATATGCCTTAACACAATATTTGGTTTTGTCATCGTTTGTTATTACGAAATTCCATCTTCCGTTAGTTGCATCGAGTGTCCAAACATCATCAACATCAATGTCGTTTGTTTTTCGTTCGGTGTTGTTGTTGTTGATGTCAAACAATGGGAAATATGAAAATTCATTCTATGTTAAGAATTTTCTTTGTGTCTCGTGGAGAAATTTGAATCTCACAGTTAGAAAATTTTTGAGAGATATGATGCGAGGTAAGAATTTTTGGCTTTTATGTCCCTTTTATGAAGCCTTAAATGATCTTTGAAGCCTTAAAGGATCAGATTGAGCCAGTTAGTGAAGTTTGTGATCCCTAAAGGAATTAATTTGACTCCTTTAAGCGATCAGTATGATCGCTTTAAGAGATCGGTATGATCGCTTTAAGAGATCAGTATGATCGCTTTAAGAGATCAGTATGATCGCTTTAAGAGATCAGTATGATCGCTTTAAGAGATCAGTATGATCGCTTTAAGAGATCAATTTGACCCTCTGTGATTTATAAAAGCACTTTAAAGATCAAATTGATCTCTTAAAGGTTCATATTGAAACCTTCAGGAGTTAAATTTGTCCCTTTAGAAATCAGAAGACTCACTAAAGAGGATCTTTTAAGGCTTAAAGTATTATTTTGACTCATTTTCATCCAAAGCACTTAACTTTATCCGATTTCAGCATTTCATAGAAAAATAAATGGCACGAGATTTTTTGATGGTTTTGTGTTAGTTAAGCCTAAAGTAGTCCAAAAAACCTAAATTTAAAATTCTAGAACGAACTTCAGTTTTTCTATGCATTTTTAGTGAGATCGGGTATGTCAAAGAGGTACTTGAAGATACCCAAACGCACTAGAAATTTTTTAAAATCCTAAAAATTCATTCCAGAGTTTCTAATTGAGTTTTTTCGACTACTTTAGGCCTAACTAACTCAAAACCATCAAAAAATCTCATTTTAGCTACATTTTTGCCGGATTATCTGTCAAGAAACCTGAAATATGTGAGAGACGTTCAACCATATTTACTGAGAAGCAAAAACGAACTGAGGTTGCCCCCAATGAGATCAGCATTCGCACAGAATTGTTTATTTTACAAAGGAGTAAATTTGTTGAATGACATGATGCGTGACGGATTCAATATCGACGTGAACTATGTGAATTTCAAAAAAGCCCCGCGCGAATTTGTGAAAACCAGATTTCGATCTCACTTTTAGAATATTTCTCAAAAAAAGAGTCTTCATAGTTCGAACTTTCTTGCGAACTACAAACTCTTCACAAAACCTACTCCCGCCGAGATAGACAGACATTTATTTGCGCAAATATGCTCTGAAAATGGATTTTCTTATCACATCTGTCACCAATCTCCCAAGCAATAAGAGCAAGCAGAGCGGCAGACAAGCAAACAACAACAATAGAATCAAGTTTGGTCGCTCACAAAAATGCACAAAATGCCAAGTAACGATAAATTGCACATACCATCCAGAGAAAAAAAAAATGACAAAAGAAAAAACTCGAAAGAGACTTGTTTATGTCATAGTTCACAGGAAAAAAAGAGGTAAAATCAGACGAAAAACGAAGGAATGTGTGAGACTTGACGTTGTCTGTTTGTAAAATTGTTCGTCTCGGAGGACTTGTTCGTTTCATTTTTTGTTGCTCTAAATTACTGCAAATCAACTTGTCATCGTCTATGAAATTTTTGAAATGTAAAAAGTAACAATGATGTAATTAATGTGAATCCAGGACAGAGATAATAACGGAAAATTCGAAGAATTTATGTAAAAAAAATTTATGCAGAATAATTGAGCGAAAATATGTTGGTTGACGGGATGATGATTTTGATTCAAAAGAGACATTTTAATTACGTTTGAAAGGCTTTTGTCCTCGTCGATGAAAGGATTCAAATCATTATTGAGCGAAAAATTGACATAGCATGACTCTGTTGCACATAATACAGGATCAAATGGGAAACCACAAACACCTGGTGTGTGTCTCACCGTGCTAACGATCGAACACTATTCGTTATTATTATCGGTAATTTGCTTTGAGCGCCGGTGGTGCAATAATAACTGTGAAAAAATTGTTGCGCGTTACAAAAAAAAGTTTAATGAAAAGACTAAAACATGTCAAAAAAATTTATATTTTTTTTCATGGAAAAAATTGATTTTTTGTTTCCAGATTTACATTTTAAAAAAATATTCAATAGAACAAGAATTGAATTGAAAAGAAACGAAAAAAAAATGAGAACCAACTCACGTATTCTAAGCCACCGCTTTCGAGCACAAAATGACATTAATTTGTGTCTTGTTGAGTGAGTTGAAAAAAAGTAGAGCTTAGGAGAAGTGAACGTAAGACACATAAGTGAAAAAATGTTTCATTTATGGTTTTGTCTTTTTTTTTCAACAGTGACGTACCAAACGTTGCATGAGCTTAAAAAATTTAATTAACGATTTTTTCTAAAATTTCCTGAATATGTACTTTTTTTCAGGGCCGAAAAAACTTTTTTACTTTTACTTTTGCTTAAAAAACTTTATTGACTAAAATTTGAACTTAATTTGTCAAATGGATAAAAATTTGTCAGAGGGCTCTAATTTATCATTTTTAATCATTTTATAACTCAAAACTGCCAAAAAATTGAAACTGAAAAAAAAAATTTCCTTTGACATAGTTTTGTTTTAAAAACTAAATCAAGAGCAAAAAAACTGTGTCAAAAACTGTGTCAAAGCCAATTTTGTCAAATTTTGCTCCAAATGGATAAAAAATTTGTCAGAGGGCTCTAATTTATCATTTTTAATCATTTTATAACTCAAAACTGCCAAAAAATTGAAACTGAAAAAAAAAAATTTCCTTTGACATAGTTTTGTTTTAAAAACTAAATCAAGAGCAAAAAAACTGTGTCAAAAACTGTGTCAAAGCCAATTTTGTCAAATTTTGCTCCAAATGGATAAAAAATTTGTCAGAGGGCTCTAATTTATCATTTTTAATCATTTTATAACTCAAAACTGCTAAAAAATTGAAACTGAAAAAAATTTTTTCCTTTGACATAGTTTTGTTTTAAAAACTAAATCAAGAGCAAAAAAACTGTGTCAAAGCAACTTTTGTCAAATTTTGCTCCAAATGGATAAAAATTTGTCAGAGGGCTCTAATTTATCATTTTTAATCATTTTATAACTCAAAACTGCTAAAAAATTGAAACTGAAAAAAATTTTTTCCTTTGACATATTTTTGTTTTAAAAACTAAATCAAGAGCAAAAAAACTGTGTCAAAAACTGTGTCAAAGCCAATTTTGTCAAATTTTGCTCCAAATGGATAAAAAATTTGTCAGAGGGCTCTAATTTATCATTTTTAATCATTTTATAACTCAAAACTGCCAAAAAATTGAAACTGAAAAAAAAAAATTTCCTTTGACATAGTTTTGTTTTAAAAACTAAATCAAGAGCAAAAAAACTGTGTCAAAAACTGTGTCAAAGCTATTTTTGTCAAATCTTGCTCCAAATGGATAGAAATTTGTCAGAGGGCTCTAATTTATCATTTTTAATCATTTTATAACTCAAAACTGCTAAAAATTGAAACTGAAAAAAATTTTTTCCTTTGACATAGTTTTGTTTTAAAAACTAAATCAAGAGCAAAAAAACTGTGTCAAAAACTGTGTCAAAGCTATTTTTGTCAAATCTTGCTCCAAATGGATAAAAATTTGTCAGAGGGCTCTAATTTATCATTTTTAATCATTTTATAACTCAAAACTGCTAAAAAATTGAAACTGAAAAAAATTTTTTCCTTTGACATAGTTTTGTTTTAAAAACTAAATCAAGAGCAAAAAAACTGTGTCAAAAACTAAAGCTTTTTGTCAAATTTTGCTCCAAATGGATAAAAATTTGTCAGAGGGCTCTAATTTATCATTTTTAATCATTTTATAACTCAAAACTGCTAAAAAATTGAAACTGAAAAAAATTTTTGATTTGACATAGTTTTGTTTTAAAAACTAAATCAAGAGCAAAAAAACTGTGTCAAAAACTGTGTCAAAGCTATTTTTGTCAAATCTTGCTCCAAATGGATAAAAATTTGTCAGAGGGCTCTAATTTATCATTTTTAATCATTTTATAACTCAAAACTGCTAAAAAATTGAAACTGAAAAAAATTTTTTCCTTTGACATAGTTTTGTTTTAAAAACTAAATCAAGAGCAAAAAAACTGTGTCAAAAACTGTGTCAAAGCCAATTTTGTCAAATTTTGCTCCAAATGGATAAAAATTTGTCAGAGGGCTCTAATTTATCATTTTTAATCATTTTATAACTCAAAACTGCTAAAAAATTGAAACTGAAAAAAATTTTTTTCCTTTGACATAGTTTTGTTTTGAAAACTAAATCAAGAGCAAAAAACTGTGTCAAAAACTGTGTCAAAGCTATTTTTGTCAAATCTTGCTCCAAATGGATAAAAATTTGTCAGAGGGCTCTAATTTATCATTTTTAATCATTTTATAACTCAAAACTGCCAAAAAATTGAAACTGAAAAAAATTTTTTCCTTTGACATAGTTTTGTTTTAAAAACTAAATCAAGAGCAAAAAAACTGTGTCAAAAACTGTGTCAAAGCCATTTTTGTCAAATTTTGCTCCAAATGGATAAAAATTTGTCAGAGGGCTCTAATTTATCAATTTTAATCATTTTATAACTCAAAACTGCCAAAAAATTGAAACTGAAAAAAAAATTTCCTTTGACATAGTTTTGTTTTAAAAACTAAATCAAGAGCAAAAAAACTGTGTCAAAGCTATTTTTGTCAAATCTTGCTCCAAATGGATAAAAATTTGTCAGAGGGCTCTAATTTATCATTTTTAATCATTTTATAACTCAAAACTGCCAAAAAATTGAAACTGAAAAAAATTTTTTCCTTTGACATAGTTTTGTTTTAAAAACTAAATCAAGAGCAAAAAAACTGTGTCAAAGTGTCAAAGCTATTTTTGTCAAATTTTGCTCCAAATGGATAAAAATTTGTCAGAGGGCTCTAATTTATCATTTTTAATCATTTTATAACTGAAAACTGCCAAAAAATTGAAACTGAAAAAAATTTTTTCCTTTGACATAGTTTTGTTTTGAAAACTAAATCAAGAGCAAAAAAACTATGTCAAAAACTGTGTCAAAAATTTTGTCAAATTTTGCTCCAAATGGATAAAAATTTGTCAGAGGGCTCTAATTTATCATTTTTAATCATTTTATAACTCAAAACTGCTAAAAAATTGAAACTGAAAAAAATTTTTTCCTTTGACATAGTTTTGTTTTAAAAACTAAATCAAGAGCAAAAAAACTGTGTCAAAGTGTCAAAGCAATTTTTGTCAAATTTTGCTCCAAATGGATAAAAATTGTCAGAGGGCTCTAATTTATCATTTTTAATCATTTTATAACTCAAAACTGCTAAAAAATTGAAACTGAAAAAAATTTTTTCCTTTGACATATTTTTGTTTTAAAAACTAAATCAAGAGCAAAAAAACTGTGTCAAAAACTGTGTCAAAGCTATTTTTGTCAAATTTTGCTCCAAATGGATAAAAATTTGTCAGAGGGCTCTAATTTATCATTTTTAATCATTTTAGAACTCAAAACTGCCAAAAAATTGAAACTGAAAAAAAATTTTTCCTTTGACATAGTTTTATTTTGAAAACTAAATCAAGAGCAAAAAAACTGTCAAAAACTGTGTCAAAGCTATTTTTGTCAAATCTTGCTCCAAATGGATAAAAATTTGTCAGAGGGCTCTAATTTATCATTTTTAATCATTTTATAACTCAAAACTGCCAAAAAATTGAAACTGAAAAAAATTTTTTCCTTTGACATAGTTTTGTTTTAAAAAAAAACTAAAAACTAAATCAAGAGCAAAAAAACTGTGTCAAAAACTGTGTCAAAGCATTTTTGTCAAATCTTGCTCCAAATGGATAAAAATTTGTCAGAGGGCTCTAATTTATCATTTTTAACATTTTATAACTCAAAACTGCCAAAAAATTGAAACTGAAAAAAATTTTTTCCTTTGACATAGTTTTGTTTTGAAAACTAAATCAAGAGCAAAAAAACTGTGTCAAAGTGTCAAAGCTATTTTTGTCAAATTTTGCTCCAAATGGATAAAAATTTGTCAGAGGGCTCTAATTTATCATTTTTAATCATTTTATAACTCAAAACTGCCAAAAAATTGAAACTGAAAAAAATTTTTTCCTTTGACATAGTTTTGTTTTGAAAACTAAATCAAGAGCAAAAAAACTATGTCAAAAACTGTGTCAAAGCCAATTTTGTCAAATTTTGCTCCAAATGGATAAAAATTTGTCAGAGGGCTCTAATTTATCATTTTTAATCATTTTATAACTCAAAACTGCTAAAAAATTGAAACTGAAAAAAATTTTTTCCTTTGACATAGTTTTGTTTTGAAAACTAAATCAAGAGCAAAAAAAACTGTGTCAAAAACTGTGTCAAAGCTATTTTTGTCAAATTTTGCTCCAAATGGATAAAAATTTGTCAGAGGGCTCTAATTTATCATTTTTATTCATTTTAGAACTCAAAACTGCCAAAAAATTGAAACTGAAAAAAATTTTTTCCTTTGACATAGTTTTGTTTTGAAAACTAAATCAAGAGCAAAAAAACTATGTCAAAAACTGTGTCAAAGCCAATTTTGTCAAATTTTGCTCCAAATGGATAAAAATTTGTCAGAGGGCTCTAATTTATCATTTTTAATCATTTTATAACTCAAAACTGCCAAAAAATTGAAACTGAAAAAAATTTTTTTCTTTGACATAGTTTTGTTTTAAAAACTAAATCAAGAGCAAAAATAACTGTCAAAAACTGTGTCAAAGCCATTTTTGTCAAATCTTGCTCCAAATGGATTAAAATTTGTCAGAGGGCTCTGATTTATCATTTTTAATCATTTTATAACTCAAAACTGCTAAAAAATTGAAAGTGAAAAAAATTTTTTCCTTTGACATAGTTTTGTTTTAAAAACTAAATCAAGAGCAAAAAAACTGTGTCGAAAACTGTGTCAAAGCCATTTTTGTCAAATCTTGCTCCAAATGGATAAAAATTTGTCAGAGGGCTCTAATATATAATTTTTCATCTCTAATATTTCATTAACTCCCCATCTCTGTGAAATCCTCGAGAATAATAAATGAAACAAGAGAAACAGAAAAATGAACATAAAATGCACTTGCCTTTTCTATTGTTTCTGTATTTTATCGTTCCTTCTTTTTTTCCGTAGGTTGACCAAAATTCAATAATTTTTTCTCTTACCACAAAGGGAGTTGCCTGGTTGTTGAAATGTTCATCCTCTTCGATAGCTTTAAATAATACTTTTATTTACCCTCTCGCACTCATTGTTATTCCAATAGCACCATGTATTGTCACTCGCATGAGTTTTTTTCCTCTTTATCTACTCTTCCATTCTTCTATATTTTATTTATTCAAACAAAAAATGTCATACAAAACCATTTTTCATCCACAAATGTCTATCCAAGAGTAAGATTTGTTTTCTTTCTGGTTTATTGTCGTCGCTATATGGAACGCTTTAAGCGTTTACCCGAAACAAAAAGAACATCAGGAAATGAATTTGCGTTTAACCGGCTAGTTGTTGTGTTACCAGGACTGGAAACATTTCCCGCTATCCTTTTGTTTCTCTCTCCGTGTGGCGTAGAATCAGGTAATTTGCACACCTTGTCTGAAATTATGACAATATATTATTAAAATATCAATTAAAGAGTGAAAAAAAAAAGTTTTTTTCCCACAGAAAAATTGAATCAAAGAGGAAAAAAAATAATTAATTATAAAAAAAAGTTAATTGCTGTTATAAATAAATAAACAACGAAAAAAAAATAAATAAATGGTAATTAACACAAATGATACACACACAAGTGCAGTAAATTGAAAGGCAAGAGAGAAATAATAACAAATTTTTATTTAATGCGGATGAACCTGCAGCAGCGGATGAAAATTTTGCAAAATAATAATTTTCAATTTTGAAACAGAAAAATTAATGAGTTGGAAATTAAATATGATAATCTCTCGTTATATGTTTTCCCCATATAATGCGAAACATGTTTATGTGAAATCAAAATCGGAATAATAATCAATTTAATCTTTTTGTGCACCAAATGATTGTTTATTCGTTCAAACAACAATGATTTATGATTTGTTTGGCATTTGAGCAAGAACATTTTTTTATCCGACAATTTATTTTGAACTGTTGTCGCATGTGTCGCCGATAATTGTCAGCGACGGTATTGAGTCATTTGTTTATTTATGTTTACGCAGTTGATTCAAAAGATTAAAATGAAATCCAGTAAAATTGTTTTTTCGTAAAAACTCAAAATTTTTGTATTTCGAAGGAAATTCCATCAAAAATCTCGATGAAAAAATTTTTAATCAGAATAAAAATCTGGAAATAATTTCGTTGTGACCTTGTAATGACCTTGAACTTGTACCGGCTGAAATTTTTGATGGTTTGAGTAACTTGAAAAATATTTCCTTAGCTGCTAACAAATTTACATCCTTATCTCCAAGAATTTTCCAGGATTTGGAACAACTGGAAAACTTAAACTTGGAAAAAAATCAATTGAAAGATTTAGACATGGAAGAAACTCTCAAATTTTTCCGAATCTCAAAGTTTTTGGATTGGATCCCTCAAAGGATTTTTTTGATCTATTAAGGGAATTTTTGATCCCTCAAGGAAATTTTTTGATCACATAAGGGATCAATTTGTCCCTTTAAGGATTCAATCTGATCCCTTAAGGGTTCAACCTGATCCCCTTTCGATTTGGTCATCCACAGACCCAAAAAATTACTCGCTTCAAGAGATCATTCTGAACTTTTAAGAGATCAATATGATCCCTTAAGATATGAGATCAATATGACCTCTTGAAGAGATCAAATTAACGTCTTAAGGGTTCATATTTATCTCTTAAGAGTTCAGAATGATCTCTTGAAGGATTCAATTTTTCAGGTCTGCGGATGTCCAAATCTAAAAGGGGATCAGGTTGAACCCTAAAGGGATCAGATTGAACCCTTAAAGGGACAAATTGATCCCTTATGTGATCAAAAAATTCCCATAGGGTAATTTATTAATTATGTGATTCATTCAACTTTATATTTTTTAAGAAATATTAAGAATATTTTTTAAAATAAGGCCGCTCCAAATGAAAATCAAAAATAAAGTCCGATGCCTCATTTTAAAAGTCGAAAATCCAATGGGGCAAAATAAAAAAAAAAGTTAAAAAATTAACCAAAAATGACCTTTTTTGGGTGTATTTTCATTTTTTTTTTCAAGAAAATGTCCAAAAAATTTTTGAAAAATTTTCAATTTATTCTAATTTTTGTTTGGAAATCATATTTTATCATAAATTTTCTTCTCTAAAAATATTTTTTATAAAATTACTGATTTTTTTTTCAAAAATGTTTTACAGTTACTTTTTAGAAAATTTTTTTCTTTAATTTTTAATATGAAATATTCTGAAATCTATTTTAAATAAGCAAATTTCAAAGTAAATATTAAAAAAAGCATCAAAAATATTATTTAACGCTCAAAAATTGGTAAAAGTTTGTCATTTGATATGAAAATAGTATTTCAATTTTTTTTTTTATTTTGCCCCCCCCCCATTTTATTTTAAAAAATTTTGGACTTTATTTTTGATTTTCATTTGGAGTGGCCTAAATAAGAAAAAAAATTGTTTCGATAAAACAGCAAAAAGTTAAAAAATTGTTAAGAAAAATTTAAAGGGCTTTTTTTTTGACCCTGAGTTTCTAAAAAAAAGTCACAAATTTCCTTCGAGTAAGGAAAAATAAATTAATTGTGAAAAAATTGTATTCCAATACTTCCCTTTTCAACTCTTCATCAAATCATAAAAAAACACATGTTAATTTAATTCACTTGTCCATCGCTCATTGCACATTTAACAAGACACTTGTCAACCAGATGTTTGTCAACTCATTCGTTAATTTTTTTTCAAACACATTAACATTCTATCAAATATAGTTCCGACATGTCAGCACAGATTTTTGCAGCAAATTAAACATTTTCATTATTTTACGATTGAAAATTTTAATTTTCATAAAGTGAGCGAGAGATGTATTTAATGAATAGGAAATAATTGCACATGAAAGGCGTGTCTCTTTGAATATAATTCCCTTTGATGTTTTGCTTTCGGTAAATATTATCATCAAAGTTGAATTTTTTTCCTGCATCATCGTTGGAGAGGAGAGACATGTGCTAATTTACGACAATTGGCTCACCTTTAAATTTCAATTAACCCAGAAAAAACTGCAGGCTTCATTTTTTATTGTTTCCTGACACCTTGGAGAAAAAAAAAACAATTTATGTGCTCGAATAAAATATCGCTTTAAATGTCATTTGAATAAATCTCGAAAGAAAGTGTGGCAGTTCATTTTGTTAAATTGCTCCATTTAGGCAATTTTGACTGCAGTTTTGCCATTCGGGACATTTACGCATCCGAACAACAATTGATCAGATTGTATCAGTTCCCGACTGAAAAAGTTCAAGGATATCGTGTCGTTTATTTATGTCTTTTTTTCGTGTCCTTATCGCATCGCCTACATAGAGCCTCGAGTGAAATGAATCAAAGGAGATAAAAAAAAAAACTTATTATTGGCAAATCGCCATATATTTTACTCAGCGATCACGTGCTATAGGATGAAATCACAGCACAAAATTGACACCCTGCTGTCGTCTTTCGGGGATGCACTGCAACACTGTCGTCGTCGTCGGTTGTCGTCATATTAGGTGCATTTTTTAGTACTCTAGCTAATTATTTCATGGTGTTGATTTTTTTTTGTTTGTTTAAATATTCAGCAGATGTGATCCCACAAATTTATTAAATAAAAAGAAATACGAGGTCATAACAGTGGGCAGGATCGGTCGGCGTAAATTAAATGCAAAATCAAGTACAGCTGCTGATTTTTTTTTCACATTTTCTGGCTTGGCTTCGATGCAGAGCATATTTGGCGCGAATGCAGATTGTACGAGATTTTTAGCAATTTATGGTTAAAATGCACCAACAGCTGCTAAATTTACTAAGGACCTTGATAGGATTTTTTTTCTGTGTTATTTTAAGTCATGATGCAGTAAAAATTTAAAAAAAAATTGGTATCTCGAGCGCGGTAACTCATATCAAAAATTTTGTCGGGAAATTGAGTTCACGCGATGCTTTGTCTGTGAAAAAAAGTAATCAACGGTTAAATTACAGCAAAAAATATGAACGAAAATTGGGGCGGAATATTGATTTATGGAATTTGTTACGTAAGGTTGTGAGGTTTTTTTGTTGGTTAGCAAGAGTCAGGGTAAGAATCGGTAAAAATGATTTTTTAGTCGAACAATCACAAAGAGCTAACTTTTTAAAACTAACTTTGAGAGCTAACTTTTAAAAACTAACTTTAAAAGCTAACTTTGAAAGCTAACTTTTGAAAACTAACTTTGAGAGCTAACTTTTGAAAGCTAACTTTTTAAAACTAACTTTTTAAAACTAACTTTGAGAGCTAACTTTTGAAAACTAACTTTGATTGCTAACTTTTGAAAGCTAACTTTTTAAAACTAACTTTTTAAAACTAACTTTGAGAGCTAACTTTTGAAAACTAATTTTTAAAATCTAACTTTGAGAGCTAACTTTTGAAAGCTAACTTTTTAAAAGTAACTTTTTAAAACTAACTTTGAGAGCTAACTTTTGAAAACTAACTTTGAGAGCTAACTTTTAAAATCTGACTTTGAGAGCTAACTTTTAAAATCTAACTTTGAGAGCTAACTTTTGAAAGCTAACTTTTTAAAACTAACTTTTTAAAACTAACTTTGAGAGCTAACTTTTTAAATCTGACTTTGAGAGCTAACTTTTAAAATCTAACTTTGAGAGCTAACTTTTGAAAGCTAACTTTTTAAAACTAACTTTTGAAAACTAACTTTGAGAGCTAACTTTTGAAAGCTAACTTTTTAAAACTAACTTTTAAAATCTGACTTTGAGAGCTAACTTTTAAAATCTAACTTTGAGAGCTAACTTTTTAAAACTAACTTTTTAAAACTAACTTTGAGAGCTAACTTTTGAAAACTAACTTTGAGAGCTAACTTTTGAAAACTAACTTTGAGAGCTAACTTTTGAAAACTAACTTTGAGAGCTAACTTTTGAAAACTAACTTTTGAAAACTAACTTTTGAAATCTAACTTTTGAAATCTAACTTTGAATGCTAATTTTTGAAAGTGAACTTTCAGGATTTTATCAGAAAATATAAAAATACTCCTCCATATTCTACCAGACATCTCCATTAAAATATTTCTCTTCGAAAAATCACTCTTGCAAAGCATAATAATATGAGGTTAAAACTTTTACCGAGTAAATTTTTGTTGACAATAGTTGTAAATAAATGAATAAATAAAGGTTTTTGGTCATTAAAACTTGCATAAATTATCCCTTTTTAAGGCGCTTAATATCTTAATACATGCCAGAAAGGGACAAAAACGTTAACGACACGAAAGATAATAAACAAACAATAATAAATATTTATTTTATACTTTGTATTCAACCTCACTCACAAACTTACCTCTTTCAGTTTTCCGAATAAATTTACGACATTTTCTTCCACGTTTTTTTTTATTTTCAAGTGTGCAATAAAAATTTTAATACCGCGCATTCCTCGACTTTTTAAGAACTATTTTGCTTCATTAATCTTTACCAATTTTATTGTGCGCACCGCTGCGACAAAAAAAAAGAAGAAAATTAATTTGAACATTCCTATGACGAAAAAAAAAATTATATTAGTAAAAAATGAGAAGGAACAAAAAATTATAATAAAGTATCAAAAAAATGTTGAGAATTTTTATTATTATTGCTTGCTTTCAACGTTTCATACGAGCTCGAGTTTATTATTACGAGTTTGAGTAGTGAGCGTTAGTGCAATGAGAACCCCTTTTTTTGTTCTCTGTTGCTTGAATACGAAATTCGTCCGTCAGTGAAACAAAAAAAAGGAAGCAACCACGTAAAAAAATTTCTCCTAATAAAAATTCATCACTCGTATCACTTTCGAGCCCAAACACATTTTTTCAGCATTTTTTTCTGATGTTTTGTTTCAAGGCACAAAAAAAAACGAATTACTATGCGTTCAGGTGCCTTGTTTAGTTATTGCGGGAACGTTCGTATGTTAGCTTGTTTAAGTGAATGTCATTTTGGAAGAACACAAAAAAAAAATTTTTTTCTCTGAGCGGTGAAGAACAATTACAAACATTTTAATTTCATTTAATTTAATGAGATCTTTTGTTGGTGGCTAGTCACACACGCGAAATTTACTGGCTCAATAAATTTTGCGTTTGTTTTTCTGCGTCGGAATGAAATATGGCAAGTACTTAAATGATATAATCAAATTTTCTAAACTTTTTGTCTGCATTAATTTGCGTTACGACGCAAGATTTTGTAGCAGGAGACGAACAATAGACGTAATCTAGATAAATTTTTCGGAAAAAGTCGTAATGAAATTAGAAAATATCTTTCACATAATTTGTGGGAGCATTTAAAACTTTTATCCTAAGAAAATATCGCTATTAGGAAAACTTTTCAAAGGCATTCAAAAATAATTTCTGTTCCGATAGAAATTCTGCTGAGTCTATTCCTCCTATTCAAAACGCGCCTTTGTTAAGCTCACTCAATAATAAAAAAAAACTTTTCCTTCTACCACAAAATTTATCACACACAACTTTTTGTTATTTTATTATTTGAATATTTTTGGCACTACCATAAATGATGTCTATTCAAAGAAAATTATTATTTCATTATTTAAAGCAATCTTGCGGGAAAGGGATTGAAACACAAAAGGAGGCAAAAAGTGAAAAGGACCATGTGTAACATACGGTCATTATTACATAAATCTGACATGAACTAACAAACTTTCTTATACCCTACAATAACGTGTAAGAAAAAAAGTAACCACACATCAGCACCAAAAAAAAATGTCCCAAAAAATGAATTCTTTTCCTTCCTTCACACACGAGAAATTGAAAAGGTGGCACAAAAACATCGGGCGGCAATAAATCAAGGCATTTTTTCTTGTTCGTTAAGGAAAGGTAAGAAAACTTCTCGTACAAAGCTTTGACATTGGAGCATGTCTTTTTATAAAGTGAGGTAAGATAAAAAAAAACACAAGAAAAAATTGTTGAATTAGGAGAAGTGAATTTCAAGTACTACTGGTAGACATTGAATATGAGGGCCTTTAAGAAATTTTTTTGATAGCTGCTTATCAATCATATGGAAAGTGATTCATTTAGCTTTAACTTTGACATTTTAACATGTTTTTTTTATACTTTTTGGATATTTTGAGGATCTAATGAAGAATTTAGAGTAAGGTCGGAAAAATGTTTGACTTTTGCTTTATACTTTTTGAGACTTGGGATAAATTTTTAAGCTTCTAGCTTTGATTTAAAAAATTTACTTTTGAAAAATTAAATATTTTTAATAAACTTTTACTTTTAAGCAGAGGGTTTCTCAAGAGCAAAAATTAAGCTGACCTCCATTGTTTTAAAAACCAAAGGATTTCGACTTGTTTTCGGACATAAACCATTGTGATGAGAACAAGGCTTTTATTTGGAATCGGTAATTGTTATACCTGCAAAGGCAATTGGGGGGCACCAAATGATGAGAACACATTCCGACTGCATTCCGACATTTCAGCTGTATTTCAGCTTATCAGCATTTCAACTCCACATTCCGAAAATTCCGTCTGCATGACCGGCTGCATTCCGACATGAGATTTCAGCTTCATTCCGATGGTTTTGTGTTAGTTAGACCTGCAAATTCCAGCTGCATTCCGCATTCCGGCTGCATTCCGATATTCCGATTGCATTCCAAAAAACCTAAATTTAAAATTCTACAACGAACCAAAGTGTTTCTATGCATTTTAAGTGAGATCGGGTATGTCAAAGAGGTACTTGAATTTACCCAAATGCACTGAAAAATGTCTAAAATCCGTTTGGTTCGTTGTACAATTTTAAATTTAGGTTTTTTGGACTATTTTAGGCCTAAATAATGCAAAACCATCAAAAAATCTCATGCAAATTTTTTTCGATGAAATGCTGATATCGGGTGATGTGAATAAGGCTGCAAAGGCAATTGGGACTAGTTTTTATTTACGTTGTTTCTACTTGATGGTTGAAGGAAGAATGAAATTAAATTTGATATTTTGAGAAAAAACTGTTAAAACCAGATTCCTATGATTAATTTTCTTTCGCCGTTAGTTGATCATTGAACACGTAACATACTGTAAGAGTTAAAGGCAATTGATCAACTTATTCATTTTGTATTTGAGAATGAAAGTTTCAAAGTTGAGAGCCAAAATCTTGTAATTTCGATTTTTCATTGAATGCATTATTAACTTAGGTTGCTATAATTGATTTTTTTTAACAATTTAACGTCGTCCTTCATTTAGAAGAAATTCTTGATTTTTTCTTGGATCCAAATCATAAAGCTAAGAATCCTAAAAAAAATACTTTGAAAGTAAAAAAAAAATAAATTTTTGCTAAAGGAATTCTTGATACTTACACTATTTTTCCTGATAAGCAAACTAAAGAAGAAACAAAAAGAAAGTTGTTGTTTTTCTTCTCATTTCACTTTTTTTTATAGACCTGCATCACTCCTTTTTCCTATATAAGTATGTTTGTGAAATCCGATATTTACTTACCCAAAAAAAAGGGAACAATCAATAATTCGACGAAAATCGCTGATTCAATATCTTTTAGGTGACACACATTGTGCCGATGATGATTTCTTGTCATGTTATCGTGCCCGTCACATCTTGTCACCAACATCCTTTAATAGGTTTCAGCATGTAGTAAAGAATTCATTGAGTGACGTATTTCATCTGTTATTACATCTTTGATTGAAAATTCGAATCGACGGGACATATTTTACCAATTCCTGTCAAAATTTGAACCCATGTCAATCGTAGAAGTTGTCGCCATGTCACTATTTCGCGTTTCGTCGTTAATTTCATTTATTTAATACTTTCGTGATGAGATGAGATCCACTCCGAGTTCATCGTCCATAAATCCTCCTCATGTCATTCTCATCAGAAAAGTTAATCCACAGGAAAAAAAATTTTTTTTTCATCATCAAATTTGTTGAAAGAAGCGACAAAAAAATTGGTGTCATACATCTGCTACCTTGTTGCGTCACTGCCGAAAACTCTCTTCTTGATCAATCATTTGAATAAAAATCCCTGGCGAATAAATTTATTGCCTCACATTTTTTTTTGTCATTTTGTCCGTGAAATTGACTGGCTAACAAACAAGGGGACATGATGTCTCTGGTGACTTTAATAACGCACAAATCGAATCATCGATCAAAAAATTAGAGAATTTTCGGAAAAATAATCGAGGCATGACGCACCAATGTTTGAGTATCATTTTGTTGATTTATTTAAGCAAAGTCTTCGTTCGCTCGTTTGCAATGTAAATATTCATTTTTTTTGTTTCATTTTATAATTTTACATGGCAAACAGACAAGGGACGACTTTTATTTCAATTTTAACTTTTACGTTTGTGAAAAAAAAACAGAAGAAAGGAAAAATTGTAATAATAAAAACAATGCAAATAAGAAAGAAGTCATCCGATGAAACATCAAAAGATCCTTCCTGCAAAATTTATTACCTCATTACAAAAAAGGTTAATTCGATCCAAATCCATGGATGTGCCCATAAAGTCTGTCTGTCAAGTCTTTGCCAAATTCCGTAGTATTTTTTCTCTCTAACTAAACTATATGCAAATCAAATAAATGATGGTTTTTATGTAAATATTTCTCTGGCATTCTTTCTAGTTTGTCTTTCCGGATATCATGCGAGATGGAAAAGATATGATGATGGAGATATGTAAAAATGATGATTGTATTATATAAAAAAATGACATATTTTTTTTTGTTGGTATGTTTTAAAGGGAAAATGATGAGGCAGACGTGATTTAAGGAACTTTGTTTGCGACAAAAACAGATAGAATAATGATGAGGTGATTATAGTTATTGAGGAATCGTGATGAAGAGACTTTTGAATTGGGACGAATGATGGTTAAATAACAATTTTGGAAGCGTTTATCGGAGATGATGGATTTTTTGAAAGGTCTCTCTATAGTTCAGGGATGTATAACTAATTAAGTCAAACCTATTTGATTTATGACTTAAGCTGGAGTAAAATTGTTAGGTTTAATTCGTAAGTTTAAGTTTAACTTAAAAATCTTTTGACTTAATTCACTTTTGACTAAAGCTTAAGTTTTAGAAAAGTTTAAATCAGGGCTGCAAAACTTTTTAAGTTAAAATTCAAAGCCACTTATGACTTAAGCTTGACTTAAGATTGACTTAAAATTAAAAAAATTATTTTTTTCCAAAATTTGGTTGAAATTTCCAAAAATATTTGACTTTTGACTTAAACTTTAGCTTTAGTTTCAATCAAAAGAAATTTTTGACTTAATTGACTTTTGTAGAAGTCTTAAGTTTAAGAAAAAGTTCAATTTTTTTTTTTTATAAAAACTTAAGTTAAAGTTTAAGTCAAATATTTTTTGAAATTTCAACAAAATTTTGAGAGAAATTAATTTTTTCAATTCAGTCAATCTTAAGTTCAATATTAAGTCAAGCTTAAGTCATAAGAGACTTTAAATTTTAACTTAAAAGTTAACTTAAAAGCCTTAAAAAAACTTAAGAATGCCCAAAAATCAATAAAACACAAAAAATCAAACTAAAAAAGCTTTCATGAATTTCATAGGTTCTTCAGAAAGCTTTTTATTAAAATATAAAGGATCTATAAAAAAAAAATATTGACTTAAGAAGCAATCCTCAGACTCAGGAAAACTTCTAAGGACTTAAAATATCTCAAAAAAAATCCATCATCTCCGATCGAAGCTTTAAAGATTAATCAATGAGTTGACCTAATTCTACCCAAATCAACTATCATCCTCCATTCTTTCAGTTAAACCATAAAACTGCTTCCGCAAACCCAACAAAGTGTGTCGTTACCACAAAAATATCTATTTTAGTCTCGAAATTGACCAAAAGTATATATTTTATGTCATTCTTTTCGATTCGCTTCCGTTCTCCTTTTAATACCTCACTCATTTCTGCCCACCTCTGACTTCTTGAAAAGGAATAGAAAAAAAAACCGACATGCTTTTCATTTAAATAAATTATACACACCTCCTCTATCTGCCCTTTTGCTTTCATTCCTTGTTCTATCAAACTACTCGGTAGCGTACACCGCAATGTATATTTACGTTTCATGGTATAGAAAGGTCAAAGTAGGATAAACTTTAACACTTTATTTCATTTGGAAGTTACACAACAACACGAACAAACAACAAAAACCAAAGTACACTTATCGCAAGAACAATATTAGTACTGGCGGTGTTTTATCCTCCTCAGCAATCTCTTTGTTCTTGTTGAGTTTTCTTGTGTTGAATTTTCCAGAACGTTTGAAGCTTTATGGTTTTCTTTGAAGCTGTACTTGACATTAAATGATTACGAACGAAACAGAACGTGAAAAAAAAATTCACAAAGCAAAGCAAAAATTTACCCAATAAAAGTGTTCTAATGATAAATTACATCCGATTGAGTTAACGACCTGGCAATCGTGCGTCTAGGTTTTCTTTTTTGATCAATGCCCGTCTCGTAAAACTTTGTTAACATGGTCATGTACGAGGTATTGATTTCCTGTTACGTTTCAAAGTTTTACCTTTTAAATAAAATGAAACGTGAGGTATTGTCGGTAAATGAAAGGTTTGAGCGCATTTATTTACATTTTCTTACTCCTCATCTGAAATTTGTAAGAAAAACTTACAGATTTTCACATTTTCTTACTCCTCAACTGAAATTCGTAAGAAAAACTTACAGATTTTCACATTTTCTTACTCCTCAACTGAAATTCGTAAGAAAAACTTACAGATTTTCACATTTTCTTACTCCTCAACTGAAATTTGTAAGAAAAACTTACAGATTTTCACATTTTCTTACTCCTCATCTGAAATTCGTAAGAAAAACTTACAGATTTTCTTACTCCTTATCTGAAATTCGTAAGAAAAACTTATCGATCTTCACATTTTCTTACTCCTCAATTGAAACCTGAAAGAAAAACTTACAGATTTTCTTACTCCTCATCTGAAATTTGTAAGAAAAACTTACAGATTTTTACATTTTCTTACTCCTTAACTGAAACCTGAAAGAAAAACTTACAGATTTTTACATTTTCTTACTCCTCATCTGAAATTCATAAGAAAAACTTACAGATTTTCTTACTCCTTATCTGAAATTCGTAAGAAAAACTTATCGATCTTCACATTTTCTTACTCCTCAATTGAAACCTGAAAGAAAAACTTACAGATTTTCTTACTCCTCATCTGAAATTCGTAAGAAAAACTTATCGATCTTCACATTTTCTTACTCCTCAATTGAAACCTGAAAGAAAAACTTACAGATTTTCTTACTCCTCATCTGAAATTTGAAAGAAAAACTTACAGATTTTCACATTTTCTTACTCCTCATAAGAAAAACAGAGTTAAAATGACATATGTATTTCTTATTTTCTTACTCTTCACCTGAAACCTGAAAGAAAAAACCGATCTTCACCATTCCTCATATACGACAAAAGGACAGACAGACAAACATCACGAATTTCATCGCGGTTTATATGCTAAGTTAAGTTGTTAGTAAAGATGATGCGTGGTACGTGTTTCCTTAAAACAACATCCCTCAAAGCAAGCAAAAATGTTCGAACAGCGGAAATTTCACGTAGATACTTAAAATATGCCAATAACTTACCTACTTTTCGTTCTAAAAACTTTTCGCCAAGTAAACGGGGTACCTACGGATATCTTTCTTCTCCTCGTTCTTATGTTTTATTGATTTTTCTGTCATAATATTTGCCACTTGTGTGATGTATGGATGGGTGAAGTGTTACAATGTAAATTTTCGTATCCTTTTCAGACACCCTGAAAATTTTTTAGAGAGACTTTTGACTCAAAAACAACTCTCTTGATTGATAGTCAAACTTTTCATTAATCCGATTTTCGTTTTTTTTCTCTTTCTAGGTAAGTACCATCGATGTCGATCAAAAAGTTGATGAAAATCCGACAAGCTGAAGAGACTTGTTTACATTTTGGAAAAAGCAAACAATTCAACATGGATTAATTATTTTCCGAAAATTGAAATTTCATGACGTCGTCAGGATGCCATTAGTCTCTTCTATCAACAAATGACCAATTTTCATCAATGGAAACTTTGATTAGAATTTAATAACATTTTCATCTTTATTATGATCAGAATCATCCTTGTGCTGGATAAATTTGTGATTGTTTGTGATACAGAGTGTAAAGCAAATAACAACAACACACACTCTCCAAAAGGACTCTTGATTTAGATTGAATTGATTTGTATGTGTCTCTTATCGGGTTGTGACATGAGTGCGATCAAAACCACTCGTTAAGGCGTTCAAACAAGCGTGAGAACGAACAAAATCGTGCTTACAATTGCTGCAATGCTAACTATGACGACAAAAATGACAAGTTTTGGCAGAATTTCACTTGTGTCTGGCAAAAGGAATTCCGGTTCACAGAAAGTGTCGAATTTTCCAATGGAACAATTTAAAGTTTTTTCAGAAGATTGAAAATAATTTTTTATGGTTCTCTTTAAGCTGACTTTTTGACGGAGTTTCATGTCATCCAAAGCCTTTATTATAAGTTTTCGAGAAACGATTTTGACTTGATTGGCGCCAAAAATCCATAAGCCTTGATCGCGAGTTGTTGAATTGAACTGATAACATCCCCAAATGGCAAAATATTCTCCAGGAATAGTTTTGGTTGCGTAATTGAAGAGATCCGTTTGATTTTTGGGACAATGTCCGTAGTTTCTTATTTCGTTAAGGACTTTTATAGTGAAATTTGAATCCTTAGAGGAAAACATGAATTGCAGTAGAAAGCTTAAAGAGAAAAAAAATTTATAGTTGTTTTATTTTAAACCACGTGGTTTTTTTAAATTATTTTTGATCACGTGATTAATTCAATATTTTTAATAATATTTACTAACCACGTGGATTTATTTTATTTTATTTATTTATTTTTTTTAAATTATTAGAAATTTATTTTTTTTTAAATTAAAAGTCTAATAAAAAAAATTAAATTTTTAATAATTTTTAAAAATTTTCATTAAACATTTTTTTTTAATTTGTTAAACTAAACCACGTGGTTTCTATAATTTTTTTAACCACGTGGTTTAATTTTAATTTATTTATTTTTTTTTTAAATTATTAGAAATTAAATTTTTTTTAATTAAAAGTCTAATAAAAAAAAATAAATTTCTAATAATTTAAAAAAAATTTTTATTAAACATTTTTTTTAATTTGTTAAACTAAACCACGTGGTTTCTATAATTTTTTTAACCACGTGGTTTAATTTTATTTTATTTATTTATTTTTTTTAAATTATTAGAAATTTATTTTTTTTTTATTAAAAACCTAATCAAAAAAATAAATTTCTAATAATTTAAAAAAAAAATAAATAAATAAAATAAAATTAAACCACGTGGTTTAGTTTAACAAATTAAAAAAAATTTTTAATGAAAATTAGAAATTTAATTTTTTTTTTTAATTAAAAGTCTAATAAAAAAAATTAAATTTCTAATAATTTAAAAAAAAAAATTTCATTAAACATTTTTTTTAATTTGCTAAATTAAACCACGTGGTTAAAAAAAATTATAGTTAAACCACGTGGTTTCTATTATTTCTTTTAAACACGTGGTTTAATTTTTTTTTATGAAATGTGATAAAAATTATAATTTAAGAAAAAATTCTTACCGAGATTGAAATTCTTCACGACACGAAATTTCAAAATAACTTGAGTCTTCATAACATGCTAAGGTAGCCTCATATTTTCCAATTGTGCCGTGTCGAAAGTTGTATCCAAAGATGTTGAGAAACTTGGATGACTTTGAAGATGGTAAAAATCCAACTATTGGTAAACGAATGTTGCTTTTAGGTCTTGAGATTGACTGATTTTGGAAATTTTCAACAATTTCTTGACAGTTGAAAGGACTTCCTTCTACTTCAGGACACTCTCCATGAACTAATTCGCCTTTAGTGCCAATGAAAAATGTGAAAAGTAGTGAAAGTTGTACAAAAAACGTCATTTCTGGTCGAAAATTGATAAGTGATTGATGTTAAAGGAACAATTTACTTGGGATCATTAAGGTTCCTTGTTGAAACTTTGAGGTACAATAATATGGAGAAAATTAGAACAATTACAACTGCAATAACTCCTAAAAGCATTTTCGAGTGGTTTTTGATGACTTTCTTTCTTTGTTGGATAATAACTGGTTCCTTTGGGTTATAGCACAAATTGTAATATCGATCGATTTTGAAACTGACATTTCTTTCGGAATTCTTTGGGACAGAATTTTCGTTAAGAACCAATTTATCCCAAATTTTTGGTTGAGACTCGAGATTTAAGTCTCTTAATGCTTCTTTGACCAATTTCTTGGGATTTTGGGTTCCTTTGGAGGTTAGAACGAACAATCCACGATCATAGGTTGATGAATCGACTTGAAGACATCCCCAAATAGCGATATATTTGTCAGATTTTGATCGAATGATGTATTCAAAATTTCGAGTCAATAATGAGGCGCACATTAGTTTTGATTCGGGAAACAAAAATGGGTCTAACTTCATTGGCTGATATAGTGTTTCTTCATTCCAGAATGGTAGACTGACACTAAAAATAAAAAAATTATTATTTGTATTTGAAAAATTATTTTAGTTCAAAAAAATTCATAATTTTTTTTTAAATTAAAAAATAATTTTAAAAAATTTTTAAAATTGAAAATTAAAAAAAAAATTAAATTAAAAAATTCATTAAAAAATATTTTTAAATTATTAAAAATTAAAAAAAAATTAAATTAAAAAATTCATTAAAAAATTTTTTTAAAATTTATATTTTTTTTAATTAAAAAATTGATAAAAAAAATTTTTAATAAATTAATAAATTTTTTTTTTGAAATTAAAATCCATTCATAAAAAAATTTTTTTTTTAAAATTAAAAAATCATTTTTAAAAAAAAAATTTTTAAAAAATTCATTAAAAAATATTTTTAAAATTAAAAAAATTATAATTTTTTTTTAAATAAAAAAAAAAAAAAAAAATTATTATTTTTTTTTTAAATTAAAAAAATAATAAAAAATTTATAAAAAATATTTTTTAAAATTAAATTTTTTTAATTTATTATTAAAAAAAAAATTCAAATACTTACTGATCATTTTCATGTTTCGTGGAATGAAAGCGAGTCATTAAATACGTTATGCTCCATCGTTCTGGATATTCATTATGAGGATAACACATGAAAATGACGAATAAATCATTTAATGAGACATTTTTATTCATATCTAAACCAAACAAATTAATTGACGACGACTCCAATGAAGTCGGTAAGTATCCTTGAATTTGAAGAAATAAAGCAGTTCCTTTTATGTCATTTGGAAAAGTGTTTAAAATATCACAATCTAACTTTTCTCGAGGAAACTTTGGACATTTTCCTGAAATTAATTCAGGAACGCAGAATTTTAAAAATTGAAGAAATAAGAGTAAAAAGATTTTCATGCTTTTATCTTTCTCTGAACGACAAAAGTTGAATGAAAATAAAAAAATATGAATTTTGTGTCTGAAAACTTTCAAAAAAAAAAAAAGTAAAAAGCAATTAGAAAACTTTTTTTAATAGACAAAAAGTTGGTTCTGGTCAAAAACTTGACATTTTTAAATTGAGGTCAAGGTTGAAACTATTTTTTTCGATTTCATAAATTCTTAAAACATTAAAAAAATCATTAAATTATTCAAAAAGTCAAGTAGGCGAAAATTCAAATAATTTCAAAATGGTATGAAAATTTTCATAAAAAATAAGAAAAACTTTCAAAATTGAAAAAAAAATGAACGAAGTCATAAATTTGAACTTTCTTGACATGATGTTGATTGCATACCTTTGAGCGTAGATTTCTTTAAAAACGTGTTCTTTGGTAGAACAAAGTGTACGGGACCAATAGTTTTTACTAAAATCCAATTAAAATCAATTTAAAACCCAAATTTAAAAGTTTAGAGTTTGTGATCCTCAAAATTTTATATAAAAAATTAATTTTTGATTGAAAATTGATGAATTTTGATTAAAAAAGTTACCTGAATGCTTTTTAATGAAACTTTTTGCAGATACACAAACAACAAACACTTAAGGCAACTACGGTTAAAATGATGCCCAAAACAACAAGAAAAAAATTGTTGTTGACATTTTTCTTTTGCTTTATAACCACAACTTCTTTTGGGTCAAGGCATAATTTGTAATATCGATCGATATTGAAATCAACTTTTTCTTTCTTTTTTTCTACAAAATTTTCTCGTAAAATCATTTTATCCCAAATTTTCGGCTGTGATTCTAAATTCATGTCTTTTAGTACTTCCTTTACCAATTCTCGAGGATTTTTGCTACCTTCAAGTGTTAAGACGAACAATCCTCGATCATAAGTGGACGAATCAACTTGAAGACAACCCCATATGGCAATATATTTCAAAGCCTTCCATCTGAGGACATATTCAAAGTTCCGAGTCAATAACGAGCCACACATTCGTCTTGCTGAAGGACTCAATTCTGGTACTAATTGAAATTGATTTTGAGTGGTTTCTGTATTCCAAAATGATAGACTAACACTAAGGTTTAAGAAAAAAATTAAAATTCGTAATTTTTCTCTTTCAAAAAAAAAAAAAAAAAAAAAAAAAAACTCACAAATTATGTTTGAAATTATTCGAATCACTTATGACGAATTTTTGTTCAATTTTTGTCTCATTGAAACACGTGAATTGGAAATAGATATCGTCGATCGTGACATTTTCGTTCAGATCCAAGCCAAATAAATTAATGGCTGATGATTCCAACGAAGAAGGCAAATATCCGTCAATTTTCAAATCTATGAAAGTTTTATTTACCTTAAATTCAGGCAAAATCTCACATCCTAATTTTTGTCGAGGAAATTTGGGACATTTTCCTGAAATTAACTCAGAAACGCAAAGTTTGAAAAGTTGTAGAACAAAAAGTGAAAAGACTTTCATGTTTATTGACAAAAACTTTGACTAATATCCCAAAGTACAATTCAACTAACTTTTATAGCTGAACTTTTAATGATCCGAAAATCGCTTTAGATTATTTTCAAATGACTTAATTCCCAATACACTAACGCACAAATAATTGCCAAGCCAATTGCTATGATGACTCCAATTAGAAAAAAATTTCCATAGTTGTCATTTTTCGGCATTGGTATGACTTGAACGGGTTCTGTTGCTTCGTAGCACAAATTGTAATAGCGATCAACGTGAAAACTTTTGTTTTTCTGAAGTTTCTTTTGATTTTCATTAATTTTGAGATTTTTCCAAATGTTTGGTTGCGTTTGCAGTTTTAGATCAACAAGAGCTTCTTCAACTAATTCCTTTGAATTTTCAATCAGAATTTCTTTCGGAGCTAAAATGAACAATCCTCGATCGTAAGTTGACGAGTTGATCTGTAAACATCCCCAAATAGCAATGTAGCGTTCACTTTTGAAACGAATTTCGTATTTGAATGGATTTTTTAACAGAGGACTGCACATTTTTTTAGGAGTCGGATACAAAAATGGTTCTATTAGGAATTGATTTTGATTTAAATTCAAAAATGTCAGGCCAATGCTGTAAAAAATTAAAGAAATTTATTAAATTCGATTGAAAATGAAAATAAAATCTGTGAAAAAAATAAAATATGCACTGGGATAATTAATAAATTTTATAAAAATTAACTATTTATAGCAAAATTAATTAACCCAGTGCACATTTTCAATTTTTGCTTTATTAATATCTTCAAATTTTAGCCCAGTAGGCATTCCTAATTTTTGACCCAATGCACATTTTATCGATTTTTGTACAAAATTGTATTCCCAGTGCATATTTTGATGTTTTTATAAATTTTTAATTCTTAATAATGTTCACTAGGACCTCTAATTTAATTTTTTTTTTCCAAATAACTTTTTCCCAATGCAAATTTTTAAGATTTTTTAAAATCTTTTACATTTAATGACTTACTTTTCATGAAAATTTGAACATTTTGATTTTTTTCTTTATTAATATCTTCAAATTTTAGCCTAGTAGGCATTCCTAATTTTTTGACCCAATGCACATTTTATCGATTTTTGTACAAAATTGTATTCCCAGTGCATATTTTGTTGCTTTTATTACTCAGTAATCATAAAAATGTTCATTGGAATCTAAATTTTCGATTTTTTTCTCCAAAATAATTTTTTTCCCAATGCAAATTTTTAAATTTTTGTTAAATTTCTTCCCCAGAGCATATTTTCATAATTTTATTGCTCAGTAATTATAAAAATGTTCACTGGGTTCTAAAATTTTGATTTTTTCTTCCAAATAATTCTATCCCCAATGCAAATTTTTAAGATTTTTTTTTAAATTTTTTTCAGAGAATAACTTACTTTTCAAATGTTTGATTTCGATCCGTTCTAACTTGTATTGAAGTTTCTATCTTTTTTATTTCTCGTTTGCTAATACAACGATAACTCACATAAAAATCACTAACAATTACATTTTCATCTAAATCCAATCCAAAAATGTTGATTGACGAAGATTCCATTGACGAAGCCAGATATCCATGAATAGCAAAATTTACAGATTTCACATTTTTAGTTTGTTCGAAATTTTCCAAGATGTCTTGACAAAAAAACTTTTTACTCTCAAATACAGGACATTTTCCCAAAACCAATTCCGAAGCAACAAAATTCACAAAAAGGTGAAAAATTAATAAAATTTTCAGCAGATTCGACATTTCTTTGCTTCATTTAACGCTTGACTGACTTTCCTTGATGATTTTTAATGAATGGGCTTTGTCGCGAACCCCTTTTTCTTTGTGCTTCAGAAAAATTACGTTCTTACCTTGAAAGTTTTAATGACTCGTAATTTGTTGACAGAAAAAGGCAATTTGAGTGTCTAGTTAACTCTTTTGTCCTTTTTTTGTTTATTGAAAAAAAAACCTTTTTATTCGTTTTGTTGTCTTATAAATTAACGCTAAGCTTCGTAAAAAGATCAAAAAAAATCCATTAATCTCCTTTTCCTTTCACATCATCTTTCATCATCATCGTCATTATGCCATGTATGAATCTTCAAAGCGCAAAAAATCCCATCCATTAATCACATTTTTGCGTCTTTTCTCGCCCCTATGCATCCAAAAATATCCGCCAATCAAATGGCTCATTGTTGGATTGCGTTATGGGACCGCCAGGCGGCTCCACAAACTCATATTTCTTTCCGTCGTTGGTATTTTCACGCAACGCTACCATACTGCATAACCCAACTTTGCCGAAAAATGTCTTCAATTCTGGCCATGGTCGTTCATTTTTGCCCAACAAATTTCGTGTACATGTTTCCAAGCTAATTGCGTGAACAACTACCAAAATGTTACCCGTTGAACGACTATGCTCGAGAACGTACAACATGGCACGATGATTCCTTTTGTACAGATCCGGGACAGTTTCTTTTAGGCAGTCACGAAGTTGCGGAACACTCATGTGCGGCACGTACGACAAGTCGATGTTGTAACCAAGTGCTGCGAGTTCTTGTGGAGTGTAGAGTTGGGGAAAATGCGTTTCAACAAAGCCTGTCCATTCGTATAAACCGGGATCAATTCGGAGCGGAAGAACATCACGAAGGCCCAATTCTGAAAAAGTAGAAATTTTCAAGGTCAAAAATACTTTCAGTCAAAAAAGAAAGAAAATAAAAGAAAGTACGTATAACTTCCTGTTTAACGAATCGGTTTGTGTTCACAAAATTCAAAAATGTGCATTGGGACAAATATTTTAAAATGTCAACTGGAGCATATATCGAGTGTAAAATACTTTAAAGAGTCAAAATACGCACTGGGATGAAAAATCTAGTTGAATAATGGGTAACAGCGAATATCAAAAATGACCTATTGTACAACTGGATTTTTCATCCCAGTGCATATTTTAAATTTTTAAAGTATCAAGCACTCGACACTTGCCCCGGTTAACATTTTAAAATATTTATCCCAATTAACGTTCAAGATTTTTGACCCAAAGCGCATTAAAAACTTTAACCCAATGCACATTTTAAAACTTTGACCCAATGTAAATTCATCATTTTTGCCCAATTTGATATTTTAATTGAATTAGCCCAATGCACATTTAATTTTTTTTTTAATCCAAAACATTTAAAAATTTCGCCGTAGTTGACATTTTGAAATTTTTGACCCAATTGACATTTTGAAAATTTCGCCCCAGTTGACATTTTGAAATTTTTACCCCATTAAAAATTCAACATTTTTGTCCCAATGCATATTTTTGGTATCTAAGCCTGCTTAAATCGTAATTGCGAAGTTGTACGTAAAAGCTTTTGCTAAAATAAAAGTCAAAATTAAGTTGACTTAAAAATTAAGTCAAATGTAAAAACTTTATTTTTCCAATAAAACCAAATTTTTTCGAATTTTGAACAATTTATGATGGAAAAATTGAAATTTTTTGAAAAATTTTGACTTAAACTTTCACTTGAGTAACAGTAATTCAGCTTAATTGGCTTAAATTTTTTACTTTAAAGTGAAAGATCAACTTATTTGTGACCTTTACTTCAGTAAAAACTTTTAGTTTTTTTTGACTGAAAGTATTTTCGACCTTGGAATTTTTTCTTGAAAACTTTTTTTTTAATTTGCTCATGACTTTACCTCTCAAAGCGGCATCAGCTGTCTGAACACATCTAAATGCGGGCGAAACATAAACGGCATCAATTTTAACCTCTTTTTCACGCATCGACTCTCCAATTAGCGCCGCTTGTAACAACCCGACATTCGTTAAGGGCGTATCTTTGATCCAACCGCGGGGACCTTCCTTCCTCGCCGGAACACTTTTTGGCATATTCAAGTCACGCCGAAGGTATTTCCCATCGCCATCGAAACATGTGTTGTACCACTGCGGCATAATGAAGTCCACTCGTTCCGCATGTCGTAAAAGAAAGATTTTACGGTCACTCATTCTGTGTGTCACGTAATCTTTATTGACAAAGTAATCAACTGGTATAATTAACTGTCTACTGCGATGTAATTATTTTTCGTATCAATCAATCAATTTTTTTGTTTTGCGTAATTTTCAAGGTCATCCAACTTTTCGTGAAACTTTTTAGTTAATTTCCTTTTACTACTAACGACACGGGCGACGATATAAGACTGCGAACAATTCAAATGGAAAGAGACATCTAAATTTCGTTTAGACGCGACTAAAAATAGCGACCACTTCTTGGCACTGTTTCCGCTATTTTTCAGTTGACGGTCAATTGTGAACTGAACGGCTTTGCAATTATTATTATTTCTACTACTTGGTAGGAATTTATGAGCCACATGTGTGTGTATTTAGATGACAATTGTAGTTTTGAGAAAAAAATGACGTCGACATTGTTTGTCAAGTTGCATGAGGAAGTCTGCTTATCAATGTCTTATCAGAATCACTTGATGAGTCAAGTTTGATTTCTGTGTACCACATGTGATCTATAGATATCATCTGATATACTTGTGGATGGCGCCAAAAACGTGATTGGTCACTTACAATAAGTCATATGTAAAATTATGTTCATTCGATTTCATCAAAATAATATGGCATGAGATTTTCCGATGGTTTCTAGCT
This sequence comes from Culicoides brevitarsis, assembly GCF_036172545.1. Lineage (NCBI taxonomy): Eukaryota > Metazoa > Arthropoda > Insecta > Diptera > Ceratopogonidae > Culicoides > Culicoides brevitarsis. The sequence goes on along the minus strand of NC_087087.1, from coordinate 30,125,597 downwards.
CGGTTTCGAGTTAGTTAGACCTAAAAAAGTTGAAAATCCTTAGTTTAAAATTCTAGAATGAGTTTCAAGTTTGTGCTAAAAAATCCCCAAATAAATTTAAAATTTTTAAAATCTCAAAAGCTCATTCTAGAATTTTGAATTTGGGGTTTTTTAATATCTTTAGGTCTAACTAACACAAAACCATCAAAAAATCTCATGGCATATTTTTTCGATATAATGATGAAATCGGATCCAAAGATCATATAAAAGAATTTTTAAGAGATCATCATGATATATCATTTGAGTAGGCGTTGAAAGGAATATACATAGCTAAATTTTTTCTGCTAATGAAAATTTAATTAAAAAAATAAATTTAAGCACTTTTAATAAGTTATTAACTCCATTCTGAATTCAAAAACAAAGCTAAACATTTTGTCTAACGAATTTATTAAAATGAGCCTCCAAAGAACATCTATTAAAATGCAGCTCAGAAATCACAACAAAATGGCGGAAAACAAATATTCTGGAAGATGACATAATTGAAATTGATGATGGAAATTCAAACAAAGGAGATGATACTTTCATGGAAGAATTGCTTAAAATTCCGGAACTTTCGAGGAAAAAGAAAATTGCAAACTGGAATGTCTAAAGTTGACTCCAAGGCTTGCCATTCCATTCGTCTCGTGTATGCCTTCAATTTCAAAACTGTTAGCTCAAATTGGACAAAGAACGGGTCCAATTAATCCCTTAAGTGAATTTTTTGATTCCTCAAAGGATCAATTTGACCCGTTTTTTGCTTGGATTTAGAAATTGTTTTTGTATTTTTCCCATCTTTGTAGTTGATATATTCGATTCATTGTTCATAATTAAGAGCTAGTTCAATTTATTCAAAGTTTTTAATCACATAGTCTTTGGCTGTCTTTTTAAATTGATTCAATGTCAATATTCCATCAAAGGTTCGAAGTTTAATTCAAAGATTCAATTCGTTGAAAAGTGATGCTCCAATGTAAAAAACTGAATTTATTTGAAGATTTTGTGATAGTCGAAGTTGGTTGTCCAAATTCTTACCTATAAATTAAAAAAAAAAATTGTTGAAAAAAAATTATTAATTAAGTTCTAAAGTTTCTCTATCTTGATATTTACGTCATAAATATTCTTCTATCGTCATTAACCTAAAACAAAAAAAAAAATTAATTAAAAATCTAAAATTTAAATTAATGAGGAGCAGTCTGGTATTTTATGCTAATTTCAAATAAAAATAAACTGCAAGTCAAATAAACAACTTTTGCCGCAAAAACAACCAAATCCCATTACTTTATATTCATGTGTGACTCACATTATATCGGTTTCTTTCGCTTTTTGCATTAAATTAGCAATCTATCACCATCAACCTAACTGAAAACCATTTCGTCATCGCATCATGCCTCCGAGCCGAAAAAAGCATCAAAATATTCCATCAAATTTTAAATACAAACACACACAGACAACAAAACAAACAACATTTATTTAAATTATTTTCACAATTTTCACGCACACGACCTCATGTGCAACTAATATTGTTGCGAATGTCGACAGCGACGCGCACGGATATACGGAGCAAAAACCGCATTTCGTATCTTCTCTGCGTTCGTAATCCCTTCGGTAGTTGCTCTCACATAAAATATCGAGTTTATGCATCATCATGAAAACGGTTGAACGGAGACGACAAAAAAAGGAGAACAGGGGGTGCAATTGATATATGGGTATCGAAAATAATCTAATATTTCGCTGCGCTGTTTTTGCAGAGTGGAGACGACTTGTTTATCGGGCATGAAATTTATGACTACGTGAACATAAAACCGAAATGCCAGTAGGAAGCAATCAGATGAAATTAATTGCGTACAAGATAGCCGAAAAAACATATTTTTTGCGAGAATATTTTTTGTTTGTTGATTGTTTTTTCTGCCTTCGAGACATGTGAAAACTGTTTTATTTTTTTTTTTTTTGAGGTAATTGAATAAAAATGGAGTATCAGAGACCAAATAAAGAGATGAGTCAATTTAAATTTCAGTTTTTTTTATGAGTTTTTTAAAGGAGTAGTTATTATGAATTTTTATTTAATTTATTCTTTTTTTATTAAAAAAATTTTTTAATGAAAAAAAAAATGTTTGAAAAAATTTAATGAAAAAAAAAATTTAATCTTATTAAAATAATTATAAAAAAATTAATGAAAAAAATTTTAAAAAATAATTTTAATTATAAAAAAATTTCAAAATAATTTTAAAATTTAATATTAAATAATATTTTAATTTAATTTAATTAATACTTTAATTTTAATTTTTAAAGTCAATTTTAAATTTTATTTTAATTTAAAAGAATAAAAATTATTTGAATTAATTTTTAATTAATTATTTTAAATTTATAAAAAAATTAATTTAAACTAATTATTTTTAAATTAATTTAAACTAATTAATTTAATTTTTTAAACTAATTAATTTAATTACTATTTTAAAATTATTTTACAAAAATGTTAAATTAAATTAAATTAATTAATTAAATTTAAAAAAATTTTGTTTTAAAAATTAAATTTTACTTCAATTAAAAAAATATAAAATCCGAAAATATTAAAATTATGAAAAAATAACTTTTCAATATTTTTAATGTTATAAAAAAATTATTTGTCTTACAAAAATATTAAATTAAATCAAATTAAATAATTTTTTTTTTAAAACATTGAATTAAAAAAAAAATAAAAATTCTGAAATATTTTTCACATATTTTAACAAAAATATTTTAATTAAAAAAGTCACTTTAAAATATTTTTAAATTAAAAAATAAATATTTTTTTACAAAAATAGTGCGTAAAAAGTGTACAAAAAACACACACTTACTTAACAGAAAAAAAAGCAAAAAAAATTAAAATTTAATAATTTAATTAAGTAAAAAATTTAAAAAAATTACTTTAAAAAAAAAAATAAATAAATAAAAATTCCGAAATATTTTTCATATATTCTTATAAACTACTAAAATTAAAAAAAAATACTTTTTAATATTTTTTTATAAAGTTAAAATATTTTTCTCATTTAATACTTACTCAGTAAATAACAAGCACAACAATCAACAAGTTTTCCATTTCAATTCTAGTCTTTTTTTCTATTTCAGAGCTGTCGTTTGAATTTTTTCACATGAAACGTAGAATGTACAATTTTTTTTCCAATATTTATCTGTCCCTGACCCCCATCTAACACGATTAAACTTCCTCTTCGATTAACTTTGAATGAAACTTCGTTGCCTCTCGTTTACTTTTATCGCCATTTGCTTGATGGCATCATCATCATTATTTACTCACAATGCGTCGTTGTCCTGATTGTTTGTTTATCAGTAGGAAAAGTTTCTACTGCTTTTTTTTATCGTACTTTTGCTTGTTTCCCACTTTTGCCTCGAATCGTTTCATCGCAACAAATGGAAAATAATTTATTTATTGTTAAAATGCGGTTTTTTTGGTCAAATACTTGGTTCGGGAAAAATTTCCAATTAAATGGTCAACCGAACGTTTTTCCCCTTTTTTATTTTTGCATTAAATCATGAGAAACTTTAATCCGTAAAAAATGAAAAAAAAATCAAAGTTTGCTGTTATCTTCTCGACAAACACGGAATTTTCAACAGACTGACGCAAGAAAAACACGAACGAAAAAGTTCATCCTTGCCAGCAAGTGGCTGTCTTGCAACATTTTTTTGGGGTAAAAAACATGTGCTACTTACCTGCACCGAGGAGCGAAGCGAACATCGCCTCATAAATAAATGAACAGACGAAGTTCGAGCTTGACCCGATAGAATGCAGCAAGAGAGTGTATAATAAAAGTTAGTTGAAAGTTTAATGAATACAGATTAAAATCTATTGTATGAAACTAATGTTATTTTATATTATTACTATTATTATTGTTTGTTACGGACGAGGAACGAGGATTTTTGGTTTATTTTCGAGTGCATGACATGCACCAAAGTTTTCGCTCTGCTCAGTCTCTCGTGATTGTAGATTTAAATTAAATTAAATGTTAATTGAGTGCTGTGTGCTTTGGATTGTTTCGCGATGAGAAAGTGTAGCCAGGATTTTGGGTTGCTTTTTCGTTGGCGATGAAGGATTAGTGTTGAACAAGTTTTTAAGAAGAAATATGTTTTTTTTTGTCTTTAATTAATTTTTGACGTCTTTTTTAAAGCTTAAAGATTTTTTTATAAAATTAAAATTTCTTGAATTTTTGTGATTAATTGACAAATTTTGATTTTTAATGTTTTTAAAGAAATTTCGTGCCCCTGTGGGTATGCAATGAACATTTCATTTGAAAATTTAACTTTTCCATGAGTTTTCACGGATTTTTCTTAATTATTTTTGTACATAAACCTTCTCAGAGCTTCGACGGACAATTTACAATAAATTTTTAAATGATATATTTAAAAAATTTTCAAATTATTGCGTTACAAAATTTGAATGACAGTTCAAGGTCATTTTTTTAATTAAATTATTTTAATTATTTTTTATTATTTTAAATTAAATAAATCAATTAATAAACAAAATGAAACTTTAAAAAAAATTTTTTTCACAAAAATAATTTTTGAGCCTCATGAAAGGCTTAGAAAGTACAAAAATTAAAAAAAAATATTTTTTTTTAAATTTTTAAAAATAAATTGTTTTTTTTAAATAAAAATATTTTGAAAAAAAATTAAAAAATTATAAATTATTGAAATTTATTTATTTTGAAATTAGTATAAAATAATAAAAAAATAAAATAAATTAATTATTAATTTTTATTAAAAATATTGAAAATAAATAAAATTTAAATTCAATCAAAATTATTAAAATTAAATTAATATTTTTTTAATTGTAATAAAAATTAAAAATTTATTTTTAATAATTTTATTTGTATTTTTTTTATTTTAAAAAATATTTTATTTTTTTAAATTAGGTATGGAACAAAATAATTTTTATTTGTTTCAATTTTTCACATTTCCCGCACCTTTTTATGACAATTTAAAAAAAATAGAAAGATCAAATTTTTTTTTATTTGTTCAGACTTTTTTTCCTTTTTTTTTTTTGACTCAAATATAAGTAATTTATTTACCTATAAAAAAACTCTTTTTGAACTGATTTTTTATCTTAAAAAAATATATTAATTTTATTTTTAAAAAATCTTACTCCAAATTAATTTTATTAGAAAAAATTAATTATTTAAAATTTTTATTAATTAATATCTAAGATTTGAAATAATTTAATTATGACTTGAAAAATAAAAATTTTCCATTTTTTTGTATTTTTGTATTAAAAAAATTTATTTATAATTTTTTTTTGCGAATCTGTTGATGTCTAAAAAATATTTGAACATTTGATCAAACAAATATGGACTAAAAAAATAGAAAAAACAGTTTATTTTACTACAAATAAAAATAAATTTCAATATTTAATTAATTTTTTTTAAATTTATCAATCTTTCTCTAATAAGACAATCGAATTTTGAAATGCTATAACTCAAGTTTAGTTTTAAGAATTAAATTAAAGCTTAAAATCTGAACGTTTTTTAAGCTTCACATTGATTCTTAAAAACTTAATTCCCAAATTCAATGGTCTTATTAGAGAAAAATTGAAAAAAACTAAAGAAATTTTAATTCATATTCTTAAAATTTGAAAATTATCGATGTTTTTAATGATCATTTCATTCGTAAATGTATCAAAAGTTGTTGTTTTTTTCAGTAAATTTGACAAATCTGGAAAAAATTTGAACAGTTGATCAAACAAAAAAACTTTTAAAAACTTTTTTTTAATTTCTGTTGCTATTTCAGTTTATTTCTTACCTTTAAAAGATGAACACCTCCTTCAACTTAATTTTAATAATTTTTTATTTGGCTGTTGGAACATCCCATCCTGCAATCGATAAAAATGCATTTCGTCGTGAAAAAATCAAGGAAATGACACTTCACGCTTGGAACAATTACAAGAACTACGCTTGGGGTCACAACGAATTATCCCCTTTGGCAAAATCGCACAACAAAAATAATCTTTTTGGAACTTATCGTCTTGGACTGACGATCGTTGATGCTCTTGACACGCTCTACGTGATGAATTTGACTTCTGAATTCGAAGAAGGTCGTTCCTGGATCGAGAAAAATTTCAATTTGGACGAAATTGATCGAGATTTTAACGTTTTTGAGACAAATATTCGTTTCGTTGGCGGATTTTTGGCACTTTTTGCTCTAACGGGTGACGTGTTGTTCAAGGAAAAGGCTCGACATGTTGCTGATAAGTTACTTCCGGCCTTCAATACAGAGACCGGGATTCCATGTCGAGATGTCAATTACAAAACTGGCGAAACGATGAGTTGCAGAGGGCTGTTGGCGGAATACGGGACACTTTCGTTGGAGTTTTCGTACTTGACGGTCATTACGGGCGATGAAAAGTATCAAAAAGTGATCGATCGTCTTTATGATCATTTGACGCGTGAAAGAAAAAGATCTTCAAATTTATTTATTATGGAGCCATATTACCCTTATTACTCCCTCGGCGGGGGTTGTGACAGTTTCTACGAATATTTGCTGAAAATGTGGCTCCAAAATGGCAATAAAAGGGCGAAAAAAATGTTCATCGATGCCATGGAAGACGTTCAAAAGTACCTCGTTCAAGAAAGTCCTGATAAGCTCGTTTATTTATCGGGCAACTACGAACTTATCAATGTTGATGGAAAAATGGAACATTTAACGTGCTTCGTTGGAGGAATGTTCACTTTAGCTGCCGATACGGGAATTAGTCCAGAAAACTCTCAAAAATATTTAAAACTGGGAAAAAACCTCACAAATACTTGTCATTATCTTTATAGCTACACTCCGACGGGTCTTGCTCCTGATAGTCTTTATCTCTCGTTTCCTGTAGCAGATCAAAGTGCAGTTTTTTCGAAAACTTACGTTTTGAGACCCGAAACGGTTGAAAGTTATTTTTATTTGTGGCGCTCGACGCATGACCAAAAGTATCGAGATTGGGCTTGGGAAATGGTTGAAGCCATTGAGAAGTTTTGTCGACACCCGACGGGATATGCAGGACTTCAAAATGTCTTCGATATTAGGTCGGAAGTTCGTGATGTGCAGGAAAGTTACTTTTTAGCAGAAACTTTAAAATATTTGTATCTAATTTTTGCGGATGATGACTTGTTGGCACTCGATAAATGGGTTTTTAATACTGAAGGACATCCTTTGCCCATTTTGAAAAAGTGAACTTTTTTTTAAATAGAAAATTTAATTTTTTTGAATAAAAAAAATTATTTTTCTTTAAATAAAAAAATATTTTTTTCTTAAATAAAAAAAAATGTTTTTCTTTAATTAAAAAAAAATAAAAAAAAATAATAAATTTTAAAATCATATAAATTTAATTTTTTTTCTTGGTTAATAATTTTTTTTTTGTAAGAGAAGAGAAATTTTTTTTTATTGATTGTTCACCTTAAATTTTTTTTAATAATTTTTTTTTAATTTTCTAATTAATTTGTAATATTTTTTATTTTTATATTATTTTTAATTAATTAATTAATTTTTTTTAATTTATTTTTTCTATTTATTTTTTTTTATTTATTAATTTTAAATTTATTAAATTAATTATTTATTTTTCCGGATTTTCGTAAAGTTTTTTTTTATTTTTTTTTTTTTTGTAATTCAAAAAATATTTAACAACTATGAAGTTAAATAGAATTTTTTAAATTTTCTTTTAGGTAAATAATTTTTCACACTTCTTCAATTTTTTCTAAAGTTTTCACTTGAGCTTGATGATTTTTGAAAAAAATATTAAAAAATTTAATATTAATTTAAAAATATTAAAATTTAATTATAAAAAAATAAAATTAATTTATTAATTATTAATAAGTTAAATAATTAAAATTAAATATTAATAAATTTATTAATTTTTTTTAGTAGTTTTTTGATTTTCACAAATTTTTATTAAATTTTCTCGAATTTTTTAAATAATTACGAATTTATATTTATTTCAATTTTTTTCTCATTATTTTTTAAATATTTAAATTTTTTAAAAAATTTTACCAATTTTTTTTTTAAATAATTTATTTTACTCAAAAATTTTTGAAAATTAATTTAAAAAATCTTTCTCAAAAAATTTTTCTTTAATTTTCATAATTTTCACTGAATAAATATTTTTTAAAATTTTTAATTTTTTTACAATTTTCAAAATTATTAAATAATAACTTTTTAAAGGAGTTCCTCAATTTTTTTTTTTGAAAATTATCTCAAATTAAAATGCCAAAAAGGTAAAAATCAATTTTCGTCTGTTTTTAACACAAAATTTCTCATCTTGTTATTTTTGTTTTTCTTTTTTTAACTGAAATCACTTTTTCTCATGTTATTAACACACGAAAAAAAAATCAAGAAAAACAAGAAGAAGATGAAAAATAAATACCAACACGTATGCACTTGACAAATGATACACGCTAAAAATTAATGAAGGCAGAGTTGATTGCTTTTTTCCGTTCCATCTTCCTTACCGCGCTGAGGTTTTTTTTTTGGCCAAGCCGATTAATTAATTAATTTGTCAAGAAAACAATTGGATTTTGTGTCATTTTTTATTCAGTTAAATCCTTAGATGAGTCGTCTTTTCCGGATTTTTGCCATGATTTGACGTTTTACCAAAGGCCACATATCCATCGAGCAACCTTCCAAATGACGTTCAATGAGGGAAATTTCTGTTGTGAATTTTTCGGAATTATTTTTCGCAAAAATTGAAAAATTATCTTGAGGCTTTGGAGATTTTTGAAAATTTTGAAGGAGAGGTTTTGAGAAATCTTTTCGGTAAATTGAGCATTTTCGCTCGAAATTGAACATTTTATGAGGAATTTTAAATAAAAATTTGATTTTCTTTTCAAAGCATACTTTATTCCATTTCCCGTATCCCGTTAAATGTCCTTTTTGATGAGTTTAAGTTCTCAAATTAAAAAAAAAAACATATGCGAATATAAAATAGATCTCCATTGAAGTTTAATCGCGTCCCCATCCCCAAGAGTCGGCATGTCCCAATCCATGTGGGTGATGATGATGATGGTCTCCGTGATGTTCATGCTCGTGCGTGATATGATGAATGTGGTGCTCCAAGGACTCAAGTTCTTCCTCTGAGAGGGCTTCTAAGGATAATTCTTCCAAAACTGAAAAATTTATTGTTTAAAAATTAATAAAAAAAATTATTAAAAAAAAATAATTAATTTAAAAAATAATTTTTAAAAAATTAAAATTTAATTTAATTTTAATTTAAATAAAAATTTAAAAATTAATTATTTAAATAAAATTAAAAAAAAATATTTAAAAAAAATTAATTAAAATTTTTAATGAAAAAAATTTATTATTAAAAAAAATTATTTTCAAATAATTATTTTTTAAAAATAAAATTTTTAAATCTAATTAATTTTAAATTTAATTTTTATTTTTAAAAAAATTTATTTAATTTATTTTCAAATTTAATTTATATTTTTTTTTTTTTTTAAAATTAAAAAAAAATCCGGAAAAATTCAAGTCTTACTCTCTTCAGTCTCCTCATGTCCATGATGATGATGATGATGCCCTTCCCCGAGATGGTGATGTCCTTCGTGATGATTATAGCCCCAGCTTGGATCGGCAGATGGATCAGCGCTCGGATCGGGACTTGCGACGGGAACGGCAACCACAAAGGCGAACAACGCCATGAAAAGAAAAGCAAAAGCAGCGAATTTCATTTTAATTTTTTTTTTTATGATGAAAAGACTTCTCGACTGAGAACTTCTGATTCAAGTGAAATATGAGCTGAAAATGATGCAGAATAGGAAAATTTTTTCAAGCTTTTATAGTGAAAAGAGATCGTTCTAATTTAACTGCCAATCGGCGAGACAAGACAAGGCACGACGAGATTTTAATTACAAACTTCCGAGATTTTTATACTTTCATTTTTTTATTGCTTAACTATTTATTTCTAGAATACTAAGTAATTTTTTTTATCTTCTACGACCAAATCCAAATCCAGGGAATCCGCCGTAACCGCCGTATCCGCCGTATCCTGAAATAAAAAAAAATTTTTTAAAATATTTATTAATTAACTTTAAATTAAATAATTTAATTTAAATAAAATTAATTTTATTTAATTATAATAGTTAAAGAAAAATTTAAATAATTTTTTTTAACAAAAAATAAATTAAACTAAATATATTTTTTAATATTTTTTTAGTTGGAGAAATTAATTTTAATTATTTTTTAATATTTTTTAATAAAAATAAATTAAATAAAACTTATTTAAAAAAATAAATAAATAATTAGATTAATTAATTTTTAAATTAAATTTAAATTAATTAAATTATTTATTATTTTTTTAAATATTTATTTTTTATTTAATTTTTATAATAAAAAAAATAAAATAAATTAATTAAATAAAAATTATTATTTAAAAAAATTTAATAAATAATTAATTTTTGACAGCAAATTTATTTTAATTAATTATTTATTTAATTTAATTATTTAATTATTTAATTTTAATTTTTTAATTTAATTTTATTTTTATTCAAATTTTTTCTTTATTATTTTTTAAAAAATTTTCTTTACCTCCATATCCTCCATAATGTGGTCGATATCCGCCGTATCCGAATCTCTCATTTGAGAAGCTTCCAAAGCCGCCAAATCCTCCGAAACCTCCAAAGGAACGCGACGCACGAGCTTCTGGATCAGCTTTTGCCCGAGCCTCTGACTTTGCGAGCGCTTTCGAGATCGGTCCACACATCACAAATGATGCAAAAACGACCAAAATTGTGAAAAATATCACAAAATATTTCATTTTTTTTTTCTTTTTAACTTTGTTCCTCACAAAAATCAATCCAGTTCACAACTAAAAATATTTTTGTAATTGAATTCAGCTTTTATAGTCCTGGGAGGTTGTTGTTGTTTTTGTTACAAAAGATAAATATTTACGACGAAGAAGAAGAAGCAAAAGAAGTGTAACTGGTTCGGTTTGTCATATGGTTTTACCCAAGGCGTTTCTTAAAAAAATTAAAATTAAAAAAAAAATTAAAAATAAAAAAAAATTAAAAGTTTAAAAAAATAAAAAATAAATTAAAAATAATTTTTTAATTAATTTTTAATTAAAAAAAAAATAAAAATACGCTCAAGCTTAAAAAATTTTGTTATTCAAGCCATTTTTGGATCATATTTTACGAGTCATTTATACGTCATAATATTTTATTTTAAGATCAGGTTTAAGTTTTTGCTAACGGATTTTTATCTGGTTTATGCCGGTTGTGAATTCGTGAAACATTCCACGTGTTGCCAAAAAAAAAAAAAAATTGTTTCGATAAAAAAATTAAACACTTTAAATTTTTTTCTTCGCTTTATTTTATGCAAATATTCAACAATTGTCGATTCAATACAAAATTCAATTCTCTTCGGAGCAAAGTTTGCCATTTGCAATAATTAAAAATTAATTTTCGCGACACTTGTTGCTTTTTTCATAGTCTCCATTTCGGCACAAAATTTAATATGCATTATAACTTTTATAACTTCTAAAATATCCTGGATATCCGCCGTAGTAGAATACTCTCGATTTCGATATCGGTCGTCTCCAGTATAAATCCTCTTCAGAAAATGAGTTGGAATGTGAAAGTGAAAACGAGAACAGCGGGTCTGGCTTTGGCTCAGGAACGGGACTGGCGAGCACAAAAGTAGCAAAAATCGCAAAAATGAAGAAAATTGTTAATACCTTCATGATTGAGCTTGAAACGATTCGGATTAGAACTGAAGCGTAATTTAAGTCGCACACGACAATTTATAGAAAAAATAATTGCATAAAAGTGGGAATGTTTAATTGCAAAGACGTCAACAACTGGTTTCTATAAAATTCTAGATGCGTTGATGCGAAATATGTTAGAAGTTGCATCTGTGGCTTTTTTTATAGCAAAAAAAATTAAATTTCATTTTGGCTTTGTGGGCGTTTTTAATTATTTAAATAAAAAAAATATTAAAATTTTGAAAAAAATAAGGTAATTATAAAAAAAAATTATCAAAACAAAAAAATTAAATTTAAATTAAATTTAAATTAAAATTAAATTAAAATTAAATTAAAATTAAATTAAAATTAAATTAAAATTAAATTAAAATTAAATTAAAATTAAATTAAAATTAAATTAAAATTAAATTAAAATTAAATTAAAATTAAATTAAAATTAAATTAAAATTAAATAAAAATTAAATTAAAAATTTAATTCATAATTTTTTTTTTATTAAAATTTGCCTTAATATTTTTTTTTTTTTAATTAAGAAAAGCGATTTTAGTGACAATTTTTTTTTTATTTTAAATTAAAATTTTTTTTTTAATTTTCATCTCGAATATTACCTAAAAGGTTTCATAAGTGAATATTTTTGTATGAATTTCTGTCATTTTTTTTATAAAATGTAATAAAATAAACTTTAAATGTTTTAACCAAAAAAGGAAAAAAAACCATCAAAAAAATATATTTTATGTGCAACGGTATTTTTTTTTAAATTTAAATTTTATTATTATTATTATTATAATTTTTTAAAAATTATTTTAAATCTTTCAAAATTTTTTTTGAATTTTTACCATTTAAATTTTTTTTTGTTTAAATTCTAATTTTGTAAAAAAAATCTTATAAAAAATTTGAATTTTTTTTTATTAAAATTTGCTTCAAAGTTTTAAATATTTTAAGAAAAAATTTCGTGTAAATTTTTTTTCAAGTCCTTTATTCTTTTGAAAAATCACCAAACCTCACGTCACACAAAATTCATTAACATTCAAATTTCCCAATAATAACCGACACAATAAAATAAATACATATCAATGACATGTTAATTGCTCTCTTTACTGCCGTTGTTAAGTCGTCTGAGTCATCGAGATATTTGTATTTATTTACCGGTCAGTATAGGCGATCGATAGCAGCAAACAGCCTTGAGAGAAACACAACTTCTCAGACTGACGCGCTGCTGAACAAACAAAACATTTGCAATTATCAACACTCTCTCTCTTGTCGTTTATGCAAATTGTCGTAATATTTATGAGCGACAAAAGCTGCTGTTTCTCGTAAAATGTGTAATTGTCACGTTCGTACGAAATATCTAATAATTTCTACAACATTCGTACGACGACATGTTAAGACAAACAAAATAAACAAGTTAATAATCAAGAGTATGTTCGCACTTGGATTGTTTGCCTGTTTGTTACCACAACCTCCCATTTTGCGAGAAATACTTTGCATAACATATTGACGTTTGTATGTTTTTAATGGTACAAAGGGAATTTTTGTTTTTCAAGAAGACTTTTTGCTCTCGAAGAGTTTCGTGCGTTCGTTTTAAGATGAAATTTGTATAAAAAAAAGTAATTAGTGGTTGTTGAGACGATTGACTTAAGTGCATTTTTGAGAAATTTTTAACCACGTGACTTTTTTTATCAAAAAAAAAATTGAACCACGTGACTTTTTTGATCCAAATAAAATTTCTAAGCTAAATTTTTTTATCCAAATAAAATTTTGAACCACGTGACTTTTTTATCCAAAAAAAATTTTGAACCACGTGACTTTTTTGATCCAAATAAAATTTCTAAGCTAAATTTTTTTATCCAAATAAAATTTTTTAACCACGTGACTTAATTTTATCCAAAAGCATTTCAAAAATTAATTTTTTTTATCCAAATAAAAATTCTGAACCACGTGACTTTTTATCCAAACAAAATTTCTAAATTAATTTTTTTTATTCAAATAAAATTTCGAAGTTAAATTTTTTTATCCAAATAAAAATTTTAAACCACGTGACTTTTTATCCAAATAAAATTTTAAATTAATTTTTTTTATTCAAATAAAATTTCGAAGTTAAATTTTTTTATCCAAATAAAAATTTTGAACCACGTGACTTATTTTTATCAAAAAAAAAATTTAAACCACGTGACTTTTTTATCCAAATAAAATTTTTAAACCACGTGACTTTTTTTTTATCCAAACAAAATTTCTTAGCTAAATTTTTTTTACCAAAATAATTTTTTTTAATCACGTGAAAAGCTTTTTTTTAAACCACGTTTCGAAGTTAAATTTTTTTATCCAAATAAAATTTTAAAACCACGTGACCTATTTTATCCAAATTTTCATCTTTTTTAAAAAAAATCTATTAAGACGCAAAAACTCGCAAAAACGCATTTTTTATATTCAAAAAATCTAAATGCGCTAAAAATGATTATTTTGAATTAAGTTCATTTAGAGTTCACTTAAATAAAAATAAACAAGTCACATGTAACGTACAAATCAATTTGTGTCGTATTCGTCTGTTGTACCATATGACAGTAAACAAGTTCGGCAAGTTTTGACGTAGTATGTTCAAAATAAATTAACGAGTTTACAGTCACTTGTCTTCATACTCAAAAAAATCACTTTGCTCGTATTTCGTTTCGCTTTGAATCCATCACAGAGCCGTTTTCGACTTTGAAATGCCTTCAAGTGAACCATATCTGTCGTACAGCCCGCTATTAGTTTCGTTTAATTTAATCAAGTCAAATTGAACGTCAGTCAATGTCCATCAGTCGTTGAGATCAGTCAAAAAAAGCCGTAAAACGCAAAAAATGCAAAATAAATTCCTTTTCCTCGTCGTAATTTTGGCCGTGATCGCAAATTCGTATTCCGCGCCATCCTCCTCGTGCGACATCGACGAGACAGCGGAAGGTTTCGATCGTTTCTGGCAAAAGACCAAGTGCAAGGTGAGTGGCGCTGCGGATGCCGTTGCCGAGTTTGCCAAGGACGCCTACAACGCCACGAAGGAAGCGACAGATCCGGTGATCAAAAAAACCGTTGAAGGCACGAAAGATTTGTACGGGAAGACGAAAACGAAGCTAAAGGAGGCCAAGGACTACGTCAAGGATGCCTTCAGTGACGATCAAAATCACAAATCTTCCGAAGAGACTGACGATGCGAGCGTTGTTCCTCTCGCGGGAGGCGGCAAAGTGATGGAAGTGCCAGCTTTGGACATTCGTGGACAAGATGAAGGCCAAAAAGCGACAAAAACGCGATAAAAAGTGATAAAAAAAGGGAACGGAGTACATAAAATAAGTTCAAAACTGTGAAAAAATCTAAATATTTTTTTTTTGTTAAGAGTTAAGAGAGAGAGAGAGGAAGCATTCTCAAGGTTACATTTAATTTTAATGATAAGGAAATTGTCGAGACACGTGTTTTGGTTAACGCGTAATTTTGTGTTAATAAATGCTTAATTGAATAATTGTGTGGTTATTTCATTAAAAAAAAAAATAAACGCGTAAAAATAAAAATTTGCGGTTTTAATAGACTTTGAAGCTCTAACGAACCGAAAAGTCTTCGACAAATTGGATGAAAAATTGATTTCTTGCGCTTTAATTTTTTAAAAAGATGAATTTTTAAAAGTTTTTCAGTTTTAATTCGACAGTCATGAGTATTTTTTCGTATTTTTTGTTGTTAATTTTTTTAAATGTCATTAAAGGGCAATCAAATAATTCTAAAACACTGGATTTCAAAGAATTGATAGAAGCGAAGCAGAAAATAAATGAAAATGAGTCGACAAATGCAACGGTTGAGCGAAAAGTGCGATTTGATGAGAATAAGAGCGGTTATTATCCAAGTTATATGGACAAATTGGAGGATTATGTGAATGATGAGGATGAAGGGTTTCAAAAAAAGGTTAAAATGCAGGAAAAAGAGGCAAAAGTTGAAAATAAAAATATATTTAAAAATATTACATACGGTTATTGAAAAAAATTATTTTAATAAAATTAAATAAAAAATATTTAATTTAAATTAAAATTAAAAAAAAATATATTAAATTAATTTTCTTTTAAAAAAAGAGCAATTTAGCTTACTTTAATAATTTTAAATTTAATTAAATCGTTAAAATTTATAGAGGACTACAAAAAAAATTTACCTATTATGCTATTATTTTAACTTATTTATTTATTTTTTTTGAACTTTTAAATAAAAAAAATATTAAAAAAAATAATTAAAAAATAATAAATAATAATAAAAATAAAATAAAAATAAATAAAATAATTTAATTTTTAAAATTTAAAAAAAAATTAAAAATTACCAAATATAAAGCTGAAAAAATTAAAAAAATAACAAAAAGAATTATATAACGCTTTATGAATATTTTTTTAATTCTCTTATAATTTTTAATAATTTTCAATTTTTTTTTTGTAAATTACAAAAATTAATTTCTTAAATTTATAACGCGAAAATATTTTTTTAAAATTTTAATTTTTTTTTAAATTTTAGTTTTTTAGTTTTTAAAAGTTTAGTTTTTACATTTTGTTCTACAAGATTTTATAATTTTAATTTATAAAAATTTTTTACGTATTGAAATATTTTTAGTTCGATTTAAATTTTTGGTACCTAAACTTAAAATTCCTTAAAATAATAAAAAAAAAATAAATTTAAATTTCTAAATATTACTTTTAGAATTAAAAAAAATGTTGAAAGCAAAGCTTATGGCGTTAAACTTCAGTATTTTTTCATTTTTTTTTTTTCAAAGACTAAAGTTTCTATTTAAAATCTGTTCAAAATTTAATATTTTCATTTATATTCGAGTTTTGAATGAAAAATGATAAATTTTTTTGAGAAAAATATTCATAATTATGATTTTTGTCGAATCAAGTTAGTTTAAGTTCATAATAATCTTTAAAGAATTTTTATTTTATTTTATTTTTTATTTAGAAATTATAATTTTTAAATTAAATTTAATTTCAAATTTTTAAATTTAATTTAATTAATTAATTTTTAATTTCTAAATTAAAAAAAAAATAATAGAAATTATAATTTCTAAATCAAAAAAAATAAAATAAAAATTCTTTAAAGATTATTACGAACTTAAACTAACTTGATTCGACAAAAATCATGTTAAAAATAGAAATAGTGTGAATTTTTTAATCGATTAACAGCATTCCATTTTCAACATTTCAACAATTATTGGAATTCCCCATTTAGTGATGTTGAATATTCATCTTTCGCAGAAAATATTTGTTTTAAATGTTTCATCTTCTTCGAACGCTTTTTTATTCAATATAAGCTTAGTTATCCAAGTTATCGACTCTCAGTTTAAATTCACCTTTACTTTTGACAACACTTCTTTAAAAAAAAATGAATTTTAAAATTATTTTTCTGTTATCGGTTATTGGCATCGTAACTGGTCAAATACGCAAAAGACCTTCTCTCGAACAAAACGACGATATTTTACTTGACGATAAAAAATTCAAACAAAGAGCACTTGAAATCTTTCAAACAAGCAACGAAATTCCGCAGCGTTCATTTTACATCTTAGTGCATGAAATTTTTAACAATATCAGAGACAGACCAAGAGATGACGAGCTCTATGCTGAAATTGTGATTTTTACTTTCGTCAGATTATTCGAACTTGTGTATCCAGTGCCTGAAATTAAAATAGAAAAATCCGAGTTTGAGACTTTAAGTCAAGCAAAAGTTCGAAATTATGCCAAAAATTTCTATCATTTAACTCGTGAAGCAAGAATTTCAAATTTAGAAGCAATTGCTCAGGCAATTTACGATGAAAATCATTTTGAAAAGATCGAACGAGGAAAGGCTCAAGCGACAACTTGGGCAGCTTCAACTCTGTTAGAATTATTTTTAAGGCCTGATGAAAATAGTGGTGAAAATATTGATGAAAATTACCATAATGATGAGCCAAATTCCGATGACATAGTTGAAAAATTTAAATTTGCTGTGAAAAATGGTCAAATAACGGATCCAAAAGAAGTCCTGGACTTTGTTCTTGCTTCGTTAGAAGAAATTTCGCCGGAATTTAAGGAGCTTGGTTTCGATAACGATCAATTTCTGGAAGCTTTGACTGAAGAATTTGTCAAAATTGGAGAGTTTGTTTCTCATGAAGGAGTTTCCAACAAAGATCTCGAAAAAATTGACAATCCTTCGTGGCGACGAGATTATATGCTTGCCCTTTATTTGGACGACTTTGATGGATTGGATCACGAATCACGTGTTTCTGAATTGAACAAAATTTTGGAAAATAATAAGCGTTTAAAGCCAGATGGCGCTTTACAAACCTTTATGGCAATTTCTGATTATTTTTTGGCCAAATTAGGCATCGATAAGAACTTTCAAGTAGAAAAATTAAACAGAAATAGAATTAAAAGGAAAATTTAAGAAAAATATATTAAAATAAATTTTCATTAATTAATTAAATTTAAATAAAAAAAATAAATTAATTAAAAATTTAATAATAAAAAAATTAAAATTAAAAGAATTAAAAATTATTTAAAATAAAAATAAAATAAAATTTTAATTTGATATAAAAAAATAAAAAAATAAAAATAAATAAAAAATAAAATTTAATTTAAAAAAATAAATTAAAAAATTTGATATTAAAAATTTTTAAAATAAAAAATTAAAATTAATTAATTAAAAAATAAAATAAAAATTTTTAAATAAAAAATAAAGTAAAATAAATTAGATAAAAATTTAATACTAAAAAAATAAAAAAAATAAATTAGTAAAATTAAATTTAATAAATTAAAATAATTTTAAATTAATTTAAATTATTAATTAATAAAAAAATGTTTTTTTTTATTTTTATTTAAAAACTTAATATTTAGAATCCAAAAATTTAATTTCATATTTTGCTCAGTTTAATTCAAGAAAAATATTTTTTTCATCCCTGTTTATCAATATTTTCCGTACTTAATTTTTGTTTATAATTATTGCAAAATTAATAAACAAAATTCAAATTTTATTTAGACTAAAGTAAATCGATTAGTATCAATCTAACATTCAATCTGAAAGGTTTTCTCTTTAATATTAAAATGAATTTCAAAACTTTTTTAATTATCTGCTCATTTTGCATTTTTGCTGATTCATTCTCGGTTGTCGAAAAACCATCAAACGATCGTTTTATTGATTTTTGGGCATTTTTACGTAATCCAGAAACTTTACCAGATCCACAAATCACTGAGCTCCGAATCAATCGTGAACTCAAATCAATGGTTGAGGCAAAAAATTCCGATTTGGTCAGCAAACATTTTATTTTAGCAATTAAAAGCATTGTCGAAGGTAAAGTTGTAGAAGGAAGTGCAATAAAATCTGACGAAGATGCGAACCTTCTCTTGATTGATTCTGTTTATGATGCCTTTAAAAGACTCAGTGATAAGGGATATTTGCAAGGATTGTTGAAGGAAAATTCAGAGGAAATAGTTGATGATTTCAAGGATGCGCCAGCTTTTGATCAGAATGATATTGAACGCATTCAGAATTTCATGGAAGACAGAGAAATGTAGTTTCTTATCAGTTTTTTGATGGATTTGTTATCAGTTCCTAATAAAATTGTAAATCTCTTGAGAATTGTTTTTTTTTTGATTAATTAGAGAGTTTTAAAGCTCAAGGTCATTTTAAGGTCAAATGTTCAAACTGGACAAAAAATTCTGAAAAAATCATAAAAATTTTAATTTAATTTTTTTAAAATTTTTCCATGTGTTTCAGTAATAAACTTTAACAAATTATTTTAAAAATATTTTTTTTAATTAAAAAAAAAATTAAATTATTAAAAATAAATTGAAAAATTCATGAAAAATATTCTATGAGTAAATCTAAAGTTTACACTAAACTTTTACCTAATTCTGTAAAAAAAATTAATTTTTTTTTTAATATTTTAAAATTTTTTTTTATTTTTTTTTTAATAAAAAAAAATATTTTTTAAATTATTCGTTAAAGCTAATTACATGAAAGAGATGGAAAAATAAAAAAAAAAATTAAATTTGGAACTTTATGATTTTTTAAAAAAAATTTTCCGAGTATAAACGAAAATTAACGAACTCAAATTTCTTCTCTCAATATTTATTTCTTCATAAAATAATCTCTTTTGAAAATCGATCAGTACTTATTCCGCATTCAAAAGAAAAACATGAAATACAAAATTTTACTATTTCTTTGGTTCATCTTGAATCTCATTTCCATCATTTTTTGTGAAGATTCTGAAGAATTGAAATCTGATAATTTTTCCAACGAAATGCACTTCACCGAGGAACCTCTTGAGCTTCGACGCAATAAAAACCGTTAAAAAAATAAAGACGCATATTTTTGTGTAAATCTTTTTATTTTTTATTGTTTGTCCTTCCATGTACATCAAACAAACCTACTCGAGTGAATGAACACTTAAATTAGCTTAAATTACCTAAATTGATCTAATAATGAGATTTTTTTCGTGTTTAAAGTGAATGACTTAAATCTTAGTGCGCGAGATACAAAAAAAATAAGAAAAAAGCTCGTTATCCTAAAAAATCTTTTCGTACCACGGTTTTTCCGTTACCGAAGGCAACATCGACTTGATGTCATCGACAACTTTTTCCTCGTCACTCTTGAATCCGTTTTTCACGAACTTAAAGCCGTCTTTGATGGCATCCACGGAATCGTCGTAGGCCTTTTCCAATGTGCATCCAAGTTTCTCGAAAAATCCTGTCTCGACAATGTCTTTGGCGATGCAAGCTCCTTGCGCATAGGCAATGAAGCAGACGACGACAAAAGCGAGCGTTATTGATGGTTTCATTTTTTTCTTTTTTGAAATTTTTTTCGGTGCGAACAACTTCAAACTCTGTGCAAGTGGCTTAAACGTCAGACTTAGACTAAAAGTTTAAGCAGATGTCGTGAGACGATTTTGTTGATATCATTTAAAAGAATCATCAAAATAACAGTGTCAATGAAGTAAATCGTTGTCGGCGTTGATCTTTGAGCGGAGAGAACTTTTTACGCATTTTATTTTTTGTTTTGTTACGTTTTGAGGTTTTATCTTCACTTCATTGAATTAACGTTTGAAGGCGAAGTAGAGATAAGCTGCGATGCTCATGATTAAAATAATGATAAAAACTGGAATTATCCAAATTAATTTTTTTTTGTTTCATTTGCTTTCGTTGAAACTAAAGTTTTGAAACAGTTGTTTCATCTTTGCAATTTAAATGCATTCATTAATAAGCCAAGGATTGAAGCTGAAAGAAAAATTGAACAAAAATTGGTTACTTGATAACATCCATAAATGATAAAAATTTCACATTGAAACTTCGTACTTCACTGTAAGATAGCTTTCGTTGAAATTGAAGTTTTGTATTTTCGTCTTCATAAATTAGCCAAGGAATGAAGCTGAAAGAAAAAAGAACAAAAATCGCTTAAAAAAAATTCACATTTTTGTACTCCTCAAGATTTAAAAAATTTTCTCATTTTAACACTCCTCAGTATTTAATAAAAAATTTCTCATTTTAATACTCCTCAAGCTTTTTAAAAATTTTCTCATTTTAATACTCCTCAAGCTTTTGAAAATTTTTCTCATTTTAATGCTCCTCAAGCTTTTGAAAAATTTTCTCATTTTAATACTCCTCAAGCTTTTGAAAAAAGTTCATAGGAGACTCCATAGTTGTTGGAATAAATCCATAAATTGGCAAAGATAGTTTTTCACGAAAAAATTTCTCATTTTAATACTCCTTTTAGCCGAAAAAGCTGAGAGAATCAAGAAGAACAACATTTTTCTTCGTCTGTTAGTCCTTGAATGATGTTATAAGGATGAATGATTTTTAAACGATTCTTGTGAATTATTACGTACCTTGAAATTGCTCAAACAAGTGCGTGGATGGACAAATATATTATCTTGAATTATGGTCGGTTAATGAAAAGCTATGTAAGCACAAGCAGCGATGCCAATTACGATCATTACGATTCCTATTAAGACCAGCCATATCCAATTTTGATTTTTTTCGTTAGCTTCTTCGTTCATTTTTGTTTCTAATACTTTCGATAAACTTCGATATGTATTTTCTAACTTTATTTCGACATGCTGTAAAGCATATCCATTTTGACAATTCAAGTGGATTCGTCTTTCTGTTTTACAAATTTTTTCTACGTCGTTAAAGACATTTCGATTGATCATCAAGTTCTTTCGGATATCTTTCGTTTCATGAAGATTCAAGTCTTTCAAGGCATCTTCAATGATGGTTGAAACGTTAGTTGGTACAGTGATGTTAGTTGGATGCCCTCCAAAGATCCATAAGCCACGATCATAAGAATCAGGAGTTACTTGATAACATCCGTAAATGGCGAAATACTTCTCAGGAGAAAGTTTTATGGCATATTGAAAGTCTGTGTTGTTACAAGTAGGATCGCTATTTTGAGACCGTTTGAGCTTGGTTTGAAGTTGAGAGTGATGGTCTTCATAAATTATCCAATTGTCATGTCTAAAAAATTCATTGTGAATTTTAAGAAATATTAACAGAAACTTCACAAAAACCTTCTGAGAGTTCATAAAAAAACATTTTAAAAAACTTCAGAGAAATCCTTGAAGTGAACCTTGAGTTATAGCATTTCAAAGGCTATATGGTTTTGATATAATGGTATAATTTGTTCATGAATTTAAAACCATACCGACTTTGACATACTATAACTCAAGTTCTACTTCATGAATCTCTCTAAGTTTTTTAAAAATGTTTTTTATAAGCTCTCAGAAGGTTTTTGTGAAGTAAAATCTCAAAAAAATTTAAGAGTTAATTCAGGTTGAAAAAGTATGAGATTGAACCCTTTATTTAACTTTTAAACTTTCAATCTCATACCTTTTCAATCCTTGAGCCTTGCCCTATGGGCGAAAAACAGATTGATCCCTTAAGGGATCAGGTTAAGATCAATAAGATCTTAAGAGATCAATATGAACCCTTAAGAGGTCAATTTCATCCCTTCAAGTGATCAATTTAACCCCTCTAGGAGATTAATTTGATCTCTTAAGGGATCATATTGACCTCTGAAGGGATCAAAAAATTCCCTTAAGGGATCATTTTGACTCTTAAGGGGTCAACCTGATCCCTTAAGGTATCAATCTGACCCGTTTTTCGCCCATAGGGTGTGAGTCTTTAAAACCAAAAATTACTTACTGCTTTTTCTGCCGTATTCCATATGTGTTCAAATCCAAGACACCACAATTAAATCTCATTTGCGTTTCATTTGTGTCTAGACAGGTTAGATCAAAAAAGTAGTCACTGATACTCACTGATTCTGGAAAGTCGTATGCGAAGAAGTTCAAAGGAGATTTTGGGGATGTTGGTATGAATCCATAAATCGGCAAAACTTGTTTTTTGGGCACGTTTCGTGCATTGATAAGGTTGAGATTGTTAAAGTTGTGGATGACTTCACTACAATTCAAATTTATTGAGGAAACTTTGGGACAAGTGCCTGATACTAAGTCAGCTTTTACTAACTTTAATACGGATAAAATCACGAAAAACAACATTTTTCTTACTCGTTTCGACTTTGAATGAAATCCTTATTGCGTCTTTTGTCTGAAAAGTTTCTTAACGAAAATTGAAAAAAAAAAGTTTTAAACGTTTCTTGTGAAAATTTGTTTGTACCTTTAAGTTTTTTCCAAAGTGCTATTAAAGTGCTTTAATTAAAACAGGAGCGTAGGAGTATCCAAAGTTTTCGTTTAAACTAACGCAAGGCTAAGTAAATGCCTGTTCCAATAAAAACGATAATCAACAGTGCAGCGAGTAAAATAAACAAAATTCTTTTATGGCTCTTCTTGGTTGTATCCTCTTGAATTACGATTTGTTTTTCCTGAATAGTTTTTTCTTTCAAAACTACATTATCGAAAACCTTCCGTATTTTGCAATCTAAATGCATTTTTGGTTCACTTTTGCAAATTTTTTTTACGTCGTTAAAGACATTTCGATTGATCATCAAGTTCTTTCGGATATCTTTCGTTTCATGAAGATTCAAGTCCTTCAAGGCTTCTTCAATGATGGTTGAAACGTTAGTTGGTACAGTTATGTTACTTGGATGCCCTCCAAAGATCCATAAGCCACGATCATAAGAATCAGAAGTTACTTGATAACATCCATAAATGGCAAAATACTTCGAAGGAGAAAGTTTGATGGCATATTGAAAGTTGTTGTTCTTACATGAAGCTGGACTGTCGATTGAAACTTTCGGAATCAATTGAAGGTTTGAATCTTTGTCTTTTTGGATGAACCAATTCTCGTACCTATCAAAAATATTTTAGCAAGCAAGGTCGTAAAAGTTTCCTTGAACAATAAAACTCACTCAATTTTGCTTCGAGGTCCATATCGAGAATCTACATCTAAAAAACCACAAAAAAATCTGAACATGTCTTCTTCGTATTTTGAACCTTTGCATTGAATCTTGAAGAAATAATCACTTAAACTAACTGACGATGGAAAATTGAACGAAAAGAAGTTCATGGGAGATGTCGATGAAGCGGGAATAAATCCATAAATTGGCAAGGTTAGGAGACTTGTTGAATCCAGAAGTACCGTATAGTTATCAAAGTTTCGCAAGACTTCAATGCAATTGAACTTTATGCCAGAAATCTTAGGACAAGTTCCTGTCACTAACTCAGCTTCAATCGCTTTGATAGAAAATTTTAAGAGAATCAGAAAAAACAACATTTTTCTTCCTTGTCGGAAATTCGAATAACGAAAAAAAATTAAAACTTTTTAAAAGTCCAATTTTGTTTGACCTTCAACTTTTCAAAAAGTGTTCGATAATTCGATAAGTGAAAAACTGGAGAAGGAGTGAAATTATGTAAATTTTTTTAAATTAACGTGAAACGATGTAAATGACTGCTCCAATGCAAATAATGACCATCACTCCTAAGAAAATGAAAAAAATCATTTTCTGACTTTTTTGTCTTTTTTCTTTTTGACGAATGATCGAACTGTTAAGTGCAATAATTTCTTTGGACTTTTCCTTTAGGATTGTAAAGTCCATTGCATTCTTATTTTTACAATCCAAATGCATTTTTGGTTCATCTTTACAAATTTTTGCGTTTTCGTTCAACTCATTACGATTAATCATCAAGTTCTTTCGGATATCTTTCGTTTCATGAAGATTCAAGTCCTTCAAGGCTTCTTCAATGATGGTTGAAACTTCGTTTGGTACTGTTATGTTACTTGGATGCCCTCCAAAGATCCATAAGCCACGATCATAAGAATCAGGAGTTACTTGATAACATCCGTAAATGGCAAAATATTTCTCGGGAGAAAGTTTCATGGCATATTGAAACTTTGAGTTGTTACAAGAAGCTGGACTATCGATGGAAACTTTCGGAATCAGCTGAAGTTTTGAATCTTCTACGTTAATGATGTCAAATGCTTCAAAGCTAAAAAAGTTTAGTTGAAAAATTTATTTGGTCACGTGGTTAAAATTTTCAAAATGTGCACTGGGTCAAAAATTTAAAATATGTATTAGGACTTAACTTACTAATTTATCCTTTTAAGGTCTCCAAACTCGTCTAAAATACCACAAAAAAATTTTAATTGATCTCCAATATCTTCATCCTCACAATGCAACTTGAAGTAATAATTACTGATGATGGATGATGGAAAATCATACGAAAAAAAGTTCATTGGAGAGTTTCGTGACGATGCAATAAATCCATAAATTGGCAAAGTTATCATATCTGGATAAGCTGTCGAAGGTACAAAGTTTCTAAAGTTTCTTACGACTTCACTGCAATTGAACTTTGTGCCAGAAACTTTCGGGCAAGTTCCTGTCACTAAATCAGCTTCAATATTTTTTACCGAAAATATCAAGAAAATTATGAAGAACAACATTTTTTCACCTTGTCCAAGTTTCGATTAACGTTTTGACGTGGAAATTTTTAGGAAAATTATCCAATCCAATTACTTTCAACTCTAATGAACCTCATTCTTCAGTTACTTAGTCACTAATCCGCACAAAGTACAATGAAGATACATTCCGTCTTTTCAAAATTTTTTCGTTGATGATTTTTATCGCATTTTAATAAAGTGCTTCCTTTTCCATTGTAAATGACTTTGTAAGTAAGAGCGCGTTGTAATGTAACAACGTAACAATGTATGATTATCGGTAGACCTTGTTGTTTGACGTATTTGAAGTAAAAATTACTTCCTTACGTAGTTTTACTCAGTGATGGAATTTTTGTTTTGAAAATTTAAGTTAGTGAAATTTTTTTAAAGTTTTTTTTTAGTTTAAAAGAAAGGTTTTTTATTTTTAAAAATTATTTTCGAAATTCGAAATTGTTCCTTCAATTTTAAAATTTTCGAAAATGTTCTTTCAATTCTTCAAATTTTCGAAAATTTTCTTTTAGTTCTTTAAATTTTCTTTCGATTCTTCAAATTTTCGAAAATTTTCTTTGAAATCTTCAAATTTTCGAAACACTTCTTTCAATTCTTCTCATTTTCGATTTTTTTTTAATTCTTAAAACATTCAAAAATTTTTATATACATAATTATTTTCGAATTTTCAAGAATAATTCTAAAGTGGTTTGGAAAAATTAATTTATTTAAAAATTTGTACCTCTTTGAATTTCTGATAGCTTTATTAAACCTTTCGATTTTCTAAAACATTTTTAAATTTTTTCGAAAATTGATTTAAACATATTTTTAATAGTTCGAATTCCTCTAAAACTCAAAGTTTTTTCGAAAACAGTTCTAAAAATGTTTCAGATTTTCAAAAGTAAGGTTTTCGAAAAATTTTCGAAATTTCGAAAATCGCTTTGAAGTATTGATATTTTCGAAATTCGATAAAATTTTTTTTCGAAAATCTTTAAAGAAAAGTATTCGAAAAATTTAGATGGATTTTTTTCGAAAATCATTCAAAAATATTTTTTAGTATTAAACAATGTATTCGAAAAATTTGGTAACATTTGTTTTTTCGAAAATGTTTTTGTTTTTTTTACCAAATTATCACTTACCGAGAACCTTTTAGTTCATTAACTATATTCTGACATAGCAACGCAGCAATTTTTTTGTTTTCCATTTTTCTTTCGAAATAATTTTGTATGGCTTTGTAATTATAACGAATTAATGAATGAAGCCTGTTATCAAATTGCTTCACCTTTCACATAAATACGCTAATTGCACGTTATCATTTTTTGCACATAATTTCATCATCATTTTTTTTTTATTATGAGTTCTGTTTTGTTTTATGGTTTTTACGGAAAAAAGACTGGTACCAGGCACGAAATCGAACTACGTTCCAACAATGGGTTGTCAAAAGGTCATCTTCGCTCTCTCTCCTTATCACTTGGCGATGTTTTTTTTGTAAGTAATTACGAATGACATTACATCGAATCAATTTTGAATTTTTTTTCGAGTTTAATTAATTTTTGATTTTTTTTTTAATTTTTTTTTAAATAGCGTTTCGAATCATGGACATCCTACGAAGGAAATCGAATTCAAATTTTTGTAACCAATTTTTTCTTAGAATGCAACTGATTCTCAATACTCTTTCATAATAATATTTACTTGTACGGGATTGATAAGAAACCACAAATACTGATAACTCTCGCGATGCGCGCACTCATTTCTACACATCCAATTTATTTTGTGTGTCAGAGTCAATCGAATCACATTTTCTCCCAGTGTTAATTTTATGATTGTTCGGTACGGATCATCTTTATAAAAATGTTCGAACGAAAAATGTCGACGAATTTAGCGTTAATAGCTGTCTTTTTGTGTATTGGAGCTGCAATTGCTGCCTCTCATCGTGACCAGCGAATTTTAATGCGTTGTGAGATCCCGAATGCCAGCGAAAGTCTCCTGAATGATCTCGTTCCAGGCACAAATGACACAAGTGAATGCCAATGGGTCGTGTTCTATCGTGCCCACATGCTGAACATCCCGAAGCGCATCTTCTTGCTCTTTCCCAAGACTGAAGTACTGAAATTCTCAAGAGCTTCGTTACAAGTCATCAACAACGGAACCTTCGACAATGCCACAAGTTTGAAGCAACTTGACGTCAGCAATAACGAATTGTTGTTTATACAAGATTTCGCCTTTATGGGAGCCTCTAACTTAACATCGCTTGATGTCAGTATGAACCGCATCTCAACCCTAACTGAAAACACTTTTGCTGGTCTCACGAGTTTACGATTCCTGAACATCGGCTTGAACGCCTTAACTACCCTTTCGGTAGCAACTTTCCAAAAAATCCCAAATTTGGTGATAATTCGGGCTCATATTAACAAAATTGATCATATCGATCCTGACACGTTTGAAAGTCTTCCCTATCTGAAGGTCATAGACTTGGCTTTGAACAAACTAGAATCACTCGAGCTAAGGTTGAATCATACAGACATCTGTAAAGTTAGTCTGACTCACAATTTATTGAAGAAATTCAAAATGACAAGTACCGACAAAAGTGTTCATACCTACGGAAAATGCGGCTTAGGGATGATCTTGTTGAAAAATCAACTTACCTCAGTGGAAATTGATCCAGACTTCCATGTAGATGAGCTCGTTATGGGTTCCAATAACATCACAGACGTCAAAAATATCAAAGTGAACGAAG
Organism: Culicoides brevitarsis; assembly: GCF_036172545.1. NCBI lineage: Eukaryota > Metazoa > Arthropoda > Insecta > Diptera > Ceratopogonidae > Culicoides > Culicoides brevitarsis. Next base: position 30,097,290 of record NC_087087.1, on the reverse strand, counting down.
AAACTGTCGAATATTTCCATCTCGATGACAACCAGATAAATTTGAAAGCGGGAGACTTGGATAAATTCACGAATTTACACAAATTGGTCTTGAGCAATAATCAACTTACAGGCATTCAAGCAAATACTTTCTTAATCTTGGAAAATTAGAAGAACTCGATCTCTCGAAGAATCCCTTGGGTGTCTTGAACTTTACTGATTTCGCTGGGTTACAAAATTTGGACACCATGATTTTATGCGATACGGAAATTGCCAAGATAAAATATGCAGGACTTAAGGAAACACTTCCAAAATTAGACACCATTAAACTGACAAAAACTCATTGGACCTGTAGTTTCCTCAAATGCACAATGGACAGATTCAAAGCACTTGGTATTCGTTTGAGAAAAGTCGCAACTGTCATTACAGATCCCGAAAATTACAACACCGTTGCGGGAATTTTGTGCATTCCAGACGAGATGAAATCCTTTACGAATGAAACAATTCACGCTAAATCCGACGAAAGTTGCGACGATGATGAGGATTATGCGGATTTAGAGTACATTGAAGGAAATTTCATGACAAATTTGCAGGCAATTCCTTCTATGACGATGGAAAATTCGCATAAAGCTGCGATAGTTTTTGGTTCGTTGACGTTGTTGGCAATTGTAGCTGCTCTTACGTACTTTGTGGTTCAAAGGAAGATGGCGGGATTCAGATTTAATCGTTTCAATGAGGATCTGAATTCAGCATCGCAATTGATTTGATGACTTTTGCGATGAAACAAGGCACTAAAAACTTAACATACTGATTATTGAGAGAAGAGAAATCATGAGGGAGGAATTAATATTTTGTAGAGTTATCAATTTTTATTGAAAGAATTTTATTAATAATAATATTTTTTTTGTTTTTTTTTAGAATAACAACTCTTATCAATTCCAGAAATTACAAAAAACAAAATGAGACATTTTAAGAGCAAAATTCTTCATCAGGGGCGGTATGACCAAAAATAGTATCTGGGCATTCGGTTCAATAGCTTCATATTTAAAAGAATTCTTAAATTCTCTTTCAATTCAAAAGTTTAATAGTTTATATGTTTTCAAATTAATTTCAAAAAAATTTTAAGTGAACAAAAAACGCAAAAAAACTAAAATTTTCTAAAAGTGTCTTAAAAAAACATTGATAAAAATTAATTTAACAAATTATGTAAGACTAAGAATAAGTGGAAAGCCTCGAGAATCAAAGAAGTATAAAAGTGAACATTTTCTCTGTACCAACTTTGACTTTGAGAAACACATAAAAGAATTTGTTTTTAATGTCGAATCAAGGAAAGTAGTTCCAAAGTACGAAAAAACTCTGAAGAGATGAATGATGAATCCAGTGAAGCAGAAATCGATTGGTTCTGACCGAACCTACATAAATAACGTATTATGTGTTGATGTAATATTTGGCAAATCTGACATTTGATAAACAGTCGAGAAATCAAAATTTATACGATATTTGATATTTTTCTTGCCTTATGATGAGTTGAAGGAGAACAAGATGGAACTAATAGAAGGAGAACAAAACATATACTTTGTTGAGAATACTTTTTGAAAAGTATGAACAAAGGCTATGCTTACGAATGAAATTGAGATTTGTATCAAATGAATCAATCCAAGTCCTAATTGAGGATTTTCTTTCTTGAGCTGAGATGAGAGCTCGTGAAGTACTGAATAGATATCAAGCTCCATGAAAACGTAACAGAATTAAGTTGATGTCTTGTACGGCATTCAAAATCAAATTCTTTCACATTTTAACAACTATTTATTTTTAATCAATTCAGTCCGTTAATCTAGGGCCCATTCTTGTCAACTTGCCCAATTGCCAATTAAATCAAGACTCCATCCCTGACAAACTCCTCATTCACTCAAAATAGACTCCGACAAGTCCCATCTTTGTCAGGCCATTCTCCCACTGGACAACACGCATGTTTGAGATCTTCATTGCCGGGCGAACTGCACATCATTTCATTTGCTTCCGAAACTGGTTTCGAAGTTGTTGTCTGTCGCACGTCTACTGTCACAACTGTGTGATTCGCAACAAAAACATCCTTGATGCGATTTTGCAGCTCTTGCTTTTCCGCTTCCACACAATCTGGGTTAGGCTTTTGGGCGATACCAAGTAACTCGAGCAACTTTGATTCCGAGTACTTGTCTTTGTCGCATGTCCGCTCGTGGGAATGACAAAAACAGATGGAAATTGAGATGATGAGGAACACACGCGTAAACAACATTTTTGCTTGAAATTTCATAGACGACTGATTTTTTTTTGTGTTTAATAATTATTCTCTGCGAGAGACTTTGAATAATCAGGTTTTTTTTTTCGAGATAAATATGACTTGGTTTTGTTTTGTAAATAAACTCAAAGAACGTGTTTTTGATGCGAAAAACGGGTTTCTGTGCATTTGTGACGTCATTAAATTTGAGTTAGAGGCTGGTCTCTGTTATTTGATAGCTGGCAGCGTCAAGCAATCTCCGAGTATACACTCCATTACTTGCGCAAAGTAAACCTCGTTCAAATATTTGCTTGCTTGCATTCTCCACTCATTTGGCAAAAACGAGCTGCCTGAACAAAAATAAATCCTTTGTTGGTGTCGTGCAAACAAAAATGATTTTTTAGAGTCAATATCATCAACACACAAAAACATCAGAGAGTGATAGAGAGAACACAGTGTATTTGCGTTTGTGTTTTGGCATTCATGCGAAATGCTTTTCGAAAAAAAGGGGATGCAATTTAATGCAAATATTTATGTGAGGATTACACCTTGTCAATTCCGGGTCAATTGTTTTTTTTTGTTTAATTATTTTTAGGCAACGGATACTAATGACCTGACAATAAAATGAATTTGGGGATTTATTTTTGGATTTAAAAAAACCAGGCGAATCCATTTTCAATAAAAAATTTAAAAAAAATAAGAAAATTTGAAAAGAAAAATTTTTTTGAGGACTTGTTACATACTTTTTAGTTCGATTTTAGTTCAAAAATTTAAAAATATTCAGATAATTTTTTTTTTATTTAATAATTTTTTATTTAATTTTTTTTATAACATTTTTAATGAGTTTAAGGAAAAATCTTTAGATAAAATTATAAATAAATTTTTATTTATTAATTAATTATTTAAATATTTATTAAATAATTAAAAATTATCAGTTAATTAAAAAAAATTAAATTAATTTAAAAAATAAAATTTTCAAAAGCTAATAGATTTTAATATTTAAATATTAAAATTTTAAAATAATTTAATAAGTTTTTATAATTAATTTATTAATTAATAATTAATTTTAAAATAAAAAAAAATTAATTAAATTAAATGAAAATTAATGAAAACTGATTAATTTTAATTAATTAATAAATATTTAAATAATTAATTAATAAATAAAATTTTATTTTATTTTTTAATTTTAATTAAAAAAATTTTTTAAACTAATTAAAAAATGTTATTAAAAAATAAATAAAAAAAATATCCAAGAAAAATTAAAAATTCTTCCATAGACCAAGTTAAACTTAATTTGATGCAATTTCCTTCAATTCAGTTTAATGTTTAGTTAAATTGTCATGCCTCGGACACTTTTAAAACTTTTCTCTAATGGCAACGACAACAACAAAAATTTGTACCAAACAAACACAAACTCTGATACTATATTTTATTTCCTCTTCTTTCACTTACTCATTCATTCATTTATCTTTCGTTGTTTCATGTATCCAGCTACTTTTAACTCTTTTTTGTTCTTCTTCATCATCATGAATGACAAACTTTTCAAATCTATAATTTTCTTATTATTTGCCAACTTTGTGATTTTCCTCGTTCTTCGTGTCCGTATTTTTTAAAAAAATATTTCTTCTCGAAACTTTATGTTTTTTGTCATCGAAACGTAGCTTTTTCGTTAGATTTATTACTGTTTTTAAACAAAAGTCGATTCTTTAGACTTTTTCCAAAGAAAATGAGAGAACGAAAGAGAACTTTTTACACGATTATAATTAATCACGGTTACTTAGTTCTGTCTCTCTACTTCGACTACTTGACTCTTTTGGTAAATTTTTATTTTATTTTTTCATGTTCTTGTACATTTTTTTTTTTTTTTTTTTGAAAAAAAGCAACAAACATGTTTTGTTGATTATTTATTATATTTTTCAGTACAAGACGAGTTGAAAAGAGGATTTGGCTGAATGAAGAAATAATGAAGTCTTTTGTGATGTGCAGTAAATTTGTATTCCTCCCAGTTTTTATTCACTCGACCGTGGCAAATGAAAAAAAAAGAAAAAAAATGAAGGTCTGACAGAAAATTTGTCAAGTCTCTTTTTGTCAGCAAAAAAAAGGTTGTAAAAAAGGGAAAGACTAATGAGGCAATTTATGTAAAAAAAATGCACGAAAAATTGGCTGCAACGGTGACATTTTTGTTGACTTTGTCAATTAAAGCATTTTTTACTAACTACTAACTGGAGGAAAGGCGGAAAATGTGAAAAAGATGGACTTGTGAAGTACATCCACTCAATTACGCTTGCACGAACAAACAAACGAAAAAAAATGAAGAAAAAGCAACCAACTAGACAGACAATGATTACTTTTCTGTGCCTCAAGTGATACATTTCCTTTCACATTATGATCATTATTATTATTGTTATTACTTCCATTATTATTCTATTACTTCTGCTGGCTTATTGTGAAAATTTTGTGTTTTGACGTTTTTTGTTGAAATATTAAAAAAAATTGCCGCCAGAGGTCTCTTAAAATAAACTTTTAAGCTTAAATATTTATTTTAAGAGACCTCTGGAGTCAATTTTTGATTAAATATTTGACAAAAATTGTTTCAAGAGACCTCTAATGGTAAATTTTTGTCAAAAAAATTGTTAGAAGAGACCCCTGGCGGCAAATTTTGTTCAAAAGATTTTTTAGAGAGTCCTTTGATGGTAAATTTAAGTGAAAAAAATATTTGCAGAGACCTCTGGCGACAAAATTTTGCCCGTGAAGTTGTTCAGAAGGACCTCTGACGGCAAATTTGCAGCAAAAATTTGTTTAGAGAGACCTCTGTCGGCAAATTTTACTGAAGTTTTTGTATAAAAAGACCTTTGACTGCAAATTTTGGTCGAAAAAATTGTAAGCAGAGACCTCTAACGGTATATTTTTGTCAAAAAATTGTTTGAAGAGACCTCTGGCGACAATTTTTTTTCTTATTAGTTTGTTTAGAGAAACCTTTAACGACAAATTTTGATTTAAATATTGCCTTTAGAGACCTCTAATGAAAAATTTAGGCCAAAAGTTTGTTCTGAAGGCAAATTTTTTCCCATAAAGTTGTTTAGAGAGACCTCTAACGGCAATTTCTATCCAAATTCTAATGAAAAATAAAAAAAAATAAATTTTAATAAATTAATCAAAAATTCCGAAACAGAAATTCTCCACAAATTAAAGCAACTACCAAAGCTCACTTCATAGAAATATTTCGACAGTAAATGCTAAATCCATTCATTCTCTTTGTTGCTCATGAAATTCGCCAAAATAAGCATTCGTTACTTACTCTGGACGTTTCCCATAGCAAGCAATAATTGGAATTTGTATGGCTTGCTTATCCAACCATCGCCCAAGAAAAGAATTTATTGCGAACGATGATGATAAATATTCCGTCAGATTATCGTTTTTTGATGGATAGAAGCTCATAAAACCATATCGATGGAGACGCCTTGTTCACGATTTGTTTCTATTCTTTCTAATCTCCCGGATACGCTAGACAAACCAAACATCAAATAAGAGATGTAACGTACTTCAATGCTTTATTTACTTTAAAAATGGAATTGCTCTGTGTTTATTTATGCCTTTCTTTGCGAAAATTTTTATCCACGAGAACGAGTGAGATATAAGATGAAGAAAAATACGTTCCTTACAACTTTTCCATAAATTTATGAGGTAAATTATTCATTCGTTTTGCATTTTTTTTACGTTCTTGACAACTGATCTCTTGTTTTACTCGCGTTTTAAGTAAATTTCAGAACAAAAGTAACATGAAATCCTTTTTTGTCGGAGGAGGTAATTGGTATTTTACTCAAAAAGGGGAAATATTGAACGCCATATGGTGAGAAATAGTGAAAGCTCGATTTTTTCAAGCCATCTGGGAGACAAAAGTTGCATAAGAAATTTAATGAAATTGATAAAAGTTCACATTTCCGGTTTGGGGGCGCTGTAACAGGATATGGAGTTACCGGAAGTAGTCCATATGAGGTTCGTAACTGGATTTCGTTATCATTTTTATTCGTCTCAATGATGCGGGCGATTGGTATTTTTTGATATTTTAAAATATTTTGTTTAAAGTATTTTAATTTTATTTTAAAAGTACTCAAAATTGTTTAAAAAAATAAATAATTATAAATATAAATAAATAAAAAATTAAAAAATAAAATTAAAAAAAAATTTATAAATATTAAAATTAAAAAAAAAATGATTTTTGTTCATTTGTTTATTTTTTTTAAATTAATTAATTAATTTTTCTTATTTAAAATTTGTTCAAAAATCTAAAAAAAAAATTATAAAAATAAAACAACTAAAAAACGACTCCAAAAAGCTTTGATTTTTCATAAAAAATTAAATAAACAATTAAGACAGAATAAAAAATTTTTAAAAAATTTCATTAAAACTTCATAGAATTTAACACAAAAAAAAAAATACAAAAGAAAAATAAATTGATGACTTGAAATTTTTAAATTGAATTAAAACTCACAACAAGAAACAACAAACTTTTATTAAAATTCACCAACTATCAAAAAAATCTCCTTCACAAAATTTTTAAATAATTTTTCAATCTCCTCCAAACGGAAGATCAAAACTTCCAATAACTTTTCCAACTTTTTTTGCTGCTTTTCCAAATCCTTTCATTCCCTTCCTTCGTGTTTCTCCCTCATTTTCTTCACTTTCAATCCCTTGCAATCCCGGAATCATTCCTTCAGGCAAATTTGCAGCAACAAAACCACTCACCGCAAGACACAAAATCAAGCAAATAACTAATAATGCAAAACTTTTGACCATATTGTGGCTTTTTACTCAATCAAGTGAGGTTTTACAGTTCAATGCGACGCTATTTATAGCTAATTTACTTCAATGCGTTGATATTTCGTGACAAATTATGATTTAAATTCATTCAAAGTCAATAAAAATTTTATTTGCCCATTACCATGTTGAGCCCTCCCCCGGATGCCAATTCAGAATTTTCATCTCCAGGGGGTTTTCCATCCCCGGCAAGTTCCGTAGCAGCTCCTTTGATGGCATTTTTGGCTCCTTCAGCTACGAATTTGGCAGCATGGAATGCTCCGACGCCAACAATTGACTTGCGCTGCGGTTCTAAGGGGGGGAGTGTAGTTGTTTCGGGGGTTTCGTCTCCTAAAATGACCGAAATTGTGAGAAAAATTGAACAAAAAATTAAAATTGTTTTAAAAATCATGTTTCTTGGTCACGAAGTTTCGCTGAAATGTGAAGAAAATTAAAATTAAGAAGCAGTAAATGTGATTAATTCGCCTCAAAGTGTGACAAATTTCGAAATTCACAATTTTTATTGGTAAGAAAATTTAATTTTTTTTAATCGATTGTTGATACTTCGCCCGGATCCCATTCCGCAAATGCCTCCGCGATGATCGTGTAAAGCTTCAACCAGTCCCAGAAGGTCCAATCATCCCAATATTCGGGATCCCACCAATCTCCGTACTCATAATCCTCGCCCCCGTCGTCATAGTAATAGTCGTAATAGTAATCGTAGTCGTAGTAATAATCGTCGTAATAATATTGCTTTAAATCTTTAGAATTTATCGGAGCTGCATGAATTGCGGATAAAATAACGCAAAATATCAACACGAGACACTTCATGATCGACTAAAAATCCATCAAAATCGCTAAAATTTCGTCTTAAATGCAGAAATTACCTTGAAAAATCAATTTTTCCCACATAATTCACTCACGAAGCAGAGTCCAAGGATCAAAAGTGCGTCATCAAGAGTTCAAAAAACACATTTCCACACGAGAAATCGCTCAATAAACACCTTCGCTTAATGCAAGGTTGATGTTCCCGCAACGCACGACGACTTAAAATAAACATATTTTTTCATGTTGCGCGTCGTCGGTGTGTCAAAAAAATGTTATATCATTATTATTACTCGCGATAGATTTCTCTTTAAAGAAGATGTTTAACAAACAAGCACGAAACGAATGGAATGAATGTGTCAACCCGGTGCGATGTAAACACACGAAAAACACAAAAAAAAACAACAAAATTTATTAGCCAGGTTATTTGCATCGATCGACCGAGACCACTGCGAGATGTTATTATTATTATTATGATTTTCAAGAAAATTTTTTTGATGGTCGTGTGTGTGATGCCGCATCATGTAGTAATAAAGAAGGGCGTTGTTGTGATTAAATGGAGTTCAAATGGGTCTGTCTGATGCATTTTTATGAAGAAAATAAACAAAAATACTAAATTTTAGGATAATTTAAAAAAAATCAGAAAATTTTGGAAAATTCGTGGAAAACTTTGAGATTTTCCGGAAAATTTTGAGGAAAACTTTAAAAAATTTGATAAATTGAACAGTTTTAAATAGTTAAGAAAATTTTTTGAGCAATATGATGAATGAAAAATATTGGAAAATTCGGAAAACTTGTGGAAATTGTTGGAAAATTAATGAAAATTTAAGGAAAACTTCGGGAAATTCAAAATTGTAGTTGATGAAAAATTTTAAAATTTGAAAAATTTTTTAAACAAATAATCATAAATTAAATTCTAAAAAAAAAAAATAAAAAATATGGAAACTCAGGAAAATTCGGAAAATCGTTCGAACTTAAAGATATTTAGTTTTAGTTTTTTTTCAATTCATTTTTTTTTTGTATAAAAATTTTGTTTATCAAAGACTTATGTAAAAATATGCTAAATTTAGAAAAATTTGTGAAAATCGTTAGAAAATTAACTTATGAAAAAAGAAATAAAAATTTTCTTTGTATCTTATTTAATAAAAAAAATTCATGAAAAATTACAGAAAAATATGGAAAGTAGTATAAAAAAATTCAAAATATTTGAAATTAATTTCTATTTTAAAGCAATTTTTAAAATCATTGTAAAAATTTTATTATAATCTTTGAAAATATTTTAAAATAATAATTAAATTATTTTTAATTTATTATTAAAACAATAATTTAAAAACTTCAAAATTTTTAGTTTAAATTTTAATTAAATTTTGATAGAATAATAAATAATTTAAAAAAATAAAAAAAATTAAATTAATAATTTTTATTAAAATTTAAATACTTTAATTAAATAAATTAAAAAAATAAAAAAAATAATAAAAAAATTATAAAAATTTAAAATAAAAATAAAAAAAATAATAAATTTCATTTATTTTGATTTTTTTTTAAAGTTTTAATTTAATTTTATAATTGAAATTAAATTAAAAATTTAATTAATTAAATTATTAAATTAAATTAAATTAATTAAATTATTAAATTAAATTAAATTAATTAAATTAAAAATTTAATTAATTATTTTTTTAACTTAATTAAAAATTTTAATTAAGTATTTACTTTATTTTTTTTTTGTACAATAAAATTTAAATTAAAAAAATAATTTTTTGTTTTAATTAATTTTAATTTAATTATTTTCAATTCATTTCATATTTATTGAATTTAAAATGAAAATTCTTTAAAAGAAGATAAAAAGCGCTCATGTCCTTCCTTCAAATAAAATCTACTCAAACCTCTCAAAGTATTCTCAAAAAGTGACTCGTCGCATCTCAGCATGTCGTTGTAAGTGTTTGTTTGGCAGACAATCACAGCAGCAGCATCTCTAAGCAAAAATCAAATCTTTTTCATGAAAATATTCATCTAAAAATATTCTCATGGTATTTTTAGCAGTCAAGTAACATTTAAACTCATTTTCATACCTAATAATTGTCTTTTTTTTCCTAAATTTTATCTCCGGACATTTTCTCGGAAATTCTGACAATTTTTCGAACAATTTTCCAAATTCTTGTTTTTTTTCTCTTTCTACGAACGTGTCACGTGTGTAACAGCTGCTTTCGAGCATGTAACAATAATTGTACGAAAAATCGTGAAACAAGAAAATTTTCTCAGCTGTAGAAAAATAAAAATAATAAGCATAATATTCACTCACTTTTGAGTGTCTCGCACGAAAATTTTTCAAAAGGTACGCGTCGTAGATACAAAAGAACGTCGCCGGACACGGTGGCATAACGAAAAATATTGTATAATGCTCGACGACGAAACGCACACGAAATATGTTTTCTTTAGTGTCATGCCACCGCGCGCGTTAATGTCTCCTCTCGGCGGCACATCTCGGAGTCTCGAAAATCTCGAGAATTTTTGTTTCATGGAATCGCGAGACAATTAAGAAAATTTATGTGATCGCAGCGGAAATAACGCGACGAAAAAAAGAAGAAGATTAATGTCGTTAAAGGCATTTGTGAGAAAAAAAAACTATTTTTAGGCTGAAAATTTCGGCTTATCAGTGATTTGCTTTAAAAGGGCAAAAAATGAAAAGAAAGAAAATTTAATTAAAAAAAAATTAATTAAAATTAAAAAAAACAAGAAAATATGAAATCAAGCTCTTTTGATCAAAAAGAAAAATTTTAAGAAAAAATCGCCGGTTCACATTGACCTGCCTAATAACGTTAAAAAAGACATTTAGCGACAACGGCATGAATCTGTGCTAATTATAATTTGCAAAAATTGTATCAAAAATCGTCGGTCGTCTATATATTTTGGTCGAAAAGGCAAAAATTTTGTGCTGCTCTCTCAATAATATATCGAGAGACCTCGTTATTAATATTTGCTGTAAAGCATCTACAACTACTTGTTGTTGTGTGAAAAAATAAAAGAAAAAATAAATAAATGAAGAAAAATAATAAAATAATGGTGATGGTGTGAAATAAATGTTTAAACAACAACAACAACAAAAAAAATTCTAATGCGTCTCTCGCTAAACACGACAATTCGTATGTCGATACAAGCGATTGTTATGAAGAAAAATAAAGAAAAGTGTATTGTGATCGTTAAAAGTATGAAGTAAAAAAGAAATAAAAAAATTTTTTTTAAAGGAAAATGATCGAAAGATCAAAAATCATGGAAGATAAATAGTTTGGAAAACGAGAAAAGTTAAAAAAAATAAAAATAATTGTAAGAAGAGATTTAACAGACCAGGATGGCTTATATAGCATCACAAACATCCGCACAGGGTCCGCATGTTAGGTAAGAATTTCTTAGAAATTCAGGGTTGCCATTTTCTGTCAAAGATTCGAAATAATTTTAAACAAAAAATTAGGATTTAGATTCAATTTTCGTCAAAATATTTCAAACAGGGTTGTCAAATTTAAAAAAAAAAATTAATTTAATTTTTTCTATAATTCAATACAAATTTGTAAAAAAAATTAAATTTTAGCAAAAAATTTTTAGAAACAGTCAGAAATTAAAAAAAATAATTAAAATTAAATTTTTATAATTTTTGGCAACACTGTATTGAAGACTTTCTCGTTTTTCTCATAGTTCTTAGTCAAATAAAAAATATATCTTTATTACTTCTCAGATTAAGTTAGAGAAGAGAAAATTTCTTCTTTTTTCTTTTAAAAAATTAAATACAGGGTTGCCATTTTCTGTCAAGTATTAATAATTATAATCTTAATAAATTTTCGAAAATGACATTTTAATAAAGAATTCGTTATTTTACACAAAAAAAACTAACAATTATATTCATTTTCTGTTAAAATATTTCAATAAGGGTTGCCAAATTTTTGAGAAAATATAAATTTGATAAAAATTATATTTTTTTTTATTTTTTGTTATGTTTTCTGAATTTGCCGATAAATATGTTATTTTTTGGAAAAATTTCGGAAAAACAATTAAAAAAATTAAAAAAAAAAATCTGAAAATCGAATTTTGAAATTTTTGGCAACACTGTAGCTATTGAAAATTTTCTCATTTTTCTCATAGTTTTTGTTAAAAAAAATATTTATCTATTCTCAAAATAAAAAATTATTTTCTTTGTCAGTTCCGGAGATAAAAAAAAATTACATACAGGGTTGCCACTTTTCTCTTTATTTTTAGTTTTTTGCTGCTTAAATTATTTTTTAACTAAAACAATGGAGTTTTTATTCAAAAATCTTATTATACTTTTATAAAAATTACAAAAATAGAAAAGAAATAAATATTTTGAAAATTTATTTGAAAAATTTGGCAACCCCGTATTAAAAATTTTTTGAATGTCATAAATCTTTTGATCATAGTTTTTGAAAAAAAAAAGATTTTTTTTTATCTATTTGAGCAGTAAGGCATAAAATATAGACAGAAAAAATCAAATTCAGGGTTGCCATTTCTTAAAAACTTTAAATGAAATTAAAAAAAATAAATAATCTTTAAAATTAAATTTAAAAAAATATATTTTTTTAACGAAAAATTATTTTCTGAAATAATTAATATCATAAAATAAAAATAATTAATTTAAATATTTTTTAGAAAAAAAAATTTTGGCAACCCTGTACCACAAAGCTAAATTTTTATCTCCTTTTTCTATGTTGTCAATTATGGAACTAACCACGAAGAATTCCTCACAGCTCATAAATTTCCCATAAAAAATTTCATTGTCCTCCCACTTAAATAGCCTATTAGCTAGTTAGCCAATTGTCTGGTTGTCATTTTCCTCGCAAAAGACAAAAAAAAAATAAAATCCACAAAAAATAAAAAAGTGCTCGCGACAAACTCTTATTGTCTCCCATAATTCTATTGTTAAAACATTAATTTATTTATTTATTATTGTGTTCTATTTATAGCGCACACTATACAGACAACAACGCCGCGCGATTTACGAAAACTAAAAATGTGTCGCCGCTGGCGCAGAGATGAAAAAAAAACAAAAATAGACAAATTCAATTAATTATTTGCCGTTTGTGCGTTACACACACACAGTTGACACGACCAACAAATGCACACGTAATAAATTTTATTGCATTGCAGATCGACCAGATGAGGAAAAAAAAGTGTGAATCTTAGAAATGGGAGACAAAAGTTTTTTTTTCGTGAAAATGTGTGTTTCTGTGTGAAAAATTAAATCAGACGAAAAACAAAGAAATGCATTTCTTGACACCTCGCACTTACTTGATTTATCTCGTTGTTGTGAGGAGAGACAAATATTGGGGACATCATTGACGTCACTTTTTTTCATTAATTTTTATTGCATTTTTGACCATCAACTAATATTTTTTTTTTTCGTTTTTTTCTCTTTCTAGGTGAGTATCTGGACCGGCAAGCAACGTCATTTCCTCTCAGGCTAAAATATTGCTAGCGAAAACCGCAACCTGTTTGAAAAAAAAATTGATGACGCAAAAAAAATTTTTTTTTTAAATAAAAAGGGTAATCGATAGTAATTTTGTTGAAGTAGAAGAAGGAACATCTGCAATGAAAACTTTTTTAAAATGCATTTCGATGACAAAATTTTGTTTTTAAAAGTAATTTCGGTCATCAGAATACGTTAGAAATTTTGAAATGTGTACTGGGACTTAATTTTAGAATGTGCATTGGGAAAAATATCCAAAATGCACATTGGGCAAAAATTGATTTTTAACCACGTGACTTATTGATTTAAATTTTCGCAAAAAATTCAAATTTTACATCTGACCCAATGCACATTTTTTGAACATTTCAAATTTAAATTTCTTACTGGGCATTAATTTAAATTTGAAATGTTTAAAAAATGTGCATTGGGTCATAAATTATATTTTCACTCAGATTCATATTGAAGATATTTCGAATTATTCATTTTTAATTGTGATCTGGGTTAAAATTAAATTTGAATTACTGCCCAATGCGTATTTGGAAAAGTCTATAGAGCTTTTTTGAACTGAAAAACATCAGTTTGTGCTCTGGGCATAATTTTTGACATTTAAAATGTTGTGAAAACTTTTGAAAATGTGCATTGGGCTAAATTTCAATTATTGAATTTTTTAAAAATGTGCACTGGGTTCAGTCAAATAACTCAAAATACGACATTAAACTCAGTTATTTTCCGCTAACGACAACTTTTTAAATAATTTTATGCTAAATTTGATTGAACATCCTTGATTTCAATCAAGAGACACACAAAACTTTTGTGAAATGAGGTAAATTGCAAATTAGGCAAATTTTGAAGTGCCTTGTTTACCCCACAAATCCTGATCAAAATTGAATTTTATTAAAAAATTCAGTCAAAAAACATGACTTTTTGCTTTTTTTAAAAAAGACAATCCAACAGATGATTCCCCTTAATATTTTATTCTTACATGAAATTCCTTCAACATAGAAGAAAATCTCAGATAGCGTCACGTTTCATCGTTCATGGTGCAGGTCAAGGCATAATTTATTAACTAACTGTGTCATCGTCACTTTTTACTCCGTTCAAACTCTTTTTTTTTCTTTCGAGCTCGATGAAAAATAAAAAAGTGTCTTTGTGAATCATTACTTTTGTGTAAGACGAGCTCCATGCACGTGTCATGTCTTGTTTACTTTGCAACGAGAAAAAACTAATAATATGGCTTTGATCAAAATCGTTTAGTGATGTTTTCAAAGGGATTTTAGCCGAGGAAAAATGCATGTAAGAGGATTACAGGAACGTGAGTCAATGAACAAGAAAACAAGTTGTACAGAATTTCTACCTTTTCAAAAATGTGGCAAAAGCGAAAAAATATTTTCAGTTAAATTTTCTTAAATTTCATTAAAAAAAAGGTTTAAATGATTTGAAACTTAATTTTAAAATTTTAACGGTCATTTTTTAAATTGACATTTTTGAAATTTTTCATAATTTTATTTGTTAAAAAATTTTAAATTTAAATTTAATTTCGATTTAATTTTATTCAATAAAAAAATAAATAAATAAATAAAAATATTTTCATTGAAAAATTTTAAAAAATTTTAATAAAATTTTTAAATTAATTTTTTTTTAAAAAATTAATTTAAAAAAAAAATTTTTTTTGAAAAAAAAGATCTTTTTTAATAATTTTTTTTTTAAATTTAAAAAATCTTAAAACATTTTCATTCATTGAAACTGCCTAAATGACGTCCCTTGAGAGAGTTTTAATTTAAAAAGCATCCGCACGTGCATGAAATGGACAAGAACGTCTTACTTTTTCTTTCCTATTTTTTTTTTTGCAATTTTAAGTCTGGAAAAAGTTTATTTTTTTACTTCTTGTAACTTTTAATTGTTTTTACTTGTTATTGTGGTAAAATCAAGAGAATAAAAATTATATAGAAGAAAAAAAATTATTTCAAGGTTCACAAAGCAATTTTTAAAATTTAAAAAAATATTTGTCATTTTTTAAAAAATAATTTTTTTAATTTTAATTCATAAATTAAATTAATAATTTATTTTTATATTATATAAATTAATTTAATTTAAATTAATTAAAATAATTTTAGAAAAAATTAATAAAAGAAAAAAAATAAATTAATTTAAAAAAAATAATTATTTAATTTAATTTTATTTAATTATTTAATTTATTAAAATAATAAAAAAAAATAAAATTAAAATAATTTCAAAAAAAAAATCAATAATTTAATTTGAAAAAAAAAATAATTTTAAAATTAATTAATTTAATTTTAATACATATTAAATAATTTAATTTAATTAAAAAAATAATTTAAAAAAAATTGAAATTTTTTATTCAACACAAAAGCCCGTTAAAATTCTAAATCTCCATCCTAAACACAAAAAAATTAAATTTTGAGAGAGAAACCACTTTCCCGTGCTACAAAAGCTCTTTTCCATCATCAGCTGTTTCTTTCCTCTATTTGTCAAATCCACTCGTCAACGTTGTCTTTTTTGGTAAACAAACTCACGTTGCACGATGGGAGAGTCCTTTTTACTCTCTCAAACCGCTTTCCAGTGCAAGAAGAAATTGCTCTTTTGGGTGTGAACTGGAAATTGTTTTCATTTTTTTTTCTGTCGCAGATGAAACGAAAAGAACAAAGAGAACTTCCATTTCCTTTCATCTTTACTGCCAAGCTGTACGTTCCATGCAGCGCGAAAATTGTATGTGCGGCGCAAAAAAGCTTTTTCTTGTGTCGAAGACTTGTGTGGTGTGGTCGCTTTACCACTACTTCAGTTTGTGACATGAATTCAGTTGATACTTTTTCCTATCGCCGACTGGATTATTAGAAGCGTGGAGTGAGCGACTAATTTTTTGTAAATAAATCTGAGAAAATAGATTTTTTAAAAAGGATTTGCGAAAAAAAAAAACAAAAAATAAAATAAAGAATTAAAAAAAATAATTAAAAAAATATTTTAAAAAATTAAAAAAAAATAATTAAACGGTTTCTTGAAGAAAAAAAAATTATTCAGAAAATCGCAAAAAAAAAAATGTCTTTCATTGGCTAGTGAATTAATTTAAATTAAAAAAAAAATAAAATTAAAAATTGCTTGAATTATTATTAAGTGTAGTTAAAAATTACCGAGCTTTGATGTGCATTAATTAAAAAAAAAATAAAAAAAAAATCCAGCTTTCATCGTTCTCAAAAAAATTCAACGTCATCGAGTGGCTTTTCATATAAAAAAAAATTATTTTGCATAAAATTATTAAAAAAAAAGGTTGAAGCACAAAAAAAACTTCAAATAAATCTGAATCAATCAATAAAATAATAATAGTAATAAAATAATACCAAAAAAAGGTGATATATATATGAATATAATGTATATTAACAGAAAAAATGTCTTTGGAGTGCGCTACTTACTGTGGATGCGAAAATAAAAATAAATAACAAAAAAAAATGATATAATAAATTTTTTGCTGTGTCTATCGTTCGTCGTCATATCGCACGCTCGCCGCCAAGTAAAGACAAAACAAGTCAACAACTACTTACTAAACGAAAAAAAAAACAACTGAAAATCAATTCACGTGTGGTTTATGCCGAAAACGAGGCTCTGAAAATATTTCGAACGAGGAAAAACCCAAAAAAATAAGAGTTTGAGTGAAAAATTTCAATGTCAAAACAGAAATTCTTGAAAAAAATCTTGAAAAAAGTGAACAAGAAAAAAGATGTAAATTGCAAAAAAAAATTATCGTTGAAAATTGAACACAATTCCTGACTAGTTTTGCATGTACAAGAGTCAAGTCAAATGAAGTGAATCTAATGCAAAATTATGTTTATTTAATCAGTTGTTGTTGTACTGTTTATTACGAGCAACGATATTGATTTATTTATGTTTATCAGATTTGCTGACTCGACGTGAATTTTTGTGATAAAAAAAAAATGCGGAAAAAATGCATTTTTTAAAATTTTTTTTCAATACTGAAAAATTTTCGTTTTAATAAAAATTTATAAAAAAAATAAATTTGAAAAAAATTGATCTGAAAATTAAAAAATTCTTTTAAAAAGTTGTTGAAAAAATTTGAATATTGTTTAATATGTCACAATTTTTAAAAAATTTAACTTAAAAAAAAATATATTTAATTCAAAAAAGTTATTTAAATTATTTTTTAAAAAAATAATTTAATTAAATAATAAAATTTATTTAAAAAATAATTATTTAAAGTAAATTAATAAAAATATTTTTTTTAATTTATAATAAAATCTTGAACAATTTTTTTAAATTAAAATAATAAATAATTAATAAATTTAATAAAATTTATTAATTATTTATTAAAAAAAAAAAAAAAAAAAAATAAAATTGCCCAAAAATATGTTTAAAAATTAAATTAAATTAAGAAATTATAAAAAATGATAAAAATAACAAAACAATTACCTTATGAAAAAAATTATTTTTTTTTTTAAACTTTTTTTTCAATATTTTTTATTTTTTTATAATTGCCCTTAACTAAATCTAAAAAATTAAAAAAAATTCTTAAGTGCTCTTTTTTTCTTTTAAATATTTATTTTTTTTTGTAAATTTCACGAAGTAAATTTCATACAATTTGAACTCCCCTGAGATAATTTTCATTAAAAACTATTTTATGGTTTCCGCTTCACGAAACAAAGATGATGAGACCAACTTTGTCCTTGAATCTAACGACTTTTGATACAAACATGATAATATAATAATAACAACTACTTTGTAACTTCTCTTCACATGATTTATTTTCCTTTCGGATTTCCTTTGTAACTTTGTTCTCATTACAACGAAAATTTGAAAGAATTTCCTAAAAAAAAAAATTTTATTTAATAAAATTAAATTTTTAAAAAAATATTTTTTTTGTACTCAAAGTATTTTTTAAAAATTTAATTAAAAAAATTAAATAAATAAATAAATTAAAAAAAAAATAAAATTATTTTATTAATGTTTTTTAAAAAATTATATAAAATTTTTAAAAAAAATTCGTAATTTTTCAAATAAAAATTTAATTTAATTAAATTAAAAAAAAATTTTTAAAAATCGTTTTTTTAAAATATTTTTTTTAAATTTTAAATAAAAATTAAATTAAATTAAATTTTTTTGCAAAAATTTTATTTTAAAATAAAATAAATTATTAAAAAAATTTTTTTTTTAAAAAAATTATTTTTTTTACAAGCAAAAAAAATTTTTTGACAATTTTGGAAATTCTTCGAAATTTTCGCGTAATTATGTAAGACAACCCACAATTTTTTATTGTTATTACGTCGACGACGCTCTTTTTTCCATAGACAAACAATCAATTTTGTTGTCGTTCTAAATCAACAGCGTAATAATAAACAGACGAAAAAAAAAATTCTTTTTACGATAACTGGATTCAGGAAATTTCGATTGTGTTCAATTTTCGACGATTTGCAGCAATAAAGAAAAAGCAACAAGCTACAAAATCTTTGCCAAAAGTGAACATTAATCGGTCTTGCTGCGAAACGACGGAGCAGAACAGAAAAAGTGTTGTCGTCAATTTCATTCGAATGGGGGTGCCTGGTGAACACGATGACAAGCAAAATAGAACGAACAATAACAATAACAACGAACAGACGAGAAAAACATTAAAATGTTGTTGCAAGACGTCGTCGTCGTCGTGCGGCGGTGGTGTTGGCGTAACCACGTGTTGTAACAGTTCCCTTTCCACGCTCGTCGACTTGGATCGTGGTCGTTCGTCGTCGCGCTTCAGTCAAGCCTCGTCACACATTTACCTCAATCCGACATCCTTCGACGACTGCATCGTGCCCGATACGTATCTCACGGTGTGGAGCGACAAGGATTTCTACAACAACAACTTTAACCATTTGCTGCAGCTACATGAGCAGCATCGTTTCATCGTTAAGCCGGAGGAAAAAATTAACGCAAAGCTGGCGACACGCACGAGCAGTTTGTCGCCGTGCAAGAAGAAGAAAGCGGCAGAAACGGTCATCGTAACGGCGACGGGCGACATCATCATTGGCGGCAGTCCGAAGAAGGACAAGGCAAAGGTGAAACCGCCAAAGCCGAGAATGCGCGGAGCTGGCGGGCGCAATGAGCTGGAGGATGATCCGTTGATGCGACGCCCACGAAGACAACTCAAAGCTGACAAGAAGGAGAAGAAAAAACAGGAAGAACGGAAAAAGTAAATATAAAAACTATTTTTTTTTATCCCAGAAATGTAATTGTATAGCTTGAAGGCTTTTTGTAAAAGTGCATCGCACGCAGAGGAAAAGTAGCTGGGAAAATGCATTTGTGCTTCAATTTGTGCGTCGCACGTTTAGTGACAGGCAATTCAATCAAAACAACTCCCACATGCGTCTCGATTCTTGATTTGAATGCTGTTATGAAATATTAAAAAAGTTTTTTAACACATTTGAAAGAAAAAAAATTCAAAATGTGCATTAGGCTGAAAATTTTAAAATGTTCATTGGGGTAAAATTTGAAATTTGTATAAGAATGATGCTTCAAAATATGAGTTGATTTGTGAAATTTTAATATTATTGCGTGAAAATTTCAAATTGTGCATTAGGCAAAATTATTTAAATTTGTATTGGGGCCGAAATTTGAAATGTATGTTGGGATGAAATTTGGTACTTCAACTAATTAGAAACTCAAAAACATGTTCTGAGTCAAAATATTGAGGTAGACATTGTATAAAAATTTTAAAATGTGTACTGGGTCGAAAATTAAAAGTGTGTATTAGAACAAAAACTGGAATGTAAAAAAAGATGAAAACCAAAAAAAAAAAAAATTTTAATTTCTTTAATATATTTTGAGACAATTATTCAAACAATTTAATATATGGAAATTTCACAATACGCATTGGGGCGAAAATTTTTTTCAAAATAATTTTTTGGAAATATTTTTAGAATCTGCTTCTAAATATGTCTTAAAATGAAAATTTAATCAAGAGAAATTTTACCGCGAAGAAATTTTATCATGAAGAAATTTCAAAATGTACACTGGGTCAAAAATATTAGAACGTAAATTCAAAATGTGTCATAGGGCAAAAAATAAAATTTTTACTCAAATTATACCAACAAATGTATAATGGGACAAAAATATAGAAAATTCGTCATTTAAAAATTTTAAAATGTGCATTGGGTCAAGTCACGTGGTCAAAAATCAAAATACGCTTGAATCAAATATCGCTTTTTTGACAAAAACTTTCAACAATTTCTCCAATAACAAGAGAGAAAATTGATAAGAAACGCACAATAGACGCATTGTGTTTCATTAATTGCGTTACAAGGTCGTATCCATTCGAGTCAGTCATAACAAGAGATAAACAACTGTTTCGTAAGAAGACTGTTATAACAAGGAAGTGTGAGCGACTTGTTTTTGTACATAAATAATTGAGTTGCAACAATTACAGTGCCATAGTTTTTTTTTTGGGAAAGACACGACACCCGACTAGTCAACCTCATCGTTCTTCATACATAACAAATGTCTTTAATATGCTAATTACTTTTGTACACAGAGTTTTTGTTCGTGGCTCATATTTATGAAGTTATTAGGATATAAGTTCATAAAAAACGGAGTAAAATTTAAATTTTCGCAGAGTGTGAAATTGTTTAACATTTGAAATGCATAACATCATTCATTTTGAGTTTTTTGCGAGTTTTCTTATTTGTATTCTATTTTAAATGGAGAATGAAGCAAAAAACGTGAGATTAGGTCATAAATGTGTAAATGATTTTAATTAAGTTTCTGTGAATAATGAGCTTTTTATAATAATTTAATGAGATTTTAATTCAAATAAAAAAATCGAGGTACTTTGTCAATGAGGAGTATTAAAATGTTTAAAAATGTTCAAAAATAAAAAAAAATCAAAAGCTTTATTTTTTTATATAAAAATTATCATTACATTTAATTCAAAATGTGCATTGGGGTTAAAAATTTAGAAATTAAAAAAATAATTGTTAATTGAAAAGTTTAATTAATTTTAACTTGAAAATGTGCATTGGGCTGCGAATCAAAAGTTATTTTAAACTAAAAATGTGCATTGGGTAAAAATTTTAAAATATGCCGCGGGACTAAAAATTCTATTCCGATAAAAATTTAAAGTACTTACCGAAGATTAAAAACCTGAAGTTCACTCGAATTGTTCTTTGGGACAAAAAAATATAAAATGTGCCTCGGGATAATTTCATATTAAATAATTAAAAAATTTAAAATGTTCACTGGGATGAAATTTTTCGAATAATAAGGTTAAAAAACTTAATTTTGCAACAGAAAAATTTTCAAAATGTGATCTGGGTCCAAAAATTAGAAAATGTGCATTGGGAAAACAATTTTGAAATGTGCCTCGGAAATAAAAATTTTATTCCGATAAAAATTTGAAGTACTAAATTTTCGGTAAACCTTAAATTCATTAGAATTGCTCATTGGGACAAAAAATTAAAACGTACCTTGGGATAATTTTATATAAAATAATTTAAAATGTACTTTGGGATGAAATATTTCCAATTTTGAGATCAATAATTCAAAATATGCACCAGATAAAAAATTTCAATGTAAACTGGGTCAAAAAATTATAAATTGTGCATTGGGATAAAAATTTAAATTAAATACTGAGACAAAAAATTATATGCAAGAAAAATTTCTGCAATACCTACTTCAAGGAAAATCGCAATACAAAAAAAAAGTCATAAAAACCAAACGCCTCCATCTTCAAAGTCCTTCCTAATCGTCAAACCGTAAATATCACAGAGGGTCATACTACACATTCAATCACACATTGTTCGTTCCTCGGTTATAATTACACATAAAAATGCGATATCGCATTCCATTTCCTCCTTGAAAAATAATCACAACATTTTTTAATTGGAATGCCAGTGGACTTGCACACGACAGAAAAAAACACAGAAATTGCATGAAACGTTTTTTTTTGCTCAGTGTCCAACAACTGCAAGGTGATTAATTATTGTTCCTGTTAGTATTTTTCTTTTTGATAAATTTTTATTTTTTTTTCTATTCTTGAACATTTTCAATCAATAACCATTGCTTTGGATTCTCCCGCGAAATTGTATCGATCATTTCTTGCGACAATCCTTTCGCCTTCATTCTTGGCAAGACGTTCGTTATGATGTGATGATATCCGTGCCCTCCAAAGCTTGTGAGTCGATGTTTCGTATGGATATCATGCGACATCAAAACTCGCTTTTCATATCCTTCAGCTACGAGTTTCATTAACATGTTGATGCGATCTCCATCGGAAGGCATGTCAAAAGTCGGATTCAACTGATAATAAGAACATTCCGTTCCAAACAAATCGAATTGCAGATAAACTCCCAACTTGGCAAATTCGAATAAAGTTTCCTCATTTCTCAGGAGAGTTCGATCCAAATGCGACATTGAACATTTTTTCGCATCGCCCCCAGCTTCCAAGTAAAGTCTCACGATTTCAAAGGGAGCTTCTAAATGTCTACCGGGATGGAATCCCACTCCACATTTGAGTTGTTGTTGAGCTTCTGCAGTAGCTTTTATCGTATTTTTCTCAAAGTTGGAGATCGGGTAGTCAGAAGCTACTTCCGCGATCACTCCGCAACTCAAGTTTTGAAAGTCATTCAAAATCGATTCGTACAAAGCTTCAGTAGACATTTCTAAAACACTTGAGGGCTGCGTTTGACCCAGATAATGCCCAGCTCCAGCTACGATATGAACTCCAGCTTCCTTTGACAAAGCTTTCAAATCCAAGTTAGTCCGAAGTCCAATACTCGAATTTTCAACAATTGCTGATCCGCCGAACTTCTTGAAGAGTTCAAGGTCTCTCTTGACACCTTTGAGACTTTCGTTATCGGCAAAGTTCAAGTTGAACTTACTCGCGTACGGATATTGGCGAACAAAAC
This sequence comes from Culicoides brevitarsis, assembly GCF_036172545.1. Classification (NCBI taxonomy): domain Eukaryota; kingdom Metazoa; phylum Arthropoda; class Insecta; order Diptera; family Ceratopogonidae; genus Culicoides; species Culicoides brevitarsis. Next base: position 30,074,067 of record NC_087087.1, on the reverse strand, counting down.
CAACATTTTGGAGGGAAATTGGTCCAGCGATCAGTTCAGAAAGATCTTTCAATGGCGGCTCGAAATGAAAATGAGAGTAATCGAGAGCCAGGTGTTCGTGCGGGAGAATTATTCCAAAGTCTTGAGCTGGAATTCGACCGAGAACTGTTTGAATTGACATTTTTTGACTGTTCTGTACGAAGTTCAATGAATTACTGACAAAAAGTCAACAAAAACAAGATAATTAACGGTACTTATCTTCTCTCTCTCTCTCTTTCTCTCTCACTTACTCTCATTTTCTTATCTTGAACAAATATTTAAACAACGACGACTTTAAGAGATAAAATCAGCTTTTAATCATGCAGACTATTAATTTGCGATCAGTTTTTGTCTTTCCCAAAGGAAATGTTTCGACATCACTCAACTTTTTGTGTTGCATAACAAATTAAAGAAGAGAGAGAGAGAGAGAGAGAGAAGTACAAGACAAATAAACCGTAAAAACAGCTGCATTATGTGTAAATTTGATGATACCCATACACTCACAAGTCGAGCAAAAAAAAAGCGACAATAAGGAACAACATAAATTATATACGCAGCATTTTATGCGGAAAGGCAGATGTTGTCTGATTTCATGGAAAAAATTTTGCATGTGCTTTGAATATTGAAAAGTTAATTTTTAGTTTTTTTTTTAAATCGCACAAAAAAAAATCAATAGACACGTGCTTTGAAAGTCTAAAAAAATTTTATCTCCCGTGAATTTCGAGTGACATCATCAATGATGATAGCAATCAAAAAGGAATTTGGAAAGTTGCCAAACACTGACCTGATTATCAAGTCCTTTAATTTTATGACAAAATGCTATAATTATGATTTAATCAGCGGTGTCATCGAGACAAAATACATCGGCAGTGGTCCGTGTTGTTGTTGTTGCTGCAGGCAACCCCTGTAATTATTATGTCTTTTGTGTAATGAGAAACTGTCAAAGATTGAGCGTTAATGAGATTGTAAAATTATGTTTGGATGAGAATTAAAGGATTTTGTTGAGGAAAAGGAGATGAGCGTATTTAATTACATTTTAATCAAACAATATAATCTTAAATTAATTATAATGGAGTCGAAAAAATTTTTTTACCTAAATTGAAATAAATTAGGTAATTTGTTAAAAATAAAATAAAATAATTAAAATAAGTAAAAATTCTATGAATTTTGATTTTTGTAAAAATAAAAATATTTTTAATTTTTTTTTTAATAAAATTTTAAATTTCATTTAATTTTCTAATTTATTTATTTATAATTTACTAATTTATTTATTAATTAAATTGTCTATTAAAATTATTTAAATTTATTTATTTAGCAAAAAATTATTTATTTATTAAAAAATTTAAATTAATTTAATTAATTAGGAAATTAAAATTATTATTAAAATTAATTATTAATTAAAATTTAATTAAAAATAATTAAATTTAAAATTAATTAAAAATTATTTTAATAATTTAATTATTTTGACTAAATTTGAATTTTACTTAAACTATTAAATTTTTTAATAATTTTTTTATTAATTTTTTTAGTAATCATAAAAACTTGAATATTGTCTTCGTAACCTTATCTCCCATTTTTAATCTAGACAAAAAATTTTCATACGTTTTATATTAGATGCTCAGACAGATTAATTTCCAGAAAAGCAATATTATGCTGTTAATGACAGGTTTCCATGATAAGCGTCTCGAATATTTTTATTAAAAAAAAAATTTTTTTTCAATTTAAAAAAAAATTGCATTGAAGGACTGATTAAATGATTCATTTTTTACAAAAATTATTAAATTTTTTGATTGTAGTTTTTACTACATTTTAATAAAAAATCATAAAATTATTTTTGTAAGAGGTTTTCCTCAGCTAAACTTCAACAAGTAACTAAAAAATAAAATTAAAACAAAATATATAAAAATAAATTAAATTTAAGGCTTTTATTTTATTTTTTTTTATTTTTCAAGCTTCAAAGGAAAAATTATCAAATTTTAGTTTTTTTCATAAAAAAATATTTTTATTTAAAAAAATAAAATAATAAATAAATAAAATAAAAAAAAATAAAAATATTTAAAAAAAATATAAAAATGACAAATAAAAAGTTTATCTGTTAATAATTAAAAAAAAATTAAATGAATTAATTAAAAAAAATAAATTATTTTAAATATTTTTTTTAATTAAATCCTAAGTCATTAAAAAGGAAATTTTGTCCTACTGAGTAAAATTATTTTTTATAAAAAAAATTTTTTTTTCGAGTTGTTAATTAAAAAAATTGAAAAAAAAAAATATAAAATACATGAATTAAAAAAAAAAATTAAAAAATAAATTAGGTAAAAAATAAAATAAAAAAAAATTGAAAAATAAATTAAATTGAATTTTGTCAGTAAGTCATTAAAAAGGGATTTTGCCCTATTGAGTAATGCAAAATTTTATAAAAAATATTTTTTTCGAGTTATTAATTAACTTTTTTTTAACAATAAAAAATATTTGAATACAGTATTTAAAAAAAATTTTAATTAAATGATTCGAGTCCTTTTTCATAAAAACCTTTTTTATATCAATAAATGATTATTGTTTTTCACAAAAATTAATATGTCTGAATATCCAACATCAAACGTTATGATTATTTTTTTCTCTGAGCTATTTATCAGTTCATTATGACTGGACAACATATCGATTGCTCCCCTAAAATTGGTCAATAACTGTTCTTTTTTTTGCTCGTTAAACGTTCGAGACACCATTAACAACGTTTCATGCGTGAAATTGACCAAGTCTCAGACTTGTAATTATTTTTTTTACTCGTGCTTATTTTTTTTTCATTGTTGTAACGTTAGTTGTAATAAATAAGTAACTTGCATCGCCTCCCATTCCCTTATTTTTTTTGCTTTTTTCTCTCGAGAGACTCGAGTTACACACCCTCTTTATGTTAATGAAGTATTTTGCGCGCGTGTTTTTTCCTTTTTTTCCTTTCTTGCATCATGCAATTCATTTAAATTAATGTTTATTTCGATTTCTCTTCGACGTCGTCGTCGTTGTCGTTCTTGTGGTTGTTCGAAGCCACAAATATGAAGTGCATTTTATGTAAATATTTATGTAAATTATCGCGAATGGCGAGAATGAAAAGAAAAAATTGCCACAAGGCAAATAAAGTGCAAAATAAATTTGAATGGGATGTGATTTGATTGGAAAAATTGTAAAGTGCACGTGCCTTTTCCCAGCTTTTTACCGTTATTTGTACAAAAAATGCTTTTTCATCATTAATTACTGTTAAAATAAAGTATTTATCACTTTTGTAATATTTTAATTGCTGTAGTTGAAAAAATAAAAAAAAAATCGCAAATTGTCAATTTTTTCCCAATGTAATAAATGTACAAAAAAAAATGAATAAATAAAAATATTGTGACCTCAAGTGCTTTTAATGTTGAAATGTTTCCATATATCCAATAAATCCACTTTTATGTTGAAATGATTTATTTTTTTTTGTAAATAAATTTTTTCATGTTTTTTGTTGGCTGCTTTTTCTTTTCTAGCACAGCTTTTGACGTAAGTATTTCTTGTGAATCTCCGAAAAAAAAATTTCAAAAGACACAGATTTAGGTCAAAAATTACTTTCTGACGTCATGTCACAGTTCAGAACAAAAGATCAAGAAATTATGCAAAAAAATGAGTTTATCTTAAATGGTCGTAAATGTCCCCTAATAAAGAAACAAAAAACAAAAAAAAACCTTAAGACCGAGAAAAAGGTACAAAAATTATCCCAATAATGACTTTGTCGGGCAATGAAGTAAAAAAACATGACTTTTGATGAGATCGTGAGATGGAAATGAGAAACAGAGAGAAAAAGATAATAACTCGGGTTAATCCGCTTGTTTTCCCTTTTTCTGTAGCAGAATATCCATGTAATGGCAGTAAAAGCTACAAATTGCTCGGATATCGACACTAACCATTTTTTGTTGGGAAAGGGGATGAAATGAGGGAATAATAGTGGGGATTTTTAGTGAAGAATTTTTTTTTCGAGTGAAAGTCTCAAAACCACAGAAAAATTAAATTTTTTCCCTCTTTTGTGCTTTTTCTCTTTTTGCGTTGTTCATTTATTTGTCTTTGTAAAGAGAAAAAAATGTTTTTTTCTGTAACACTTGAAAAAGTTTCTAAAAAAAATATTTAGAGTGACTTTTTGTCTGTCTGTCATGATTTAAAAAAAATATGTTACCTACTTAAAAAAATTAAAAGAATTTTTTTAGTATAAATAATAAATAAAATAAAATAATAAAAAATTTTAAAAAATAAGTTTAAAAATAAATTTTATTTAATCTACAGTTTTTTGTTAATTTCTTACCAAATTTATTTAATTATTAATAATTTATTTAATTAATTATTATTTTATTTATATAAAAAAATTTTTTGAGGCTTTCAATTTGAACTAAAAAAATTCAAATCTTATACAAATAAACAATTTTTGAATTTTTCGCATATTTTTTTTAATTAAAATTAAAAATACAAATATTTTATTAAATATTAATTAATAACAAAATTTAATCATTTAATTTTTTTTTAAATTTTGATTTTTGAAGCTTAATAGAAAAAAATTTAAAAAAAAAAACAAATTTTTTGAGTATTAAATTACTTGAAAATTTAAAAAATTTAGTCAAATATCGAAAGAAAATTTAAATTTTTTTAACTAAAATTTAATTAATTAAAAAAATTTTTAAAAAATAAATAAAATAAAATAAATAAATTAAATTAAATTTTAATTTAATTAAAAAATACTCAATAAATTTAATTAATAATTTTTTTAAAATAAAAAAAAAATAAATTAATTCAATAAATTTCAAAAAATTTTTAAAAAAAAACTTTATTTCTCTAAAAAATTTTTCGATTCAAAGGCTTTCAAGCCTGATTAAGCTTCAAGCAATTTAAAATAATTTATATATTAATTTAAAAAATTAATTTTTAATTAAAAAAATGAATTAATTTTTTTAAGTAATATTAAAAAATTATTTTAATTTGAACTAAAAAAAGAAATCTGCGGAATACTTCTCAAATAAATTAAATTAAAATAAAATTTTAAATAAAACTTTTAAAATTTAATATTCCAATAATATTAAAAAATTTAATTTTTTTTTAAAATATATAGCAAAAATTCAAAAAAGTTTAAATTTTTTATTAGAAATCCAATAAAATGTGTTCTTATGTTTTTTTTTTAAATTAAATTAATTAAATTTTTTAAATAAATTAAATTAAATAAAATTTTAAATTTTTTTAAAAAAAATAAATTTAATTAAATTTAAATAAATAATTATTTAAAAATACTAAAAAATAAATAAAAAAAACATTTAAAATAATTTATTTTAATTAAAAATATTTTTTTTCAATTTTTGATTTAATTAAAATTTAATTAATTTTATTTGAAAAAAAAAATTAAAAAAAATAAATTAAAATTAAATTAAATTAAATTAAAATTTTAAATTTATTTAATTTATTTATTTTAAAATAAATAAATGGAAATATTTAAAATAATTTATTTTTATTAAAAATGTTTTTTAATTTTAAAAGTATTTTAATATTTTAATTTATTATATATATATATTTTTTTTGAAATAAAAAATTATTTTGGTAAAAAAAATACAACATAAATTTGGTAATAAAAAATAAATAATTAAATTTAAAAGAAATAGCGCTTTAGTAAAATTTCCATTCCTTAAAAACCTTCTAAAAAAAATCCCTGTCTAACTTTTATCTCGCACCCGAGAAATTTTAATTCCCGTCCGTCACACAAAAGAACACATTTAAAACTTTAAACACTCGGCATTGTTATAATAGTTTGTAACATCGCACAGCTGTTTCATGCCTCAACAAACTTTGCACATATTCCAGTTAATAGAATAAAATTTTATCTTCTCTCTCTGAGGTAAATCTGATACTTTTTTCTAGTTGTTCTCTGGTTGCTTGTTTTTTTCGCTTCTGTCACGCCAAATAAGTCGAATCAGTTCAAAAAGGTGAAAAATAGGATCAATTGCTTGCGGTGCACTTTTTTGCTCGGCGATAATTTGCTGCGACATTCGGTCGATCGGATTTCAGTTAACGAGATTCTGGTCAGGTTTTGAATTATTTTTAATTCTGAGAAAGAAATGTCAGTTTTAACAAGCTTCGCTAAAAAATGTCTCCATTTACGTTGAAAAATTATCTCGAGTGCTGACGTAATTTTTCAAGTAGACAGAATTTTTTTCGTAAATCTTGAAAACTTACTTCAAGTTTATTAAAATTTTAAATTTATTTGACTTGAATGGGCAAAGTTACGAACTTTTTACGGTTATCTTTGAAAGTTTTCTTTATTTTTTACTTCTTTTGTCTTCGAAGAAAGAACCCCCAAAATGCACTTTTTATGTCGAGACTAACAAATTTTGGTAAAAGTTGAAAAGAAGGATTTACATTTCATTAAAAAGGCAGAATTTATTGAGAATTTTTTTTTCTGTGGTAAAAATAAATTTTTTTTCGAGCAATTTCGTGTTTTGGTCTCGAATTAATTTTTAATCGAGTTGATTAATAAGTTTCTCGAAAGAATTCAAATTTAAAGTATTTTGTTACAAGAAAATAATTACAAGACAGGCATTTACAAGAGTATCGCATAAAACGATATTAAATTCAGTTTCCATTGTTCTCTTTGGCAAACAATGCGAGGGAACATCAAGAATATTGCCTTACTTTTCGTTTCTTCAACCTTGTTGGCAAAAAGCATTTTAGTAGAAGCAGCAAACTCAAATTGACTATAAAATAAAAAGAAAACAGTGCGACTATCAAAGGCAAAGGCAAATAAAGCAGCTGTGTAGCGAGCGTCGCAAAACAAAGTAAAAACGTGAGGTGAAGGAGAGAAAAAAGGAAACAAATGGCAACGAAGTACTAGTTGAGTAATAAAATTGCTGATATAAGTGATAAACGTTGTTTGTTTGTGTATTCATTTTGAGTGTTGAAGCATAATGTGAGCGGAAAATGGGAAAAGAATCGATTGAAGGAGAATTTTTTGGAAGATGTTATTTAAATGTTTTTACAAAAGCCATGAAGAATTTTAACAATTTCTTATTTTATAAAAGAAAGTTGTTTAAAATTAAACGAATCTTATATTTTTATTTAAGTTTTATTTTATTAATTTATTTTAATTTTTTTAAATAAATTCTGTTTAAATTCATTCATATTTTCTCAAATTTTAAAAACATTTCAGAATATCCTAAGTAAAAATATTTCTTTAGTTCTTAAAATTATTTTTCGTTTATTAATTTAAAAAAAAATAAGTTTATTTTTTTAATTAAAATTAATTTTTAATAAAAAAAAAAATTAAAAAATAAAATATTTAAAATAAAAAAAATAGCGCTATTGCAAAAACTTTACTCATATTCGAATCTAATTATTTATTCAAATTAATAAAATTAAAATTTATTTAAATAATTTTTAAATAAAAAAAATAAATAATTTAATTTAAAAAACTCATATTCGAATATTTAAATAAATTGAAATTAATAAAATTTAAAAAAAAAATTAATTTATTTAAATAATTTAAAAAATAATAATTGCAGACATTTTTGTTCAAAAATATTGAAAAATAAAAAAAAATTAGATTAAATATTTAAACACTTTTCATTGAATAATATATAATAAAAATAATAAAAAATAATTAATAAAAATAAATAATTAAAAAAAAATTAATTAAAAATTTAAACATTAAAAAAAATTATTTAAATCAGTAAAAATTAATAAATTTATTTAATTAAGAGAAAATTACAAAAAAAAATTTGAAAAAAAAATAAAAAATTGTACAGGTCTAATATTATTAAATATAAAGTAATTTTCTTAATAAAATTTTAAAACAATTTTAATTGAAAGGCCTTTCAAATATTAAAAATATTATTAAAATCCATATGATTTTTTTAATTTAAAAATATTTGAAAATTTAAATGACTTTTTTTTTTCAAGCATTTTTAAAGAAAAAACATTCAGAAATATTGATAAAAAATACAATTTTGATCCTTATTTAATATAAATAAATTTTTAAAAATAAAAATTTTATGCTTGGTTCGGATTAATTGGAATGAATTTCAGAATATTTTTCATCTAAAATATTTAAAAAAAAATTTTAATTTTTTTTTTACCTTTTTATTATTTTTTTTTAGTAATAACTTGAAAATGTCTTTATTTCTGAAAATATATTTTTTATAATTTTTTTTTATCCAAACGAAAAACGAAAAAATCTGAAAAACTTAAAAATAAATCTCATTCCTTTTATTTTAGCTAAAAATGAACCAACTTACCCTTCAAAACTTTTATCCTGTTGACCTAAAACGAAATTTTTCCTTCTAAACTTACCACGAAAAAAAAAACTTCTTTCGTCATAAAACAATAAATAAATCCCATAAATAAACCAAAACTTCATAAAACGACCTATTTCGTTAAGAAAATGCCTGACACGTGTCTATCTTCTATCATCATCATCATGAGACACTTTTTTCTTGACCAGATTTACTCAAATCGCGTCCTTGACACCTTCTGAGATTGACGCGACAAATACGCATGATTTTACGGTTTTCCCTCTTGACTACTTTCGCATAACTCAGGTCTCTCCACAGATGAAAATCTCCTTTATTGACTTTTTTGCTGTTTAATCGGCAAATAATCAAGAAAGCAACAAAAGAAAGAAGAAGAAAACAAGGTGTGTCTCAATTGTAATTAAATTTTCGCTTTAACGTCTCTGGCATCTTCGCGCTTCGTTGCAATTTTTTTTTCGGCCTTAATTTGTATTCCGCAAGTGTTTTGTTTATTGCTTCTTATTATAAATACAACAAACGTCATGAATGTCTGAGTGGAATTAATGTCAAAATATGTCAGTTAACAACTTCATTATGTGTCGTCGTTCGTCGCTGAGAGAGATTTTTTCCTTACTTGGTTATGTAATAGTTTCGTGTGGATGTCTACGAGAAATTACGTGAGATGAAACCAACAACTGTTGAGGAAGAAGAGACACGAAGAAGACTGTTGAACTTTTTTCTTTGAGCCACACACGATTTTAGAAGAAAAAATGGAAAATTAGCTTTTTCTCTCTTTTTGTGATTTTCTCTCTCGATTTTGAATGGAAAACGAGGAGAAATGACAACAGCTGATGACTTTTCCAATGTTTGTCTGTTGGATTCTTCAGCTAAGATTTAAAGTCGATGCAAGATAATTTGTGGTTTGTGGGTTTTTGCGCCAATTTCGATCAAATTGTTACTGCATGAGGTCAATTAATTGACACAGAATAATGTTTCAATCGATATTACTTGCAAAAACTTGCGGTTTTTTGCTTGAAATTTAAAATTTAAGGGAATTAAAGGCTTAATTTTGTTTAATTTAACTTTGAGAAGAGAAAATTTTCTGACTTTGTCCCTTAAAATTGACTGAAACTCGTTTTCTGATTGAAAAAGTAGTAATTTTAATGAAAAATTTATGATTTTTATTTATTTTTCAAACAATTTAGATAAATTGGTATAAAAAATGTGCATTGGGACAAAATTTTTAAATGTTTATTGAGATAATTTTTTAAAATTTCTATTGGGCAATTTTTATAAATTAAACAGATATTAAAGTTTTACTCGGAAAAAAAATTAAAAATTTTAATAAAAAAAAAGAAAAAAATTAAAATGTGCACTGGGTCACAAAATAAAAATTTAGTATTTTTTTCGAACAAAATGCAATAAGGGCTATAATTATTTTTTAAAAATTTAATTTTATTTTGGATGAAAAAAATTAAAATTTGATTTGAAAAATAAAATAAAATTATGAACTGGGCAAAAATTTAAAATGTTCATTGGGATAAAATTTTAAAATGTTTATTGGGATAATTTTTTAAAATTTTTTAATTGAGCAATTTTCATTAAACCGACAGATATTCAAATTTTATAAAAAAAAAATTACAAATTTTAAATATAAAAAAAACTTAAATTGTGCACTGGGGTCGAGATTTGGTTTTTTTTAACAAAAAAATATATTTCAGATATCATATTTAGGTTTGAAATGGACAAAAATTAAATTCATTATTATTTATGAAAAAGTTTTAAAATTTGATTTATGAAAGAAAAATTCAAATTACGCTCTGGGTCAAAATTTTAAATGTTCATAGGGATAAAAGTTTCTTGAAAATATTAAAAATAAAAAGCAAGTCTATTAAGAATGTGCACTGGGTTAAAAATTTGAATGTGTTTTTTTAACTGAAAACGTGAAATGTGCCTTGGGCAAATACTCTTAAATGTTTGAAAAAAATCAAAATGTGAACTGGGCATTCATAATTTTTATCAAAAACTAAATAAAAGCTAAAATATCAAGCAAATTCTAAGAATTTCCATTAAAATTATGAGAAAAAAAATATTTTTTGTCAATTTATGCCCAATATTGCCTCAAAATTGATATGGATGAAACCCCAAAATTGACCTGTGAACGGTAATAAAAGCTAATCATGACATCACAAAAACCCATTTAAGGATAAAAACGAAAAATAGATCAATCACTTATGCTTGACTGGATTTCGCAACCTCTGTATGCGGCAGAAAAGTCTTCGTAAAAGGCAATAAAATTATTATTAATGAAAAATATCTCTCTGATATATGACCTGATACATTTTTCAGTAATGTCTTTGTCATTTGCTTCTTCGTGTGAATAAAAAAGGAGAAATATCGTAAATTCGACACTGAATAATGATTGCAATGTGTTGCAACCGAAGCAAAGATTAAATTTTCAAAAAAAAGTTCTTTTTCTTTATTTTATGGATCAATTACTCGAGACGAAATTTTTTTTATGGAAAAAAGCTTTAATGCAAGAAACTGCGAGAAGAAGGAGATAAATCGAAAAAAAATCCAAAACATGCCAATAAATTTGATTTTATGACCACTTCCGCTAAGACTAGAGAGATAGTAAATTGGACCAATTTCGCCGCCTTTTGAGGTTAACGATGGCAACAAAAATAAAGATAATGACGACGAGCAACATATAATCGATAACTCCAAACACGACGGATTACTGAGAGAAAAAAAATTCCATCAACCAAAATCCAAACAGAAATTTGATCAAATCTCTTCTTTTTTCTTCTTCTTGTTACTTTCACATAAAAAGTGCTACCTTAACATTGATTTTCTTGATTTGCTACTTTCATGATTTTTTTTTTCGTCAATGTCAAGTCAATGTGTGTCGCTGCGGTGTCGATGTCGATGTCGTGCCAATTGATGTGAATGGAGCAAGAAAAATGGGGTATTATTATATTTTTTTTGTTGATACTTTGTATTCGCGCAGCAAGAAAAAAAAGGAAGTTTTTGCACTGAAATAAGGTAAAAATAATAATAAAGAAAACGGAAATAAAAATAAATAATAAGTGGATTTGGTTTAGTGCATTATGTTGGGATTGAATTTCGAAAAGGCAAACGTGGTTGCTGTTTTTAGTTAAAATATTTTTTTTTTCGATTTTAAAGCTAAATTTATTTTATGAAAAATTTAATTAAAAAATTAATTTTCTTCTTAAAAAAATAAATAAAATTAAAGTTTAAATTAAATTTTAAAAAAAATAAAAAATAATTTAAATTTAATTTTTTTATTTAAAAACTAGAATTAGATACCCTATTATTTAATATAAATTATTGTATAGGTTTAAAATAAAAAAAATATTATTTAAGTTAAAAATTAATTAATTAATTAAAAAAAAATTAATAAATGATTAAATTAATAATTAAATTTAATTAATTAAAATATTTTTTTTTATAAATATGAAATTATTAATTTTATTTTAAATTTAAAAAATCTTTACAGAACATTAAACTATTTTATTTTAAAATTGCAGAACTTAAAGTCCCCCTAAACTTTTCCATTCATCAACATTTTATTTTATTTTTTTTTTTAATTTTGTCAAACTATGAAATTGGGTGAAAATGTGCATTGGGTCAATATTTTCCCAGTTAGCATTAAAAGTAGTATAAATTTTATAAAAATTACCCCAATGCATATTTTAAAAATTTTTTAAACAAATTTAAACATTTTTCAATAATTTTAATGATAAAAATTCGCAATATTAATTTTTATGATTTTTTTCTCTTTATCAAAAATTCTTAATTGAACGAAATTTAACAAAATAATATGCCCAGTTCACATTTTAAATTAAATTATTAATTAATTTAAATTATTTTTTTTAATAAAAATTTTTGAAATAAAAAAAAATAAAAATTTCGACCCAATATGAACAGAAATCAACTTTAGAAAAATAATTTAAGAAAAATCTGGAAAATATATCAAAATTTTCATTTTAAATTTTTTTATTTTATGTTTGCCCAATGCACATTTTATGAATTTTTTAAAAACGCCTAAAACAGATCAAAAAGCTTCATAAGAAATTTTAAATAATTCAAAGAAAATCGAAAAAAAAAAATAATATTTAAAAAAATTAAGCTCAAAAAAAAATTTGTTCAATAAAATAAAAAAAAAATTCCCAATGCACATTTAATAATTTTAAAAAATTTGAGCCCAGTGTGAAATTTTTGTTCAATTATTTTTCAGAATTATTTTTAATAAAAAAAGTTAAAAAAATAAATAAAGAAAATATTGAAAAATACTTTGGAAGTTTCATCTTTAGCCTTTTAGAAAAACTAAATTATTATTAAAATTAAAAAAAAATATATTTTTTTAGATTTTGAAGCCCAAAAGTAAAGAGATGGGTAAAAAATTTTTCAACGCCATCTGTTGTCAAAAAATAAAAAAAAATTAAAAATATATTTTTTTAACCAAATTAAAATCCTCTCAATCGTCACCTTTTCTACAGTAAAATAAATAATAATCTCGCCACTTACTCAAATTTCATTCATAATTTATTCCATTACTTTGCTTTGTATTTCACCCAGTTAATAATGCATCTACGTACATTTAATGCACGGCATCAAAGCCAATTACAGCAAATAATTACTCTCGCATTAGACACACAATGCAGATGTCAAAAAGCTACAAAAGCGCCACCATAACACCCGTTCCATTAAATTCTTTAACTCTCTCGTCGCATAAAATAATGCATTTTAGCATGTCATTACAACAACAACAAAAACTCAAGTTCGCGTTTACCTCAAGCAGCACTTGACTCGTCGTCATTTTTCTCACAAACATTTCCGTGCGGATGAATTAAACATGAAGACAAACAAACGGACTTTGTGCACGAGACGACGACGACGACAACGACGAGCGAAAGGAAAATATTTGTAATTTTCTCGTTTGGAAAACATAACATCATCATCATCAACTTCGACATGAGAAAACATATGATAATGTCTTGTATTTTCTGTGTGTGGTGAATTTGCTCACGACATGCTCAGTAACTCACGAGAACGAGAGAATTTTCTCTGGAAAACTTGGAAAAATGAACGAAAAATGAAACAGGCGCGATTTTTACTCTTTTGAAATTAAATTTTTACAGAAAAATTATTTTTACGAATTTTTTAATGAATTTTTAAATTAATATTTTTTTATTTTTTTTTTTCTTTTTAGGTAAGTACCAGAAATTTTCAATGAAGAAAAAATTATTAAAAAAAATGGTAAGAAATTTCTCAATTAAAAAAAAAACGTTATAATCCGTTTTCATGACTTTCATGGAGGGAAGTTCGCATGCGTCAATCGCGTTCTTTTCTCAACGGCTCCAAAATTTAATTTTATTACTTTATTTTACGTTAAAATTCTATTTTTTACTCAAAATTAATTATTTTATGATAAAAATTATTTTTTTTAAAAAATTTTTTTAAAAAATGTTACATCATCAAAACACAAAAAAATCATAATTTTCTCTCCGCCGCTCTCGCAACATTTTTTTTTGTTTGTTTTAAAATGTACGAAAAAAAAACAACAAAAACAATGAAAACTCACCACGGAAAATGTTTCAATGAATTTGTGAGTTCCTGCGGTGTTCTCCATTCATCGTGTACGACGTCCATCATGGTGAAAATGATCTTTTTTACAAACGGCGGCATTATCAGAAAACCACCTCAGTGTATGGTAGTCTTGCGAGTTCGGTGCAAGTGAAATGCTTTTTCCCTAAAAAAAAAAATAACAAAAAAAATATGACTTCAAAAATTTAAATTAAAAAAAAGTATTAAAGAAATTTATTAAAAAATATTTTTTTTTGTGAAAATTAAATAAAAAAAAAGTCCGTAATGGGTTAAGAAAAAAAAAATAAAATAAAAGTTAGAAGAAGAAAAAAAAGTAATATTTATACAAAAAAAATGTAGGAGGGAACGACCAACAAAAGAACCAGTTTATTATTATACTTGTGGAAGAAAATAGTTCTCCTCTCATAATAACAACATTTCTTTATTTTATGGATCGTAACGTGAAATTATGTGAGATGATGCTGCTAACTTCTATCTAGCTGTAAATAAAATTCGCAAAAAAAAAATAATAAGAAAAAGTGAGAAAAAAAAAATCTAAAAAAGTGAAAAAAAAAGATTAAAAATCATGATTATGAATAAATAATTGGAATGTTACCCTATAAGTAGAAGTGACACGACATCTCTTCCTTTCATGTCGGTTCCTACATGGAAATGAATATTATATAACATCGACCGACCCACATATACACATATTGTTCGCAGATTCAACTCTTTTCTGGATATCTTTCGCACATCAAGTAATTTTCATTTATTTTTTTCATCTTGAAACATTTCTTCGACAAGTGCAGTTTCTCTGGTTTCCATCATCATCATCTTCGTGATTAACCTTGAAATGGTTTCATGAAAAAAAAAGAAAATGTTACAAAAATGTTTATGTTGTTTAATTAAACCGCAAATCATCGCAGTAACGCCTTTATGACATTCTGAGTGTTTGAGAAGTAAAAAAAAAATCATCAATGTGCATTATAGTAATCCCCGTGAAATTCCATTGTTGTGTGGGATATACGAAAAAAATCAACAATAACAACAAAAATATGTTGAAAGTTGTCGTGAAAAGAATTAGAGATGAGATAAATGTGGTCAGATTTGAAATTTGAAGAATTTTAAAATTTGAAAAAAATTGTCCCAGTGAGAAATTTTAATTTTTAAACTGAATTATTGGCCCAGTGCACAAATTTAGAGTGATTGTAAATTTTTAAAATTTAACCCAGTGCATATTTTTCATCATCATGAAAAGAAAATTTTATTCTATATAAAAAATAACTTATTTAAAATATTTGACCCAGTGAATATTTTGAAATATTCGTCCCAATAAACATTTAAAATTTTCATACAAAAATGAAGTTCTTGTGGATATTTTTTAAAACAACTAAATTATTTGAACATAAAAATAAAATATGCACTGGGTAAAAAAATTGTTTTTTATAGAAAAACTTGAAATTTGCACTGGGTTGACATTTTTAATTTTTTTACTAAATAAAAAAAAATAAAAAATTAATTTAAATTCGCATTGGGGCAAAAATATAAATATGTGCATTGGGCCTAAAATTTCAAAATATTCAGTTTAGTATAAATATTTGAATTTTTACATCCCAGTGAGCAATTTAAAATTTTTGTTTAAGAAATATTTTCAAATTTTTGACCTAATGCACATTTTTCATCATATAATGAAAGTTAAATTTAAATTTTTGGTCAAATTATATGAAATTTATTAATAGAAATTGAACCCAATAAACATTTTAAAAAATTTACCCCAATGCGAATTTAAATGTTTTTAACTAAGAGAATAAAAGCCCTAAAGAGCATTCTTTATTATTTATTTTTGAATTTTTATACATATTTTATAACTCTTCGCTTATAAGATTTATTATAAAATTTGGGGAATAAATGAATATTTTGAAATTGTTGCCCAATGCACATATTTAAATTTTTGCCCCAATGCGAATAAAAATTATTTTTTATTTTTATTTATTTTTTATCGTAAAAAAATAAAAAAAAATTCAACCCAGTGCACATTTCAATTTTTTCTATAAAAATAAATTTTTTACCCAGTGCACATTTTCAATTTCTAACAACGTGACAAATTCTTTTTCAAAATCCCTGCAACACTGCACATTTTTTTTATTTTCTTTGAAATGCGGTAGAAAAAAATAGCGGAAACGTTGTTCTATATTTACACGAGCGATTAAAGTTAGCTGCGGCAATAAATAACAGTTTTAATAGTGTTCTGACATTTTTATAGCAAAAGTGGCTCAAAATTTCTGACATGTTAGATGGATGCTTGTGTTGCAGTAGAAGAGTGAGATATCACACAAATTTTTTTTTTGTATTTTTTACCATGTCTGATGATTAAAAGTCACACACTTTTGTGACAGGTGACATATTTATCCGTAGCGCCGCCACGATAAACTTGGATAAGTGCAAAAATTGGTTTAATAAATTCCGGTGAATTTTTCATGACAATCCTTTATCAACGTTTTTGGACACATCTCATGCGTCAAAAAAAAAAACAAACAAAAAAAAAATGAAACAAAAGTCTCTTGAGGTATCATGAGAAAAACTACATGAAACACCTTTTTCGACCTTAATTCAGTTCATGCGTTTTTAACAGTTTAATGAGTCGTAGAAAAAATTGTCCCGTTTGAATTTTAAATTAGACAAAAAAAAACAACAAAGTTGCTTGAATAAATAATAAAAAAAAAATAAAGTTATGTCTGTCTCTGAAGTGATTTTTTTTCGTAGACAACGTGAGTCTCTGAAAAAAAGTTAAAATTAAAAATTGAAAAAGAAATATATAATAGTCTTGTTAACGTATCACACATAAATTTATATTAATAGTGTGAGAAAAAAATATTTTATGTTGCTTTTATTTTCAATTTCACACAGAAATTTCTTTTATACGACGAGAAAAAAAGAAATTTGTCGAGAAAAAAGGCGTAAATTAAATTAAATGCTGAGACAAATTTTAAATGGAGACGACTTGTCGGTGCGATATTTGAATAAAAATGAGGAATTGCAAGAAAAATGCATCAAAATCGATTGATTGATGGACGCTCATTTTACACAGTGATGAGAAATCCACATTGAGTACTCTAAAAAATTTATAAAAAATATATAAAAAATTATTTTAGAACAAAAAAGATTTTTTTTTGAATTTTTTTTAAAATTTTTGAAAAAAAATTAATTTTTAATTAAATTTTTTAAATATTAAAATTAAATTAATTAAATTAAAATTAAATTAAATTAAAATTAAATTAATTAAAATTAAAAAATAATTCAATTAATAAATTAAATTAAAATTAAATTAAATTAAATTAAAATTAAATTAAATTAAATTAAAATTAAATTAATTTTAAATTAAATTAAAATTAAATTAAATTAAATTAAAATTAAATTAAAATTAAAATTTAAAATAATTAAATAAAATAGTTTAAAAAAAAATTATTTAATTTTTAAATTTAAATTAATAATATTAATTACAAATTTCAAACCACGTGGTTAAGAAATTTTCAATTTCTTCTGATATCAGGAAAAAATTATTTTTTTCAATGAAAATCAATTAAAATGTATTCATAAAACTTAAAAGAATACTAATTTAACTCTGAAATTAATTTATAAAAAATTTTACAAAAGCTCCAAATCAAAATTTAATATTTTCAACCCTCGTGGTTTTCTCATTGCTGTAAATTCTTTTATTCACCCATGCAACGCATTGATCAGTGTTCGATTCGCTGTCGTGCTAAGAAGTCAAAAAATTTTCTCTCGTTGTGACACAATTTCGTAGGCAAAACCAGTAAATAACAGCTTGCAGCCATTTATTGCCTCTAAAAGTCGGTCGACGTCGTTCATCATCACTAAAGTCGTTGCCTGGAGCGAAATGCAAAAAAAAAAAATGTGCACATAAAAAGGAGTCCTTCAGTGATTGTCGAGAGTTGTTAAACAGACATGTTGTCTTCATCTCAACTTATTTTTTTTTATTCATCTCCTTGACGTGCTAAAAGTTTGTTGTAAATAAGTGGATGGATAAGACTCGTTAAAAAACACTTTTGCAACAAAAAAAACTACTTGACTCTACTTTTTTTATTATCTTTTAACGAGTGCCGAGTGAAATTGTACCAAAAAAAGTGAAATAATGAAATGTCATTAATATTGATTGAAAATCTCATAAATTATTTTTTTTTCGTAATTTCTGTCAAAAGTGATAGAGATCTTCAGACAAATTAATAAAACAAAAGAAATTCCGACAAAAAAGGGAAAAAATTAATGACGTGTGAAGCAATTTAGTCTACGAGCCACAGAGACACACAAAAAACGAGTCTATGTCCATAATTGCAGCGAACACAGCCTCTACCGCAACACCACCGCCAACTCTGAGAAAAAGAAGATCACAAATCAGCAAAATGTTCGTATTTATTGTACCCGAAAAAAATAAAAAGAGAATGAAATCCAATTCCCAAGAGTTGCATTCTGGAATTTGTTTTTCTCTTCTGCTATAATTTCTTACCGCATTTCATATTAATTTTCTGAAAATTTTGTATTTTTCTGTTAATTTGTCTTTTATTGTGAAATTGGAAGAAAAATTTAAAAAAAATTTGAAAAAATTATGGAAATTAATGAAAACATATGGAAAATTTATTAAATTAAAATTTTGGAAATTTTTTTTAAATTCATCAAATATAAATTAATTTTTAGAAAAATTTTGTGAACTTCCAGAACTATCAATAAAATTATAAAAGCTCAAGAAAACTCTTAGAAAATTTGTTAAAAATTCAAAAATAATGAAAATTCCGGAAAATTTAAAAAATGTTGGAAAAAATTTAATTTAAATTGAAATCCCGTAAAAATGAATAAAATTATAAAAAATCAAGAAGTTTTATGGAAATTCTGTAAAAAAAATATGAAAAAATTTTCTTAAAACTCATAAAAATTAATCGAAATAAAAATATTTTAAAAAATTAAATATAAAAAAAATTATTTTTTAATTAAAAAAATTATTAAATATGAATAAAAATTTAAAAAAATAAATTAAAATAAAATTATAACAATAATAATATTAAAAAAAATAATTTAATTTAATTTTTTTTATTATTTTTTGATTAATTTTTATTAATTTTTATGAGTTCTCCGATTTTTTTAAATAATTTCTTTCAAAATATTCGAAACTTTCATAAGTTTTCATTTTTTTTAAAATTTTTTCATTAATAAAAATTATTTAAAAAAAATATAAAAATCAGAAAATTTATGAGAATTCTTTAACTAAAATTAAATTAAAATTAAAAAAAAATCATAAAAATTTATATTAATAGCAATAATAATTTTAAAAAATATTTAAAAATTTTCAACTTAAAAAAATAAAAAAAATTTAATATATTTTTTTTTAAATTATAAAAATTCAGATTTAAAAAAAAAATAAAATATTAAAAAGCGCTCAACTTATTGATTTCAACAAATCTCCTTATCTCACTGTTTTCTCTTTCATAATCGTTCCGTTTTCCTTTTTTTATATTTTATTTTATTTTATGATGTTGAGTCACTAACTTTTTATCTGTTGAATTTTCTCCCTCTTTTGTGTGTGTTTTTCTTTGTGCACACATTAATAATAATAAATAATAAGGATTTATGAAAAGTCTTTGAAACTTAATATGATTCGATTACGAAGCGAAGCGTTGAACGGTTTAAACTGCACCTCGATAAAATAAAAGAATTTTTATAAAAATAAAAAAAAATCTTTCTAAAGTTTGATCGATGTCAATATTTGAATGTGTGTGTGCGACGGCGGAAGCAACAGCACTTATGCAAATAACGAAGGAAAAAAAACTTTCTCAACGAAATTCCCTAAACGACGAGCGAAAAAAAAACTTCGAAAGGCGTCTAACAAATTTTCAAGTTTTTAACATTAACGGTGAAAGGTTTTGAGATTTTCATCGATATTTAATATTTTTCTTGTCAAAATCATTTTTTTTTATGTCAAAAGCGCTTTTTTAGTAATAAGTTACTGACAGTTCAACAACTTTTCCACATAAAAAATAAAATTGAATTTTGCCAAAAGATGCGATAATTGAATATATCTTTTTTATTGCAAACACTTTATCATTTGCGGTTAAATGTTTGGAAGTGACATGATGCGTGTTGAACTCTCTCTTTCTCTCTCTCTGTCTCACTGAATGCGAAATAAGTCAGTAAAAAACACGATTGAATGAATTTTCATTTGTAAATTGTCTGTAAATTGTAATGACAGAGATTCAACAAAAAAAATCTTTCTCACTTAGGGTGAACGTCAATTCTTTGCTCGTCATTCAAATCGATTTTTAAGAGTTTTTACAGACCATGAACGGTTAACAAAATATGTACCAAAAAAAAAATCTTTTGGTGTCATCGTTACTAAAAATTTTTGCTGTGTCATTATTTTATCGTCATCTAACCGCACATTTATGTGAAAAAGTTTGGAAATTTTTTTGTTTTGTGAATTAAATTAAGGTTAAAGCGTATTTTTCTTGAAATAATTTAATTTAAAAAAATTACAAATTTCATTAAAGTTTCAAAAATACAAATTTTTTTTTTCAAATTAAAAAAAATTTATACAAATTTATTAAAATTTTAATTTTTTATCTTAGAAATTATTTTTAAAAATTTTAAATTTTTCAAAAAAAAAAAATAATTTGCTTATTAACTTATGAAATTTTTAAGAGTCCAAGAATTTTTTTATTTTTATTTTAAATAAATTTTAATCAAATTATATTTATTTTTATTATTAATTTAATAAAAAAAAAATATATCAAAAATGAATTTTTAATGAAATATTTCATTTAGGTATTTATTTTTATTTTTTTTAATTATAATTTCTACAAAGCGAACCATTTAAACTTCTGAAATAAAATATTTTACAAAATTTTTTAAAAAGTGTTTATTAAAATAAATTCAATTATAAAAAATAAATTAAAATGATTTTTAATTAAATAAAATTGAGTATAAATTGAATAAAATTAAATTATTGATTAAAAATTATGTAAATAAAAAATAAAAAAATTGAGTAAATTAATTAAAAATACAATAATATAGTTAATTTTAAAAATAAAAAAAAAAATATATTAAAAAATTAAATTAATCAAAAATTTTAAAAAATTATTTTAAGAGCTTTAAAATTTATTACTTTAAAAAATATTAAAAAAATTTAAAAAAAATAAAAAACAATATTTTCAAAAAAATTTTCAAAATTAAAAAAATAAATTAATTTGTTTCAATAATAGTTCCAAAATATCTAACAATTTTTTCTAAACAGACCGAAAATTCTAAATTCTAAATTAAAATAATTTTAAATTAAACAAAATTAAATATAAATTGAACTAATAAATAAAATAAAAAATTAAAATTAAATTCAAAAATTAAAAATTTAAATTTTATTTAATTTATTTTAATTATGTATAATAAAATGTATTAAATAATTAAAAAATTAAAATAAACTAATATTTTTTCAATAAATTTATTTTAATTATTTTAGCAATTATAGCAAAAAATTTAAAATTTTTCAAAAAAAATATTTATTTATTAATTTATGAAATTTCAAAGAATTTTTAAAATATTAAACATTTTTTTCTAAACAGACAGACTTAATTTTCTTTTCTAACAAAAAAAAAATGTAAAATTATGAAAACGCCCTTTTAAAAAAATTTACATAATTTCAGAACAATAATAATAAAAGAGCAGAGCAGGCAACACAACTTTCATGATCATCAGGAAATAAATTATTATTTAGAAAATGTTTTCGTTATTCCTGTTTGTCTCTCTCTCGTTTTTCGGTTGTCTGCATCAAATCGCATTATATTTAAATTATTCTCTTACACACACACACACACTAATAATGATATAACAAGAGGAACAGACGAAGAAGTAAAAACGACAACAAAACATTATATTATTATCGTATTCTTTGAGTTTTATGAGCTGGATTCATTACTGCAACAGAGGAGAGATTACTCGTGTTGTCATGTGTGTCTCTGTGGTTTGCGGCAACATTTGCATGAACTTCCATGCACCCTTTCGGAAGACAAAAATGACATAAAATTAATTAAAGTGCATCCATGGGAAAATTCCAGTCGAACGATTGTGGTCGATTTTGTGAGCTTCAGTCCGAAGGCGGAAATATTTTTTAACTGGAAATTCATCTTTGAGTGCTTTAGATTTAATTTTTCGCAAATATTTGCTTTAGAAATAAATTACCTTTTTAACTACATTACAAGGAGAAGAGAAAACTCGGCAATTATTTTATTTTATTAAAGCAAAAAAATCCTCTTCAAATAAAATTAAATTTTTCAAAAGAGGATTTTTCGGAACGAGACGACGCCAAATTGTCGTCTTACTTGTTCTCTCGCTAAAACTGGGTTAACGCAAAAGTCAAGCGAGCGAAAAAAGAGAAAATATTTACAAAATCGATCTGGGCAACATGCAAAATGCTTTCCGAAAGCAACAGTCAATATTTTCTCCCATCGCACGAATCGTTCCGTAATAATAATACTTTGCCTAGTAATAATATGCGAGGAATAAAATGCAGCTAATTGCAGCCATCGTCGTCATCAATGCAATAAATACCGCGGTGCTGTGGCATGTTATCATGCAAAATGCAGCAGCAGCGACGGCGGCATTCTTATTGCCAACTCATTCTTGTCGATAGCGCCGCTTGCATGGTTGCGTCCCGATTTTTAGTCAAGCCAGCTTATTAATGACTTCATGTAGAATGGAACAGCAGCGCGGCGAGAAACATAATGCACTTAATGCACGCTTCAATGCACGTCGGGCAAACAAGAATGGACGCGTTGCTGGAAATTTATTTTTATTATTATGACGAACAAAATCACTGAGTGCATGGATTAGTCCGGAGCTGAACACTTTTTTTTCCATTGACAGGCGGTTTTTGTTTCAACTTAGTCTGCTGTGAAAAATGACGTTTAATTTAAACAGTGAAAAGGGTGTGAAATTTCAGCATGGATGGATTTTTGTTAATGAAAATCAAGGCGAAAATATTTTTTTGAACAAGGAATTTTTCTACAAACTTGAATTTTTTTTACTTCTCGAAGAATTTTTGTTCATTTTATTCAATTTAAAAAAAAAATAAAAAAAAAACCAAACGTCTCCATTTTTTATTACCACATTTCGTAGAAAAAATGCGGTTATAATTAAAATGATTCAAAAATTGAATTATTTGAATTTCTAGATAAGAAATTAATTGAAAATAATTTTTCAGTTTTTTTTTAATTTTTACTTTTTTTCAAGTAAAAACTTTTGAAAAAGAAGTTATTCTTACCATTTTTTAAAATTCGGTGAAATGTGGTAAGAAAATGGAGACGAATGGTTTTTTACTCGTTTTTACAATAATCTAGTTGAGTTAAACTAAAATTTTATTCTTTGAAAGCTTTTATCTTAAATGAGAAATTTTTCTATAATTTCGCTTGACACGGATATTATTTTTTACCAATTTTCCAATTTTTTCAACTGTACTTCAAAAAAGTATGAGGTAATTTTTTATTTTTATTTAAAAAAATTGATGAGCTTTTTATGAGCTTTAATAATTTTATAAGCTTTCAAAGAAAAAAATTTTAATTTAACTCAACAGGATTATTGTAAAAACAAATAAAAAACCAGACGTCTCCATTTTCTTACCACATTTCATCGAATTTAAAAAAAAAGGTAAAAATACTTTCTTTTTCAAAAGTTTTTACTTGAAAAAATTAAAAAATATTTTTAAAAAAAACTAAATAATTAGGCAAATTTAATTATTTTCTATTAATTTCTGATCTAAAAATTCAAATGATTCAAGTTTTAAATCATTTAAATTATAACCGCATTTTTTCAACAAAATGTGGTAATAAAAAATGGAGACGTCTGGTTTTTTTAATTCAATAAACTTTTTATTTATTGAAAAAATTTCCAATAATTTTTATTTTTTTTTTAATTTAAACTTCACATTTTATATGTTGGTACATTTTTTTGTACAATTTCAATTAAAACCATAAATTCTACGAAATGCGGTAAGAAAATGGAGACGCCTGATACATTTTTTTCATTAAAATCCATCTTTTGAGTCACCTGAAGCACAATTGAATTGAAAGATAATCCTCTAAAAACTTTTCGCTCGAAAAAGTCTTTTTGAGTTTTTTTCATCGCCACTTTTCTTCAATCCAATTCAATTTCTTGCACAAAAAAAAAGAGTTGAAAAAAAAATCTGCAAATAAAAGATTTGGCTTATCAATAACAAAAATTATATTTAAATAGCATTATCCTCAAAAAGTGTATTGAAAAGTGGTTTTATAAGACGATCCGAGATTTTTTTTCTTTTTTGCCATCTTCCGTGCTTATATTTCTCTAATAATAAAGAAAAATATTTATAAAAGAAACGGGAAACCTTGAAATGATTGTTGCTGCTTTTTCTTCTGAGAGAGAGAAAAAAAACGAAAAAGAGGAAAAAATGTTTTGTAAGAAGATCCGTGAAGCAAAAAGAAAGCAAGAAAAAATGCTTTTAATGGAAAACTCTTCCTCGAGCAACTTTTTCGTTGTCACCATTGCTGTGTCGTAGAGAGACGTGTTCTACCTTTAATTAAATTTAATTCCCGTAACGTAAGATTATGACAAAAATTTTTGCTCTACAAAGTTTCTTTTTGCCTATGCAACTCATTAGAATTCTTGACTCAAAATCTTCCTTGAATTAAATTTTTTATTTTATTTTTATTTTATTTTTTTTTTTTTTGGGAAAACTAGTTAACTAGTTTAATAACCATGATGCCTTTTGGGAAATTAGAACACATGTGACCGAATGAACTCAAGGCAAACAGTAATTTTTTAGTAGTTCGAAGAAAGACATGAAAAGTGCAATCATCAGGAATTATCCGGGATTTTCCTTTTCTCGTCTCGTTTTGGAAGAAAAAAAATTGCATTAAACGAGAGACGTTGATTGTTTTAAGCACTTAATTCAATAATAACTCAAATATTGTGCTTCATGTACTTTTTGTGCAAAAAGTAATAAAAAAAAGGAAAAAATATATTTTTTGCAAATTGTGATAATGAACGTTCTCGTTTCAAGGAAAAGTGCATCATACGAAAGAAAAATGCCGAAGAAAGGAAATAATGTTGCACTTTTTCATTTTGTTCCTTCTCGGCGCTTGGCGAGGTAGTCTTAAGAAATGCATGAAAAAACGGAAATTAAATCCATTTGTTATTACAAGTTATGGTGCTTGTGCTTGAGGCGATCGATAATCAGCGAAGAAAAAAAATATAAGGATTAAGACCATAAATCATCGAGCAAAAAAATAAACTAAACAGATTATAATCTATTTCTTCGTGAGTGAGAATGACGCGTGTGAGCTCATATTTTATCCTGTTGATAGCTAATTTATTGGTAAAATATACAATAAATTAGTAAAGATGGGAGTTTATAATTATTTGGGTATGCAATGAATATTACTTGAAAAATTTGAAATAATTCACGGATGGATTTTTCTCAAAATTTTCAATACAGAAACCTTCTAATTGTTCATAAGAAAATTTTACATCAAACCATTCTTTGATTAGTGAAACGAAATTTGAGTGATGGCGTTACAAAATTTGTATGGATTAACAGGTAAATTAATCCATCTAAACTTTGTAACGGGATAACTCAAGTTTTGCTTCACGAATTCTTTTATGGGTTATTGTAGTTTATTCCTATTAGCTGTCAGTAGGTTTCTGTATTGAAAATTTTGAGAAAGTGACGTTAAAACTCGTGAATATTTTAAATTTTGATGTGTAAGGTTCATTGCATAACTTAAAGAAGTCAATATTAAAAATTAGAATTTAAAGCTCATTTTAGGGAGTTAAAATTTTTTTTTTAAAGTGAAAAATTCTAAGAAAATGACGGGCTTAGTTTATTTGAAAGAAAAAAATATTTAATTAGTTTAAAAAAAAAATAAATAAAAATAATTATTGGTAGAACGAAATTTTTTAAAAATTTTATTTTAAAAAAATTTAAAATAACTAAATTCAAAATTAACTTACAATTTAATTAAAGTTTATGTTTTTTAATAATTAAAATTTTTTAATTTAATTTAAAATTAGATTAATTATATTTTAAAAAATTGAAGAAAAAAAATTATTTCACAATTTTAATTTATAATTAAAATAAAAATATTTAAATAAAAATGAGACTTTACAAAAACTCTTGGGTTCTTTTTTATTTACTCAAAATATAAAATTAAAAATTTTATTAAAATTAAAAAATAGTTCAAATATTGAAAAAAATTAAATTAAAAAATAAAAACATTAAAAATCTATAAATATAAATAATTTTCTTTAATTATAAAAGTATTCAAGTTATTGAAAAAAAAAAATAAAATAATGAAAAAAACTAATTTTAACAGTTTAAGTTTCTTTGCTGGTTTTTAAATAATTTTATTAATATAAAAATTATTTTAATTAATTTTATTAATATAAAAATTATTTAAAAATCAGAAAAAAATTTTACTGTAAAAATATCCTTAATTATTTTTTCCTTTTAATTTTTTTCAAAATTCGAACTAAATATAAAAAAATATTTTTTTTAATTATTCAATTAATTAATTAAAATTTTTAATTTTATGTTTTGAGTAAATAAAAAAGGACCCATTAATTTCGTTCTACCAATAATTATATTATTTTTTCAAAAATTTTTATTTTTTTTTAAATTTAATCTAAATCTTAAATATCATCTAAATTTAATATTTTATTTGAAAAAAAAAAATCATTTTCACCTTTCTTGTGATTTTTTTCCTAATATTTCATCTTTGTAAACCTAATTTCCTCGCCTAATAGCTTAAAATGGTTGTTAACATGACATTATTGTCATGTAAACTTTTTTTTTCCTTCAGCAAAGGTCACACTTGATCGACACGACACACCCTAATCCCGACAAATTCCTTTTTTTTTCCTAAATTCTATATGTGGCTCGCTTGTTTGTTTGCTAACTAGCTCGATGGCGACGTGTCACGTCCTCCGTATACAAATAACACCCAATAAATTCGATACTTGTCGAGGTGCTTGTCGCTCACTCTATTCTGCATCCGCAGGCGGAATATTAATTTTGGTAACGTGTTAAAATTTATTCATTTTTGTGCCACAACCAGAGACACGCCGCGATGCGCATATGTGCCAAACAAATAATCATTAAAAAATCCGCTGATCCATTTTCAGAGATAAATTTACATTAAAAGTCGACGCTAACTCTTCCATGTCAAGTTTATCCATTTTTCGCAAGTAACAAGCAAACAAACATATTTTTGACAAGAAAGTTTCGTGTTTCCGTTTTTTTTTCTTGTTATTTGTGTGTGTTGCTATTTTATTACATCTCATAAATCTTGTAATGTTTCACACAACATTTTCTTCCGACGAGCGATGCTTCAAAAGGAGAAAGAGATTTCATCAAATTTAACTTATCTCAGATCTGAGAGAAGAAAAAATCAAAAAACGCCGAAAAAAAACGGAAGTTTGTCATTATACTGATGAAAATGCGACAAAAATTGAAAAAAAAATTCGTGATTCGAATGAAAAAAAAAAGAAAAAAATTCCCATAAACATTTAGTTGGGATCATTGATGCAATTTTCTTCTGTTTGTACAATAAAAAGTTAAATTACCTCACATTTCCCCCATCTTCTCGCATCATTTGAATTGTTCGAAATGTATATCATGATGATAAAAATAGCAAAAAATGACATAAAAAACATTTTTTAAAGCAATAATATTCAAAATTGCTCGAAATGAAATCGAGATGCAAGGCGAAGATGGTGCATTTATTGTGAGAATTTAAATTTCGCGCCTTTTTTTAAAAGAATTTTTTCAATTTAATTTTTTATTTTTTTTTATTTAATTTAATTTATTTTTTTTATTTTATTTTAAAAATTTTTTTATTTTATTTTGAAATTTTTTTTAATTTATTTAAAATTTTATTTTATTTTATTTTAAAAATTTAAATTTCGCGCCTTTTTTTAAAAGAATTTTTTCAATTTATTTTTTTTTATTTCATTCAATTTAATTTTTTATTTTATTTTATTTTAAAAATTTAAAATTCGCGCCTTTTTATAATAGATTTTTTTCAATTTAATTTTTTATTTTTTTTTTTAATTTAATTTTTTATTTGTTTATTTTATTTCTTTTTTATTTTTATTTTATTTTATTTTTTTTATTTTATTTTATTTTATTTATTTTTATTTTTTTATTTTATTTTATTTTATTTTTTTTTTTTTTTATTTTTGATTTTTTTATGAAATTTTTTTAAATTTAATTTAGCGAAACTCAAATTTCTCACAGAAAATACGAGGTTTCACTTCATCTCATCCCATTTCTATTCGAATTGAACATTTCTTCTTCAAACAATAAAAATAATTTTTTTTTTCGATTAAAATTCAATACCAAGTCTCACGAAACGTAACGAAACTCTTATTTTTCTTCTATTTCTTTCCACTTCTTCTTCTTCTTCAAGTACCAACAATTTTTTTTTTGTGTAAAACTTTTATTTGAATGGAGATCGCAGTCGTTTGCTGAAGATGAGTAGCTGGTATGCATTTTCTCTCTAAATTTATCCAAATAAGCTCAATTTCGCTCAATTTCAATCCCATTCGATGAATTCGAAAAAAGACGCTTTGGTCCATTTTATCCACGAGAGACCTGAAAAAATTTTCAACAATAATAAGTTTTCGATTCGAGCATTGTTCTACTTACGACCAAAAAACCGACCGTTGTTACCGAGACATATATTTACAGAAGCCATACCATTGCATTTTGCGGTTGGGGCATGTACACTTGTCTATTTTAAATTTTATAAACCGAAAAAGTTTCCAGCAAAAAAAAATTATCTTTGGATATTTATTTAACATGAAGTTTGTTTGACACTGTGTCATTATCTCTGGCTTTGAGCATGATTCTGTTTGTCTTTTTTTTATTTTTCAAATGATCACGTGACTGCAATCTCGAATTCTTTGCATTTGTGGGTGACTTTTGGATTTTTATTTTTTTTTTCTTCAATTTATATTCAAATTATATGAAAACGATATTTGATTATTGACCTGGATCGGACATGGTGTCGTATTTTTTCATTTTTTTTTTCTCTCTCAGTTTGAGAGTTTCGTGTCTTGTTTTACATTTTTTCTGCTTCCTTTATTTTTATTATCTTTATTATGAGGAAAGATGAATTCTGTTCGTGACAAAGACACTTGACCTGAAACGGAAAATGATAGGTTTGAGATGATTGCAATGAACAAAAATATTTTATTTTTCTTTTTAAATAAAAATTGTGAAGAAAATTTCTTAATTTCTATGATAAAAAATATAAAAATGAAAAAAAATTTGAATTAATTGTCAATTTTTTGTGAACTTTAACGTAAAATGTAGAAAATGTCAATTCAAAAAATGACAGTTGAAAATTTGTAAATCGCTTTTTGCTGATTCAATTTAAAAAATATAATATTTATGTTTTTAATTGAAATTTTAATAGAAAATTAAATGCATATAATTTAAAAAAATTAAAATATTTAATTAAATTAATTTAAATTGAATTAATTTAATTAATTTAAATTAATTTAATTAAATTATTAAATTATATTTTTATAGTTTATTAACAAACTTTAACATAAATTCTTAAATGTCAATTTAAAAAAAAATTATGGTTAAAATTTGAAATTTTTTTTTCTAAATCAGACTAACTTGAATTAGCAAAAATGCGATTTCCAAATTTTCAACTGTCATTTTTTGAATTGACTTTCATTACATTTTACGTTTTTTATTTTTAAAACTTGCTAATTTTTAGCTGAAAATTAAAAATACAATAAAAATTTAAAACATTTTTTTTCATAACTTTAAGCTTTTGACAATTTCAAGCAAAATTTTTGAAATGTCAATTCAAAAAATGACCGTTAAAAAAATTTTTTTTTTGAAGTGAAATATTTTTCTTTATAGTTTTTGCCTTTTTACACTTTAGCTCATTGCTCATCAAATACAAAGCAGCAAAACAGGAACTCCCATTAAACTATGAAAAAATTAATGTCACAAACAGTGATTATTTCCTCTCTGCTCTTGCTTTGCTTCACTCATTCGCAGATTGTGAAAAATTTGTGGCTGCGGAAAAAACGGCGGAAATTGAGTTTTCTTGAACAAATCCAAAAAATAAAAATAAAACAAAAAAAAGTTGCATTGTCAGTAATTGCAGTTAAATAAACAACCAAAAACACACAAAGTGAACGGAAATGTCGCGTCATCATGTTGCATTGTTTGCAACTAAATATAATTTTTCGAACAAAACCGAACAAATGGAAAAACTAAAACAACAACAAAAAGAAACGAAAAAGGAAATTGTCATTTGGTAATTTAATTGCAGTGCGAGCCCTTTTAATGAAAATGTACAAAAGATACAATGATAAATGAAGCAAAATCAGTCTTATGTGAAGAGAGTTATCTTAAAAAGGGCAAACAGAAATAAAATCTACAGAGACGTGGTGTGAGTTGAAAGCAATATGGAGAATTGTGAAATTAATTGAAAAATTACTTAGGCGCCTTTTTTAAATTTTTTTAAGCAAAATTTTGAAATAATTTTTTTTTTTAGATTTTTTATAAGTTTTTGGTTTAATTTTCATTTTCTCATATTTTTTTTAATTAAAATTTTTAATAAAAAATTTTTTAAAATTAATTTAAAATTAATTTTAATTAATTAAAATTTTTTAAAATTTTTAATAAATTTTTCATTTTTTAATAAATTAAATTTTTAATAAAATAAAAAGAAATCTTTCTACAAAATAATTTTAAAAATTTTTTATTCAAATTTTTTTTAAAATACTCATGTTTTTTTCTTTTCATATTTTAGTTTAATTCAAAAATTATTCAAAAATTAAAAAAAAAAAATAAAAAATTAAATAATTTAAATTAAATAAAATTTAGTAAAAAAAAATCTAAGAAAATTTATAAAAAATTACCCAATGCACATTTTTTTTAATTTTTTTTTTAAGAAAATAATTTTTTAATTTTTATTTTAATTTTTTTAAAAAAAAAAAATTTAAAAAAATGTGCAATGGGTAAATTTTTGAAAAATTTCCTGAGAATTTGTTTTTATTAATTTTTAAATATTTTTTTATTAATTTAATTTATTTTATTTTTACTAAAAATAATTATAACGATTTTTTTTTAATTCTTCAGTAATTTAATTTAATTAAATTTAATTTTAATTTAATTAATTTTTTTATTTATTTTTTTAATTAAATTTTTTCATTTATTTTTTAAAGACAGACAAAAAAAACTTAAAATATCAAAAACTTCGTGAAATAAACATAAGAGAAAGTTTACTAAAAAAGGACAAAAACAGGAAAATGGTTATTAACATTATCTTATTTTACCATCATCACAACATTTTTCTATCTTTGTTGCGTCTTTTTCCTCCCATTTGTCTCTCTCTCTAACAATAATTGTGCTCCTGCAACGTGTTTGGACGATAACAAGTATCTTTTGTAATTGTTACCGTGGGAAAAATAACGCAAAAAATACGAAACTAAAGGAACTTCCGTTCACAAAACGAACGAAAATAGGTTAAAAGAGATGTTTTTTATGCGTTTTCTGTGACTGCTCCTTTTTTATTTTTACTCAAAAACTGAATAAAAATGAATGAAAAGAAATTTTTACTCTTTAAAGGTCGTCGAGCTTTAGAAATTTTGCTAATTTAGTGACTTGCAATTTTTTTCGGATTTGACTTTCGAATGAACAGTTTGTTAAAAGGATGAATTTTCTCGTGGTACAGAAAAGTTTCCATGTTCGTGTCATTTCATCTCGAATTCTCTCTGTTATCGCAATGTGTTGCTTGGTGACTCAAAAGTAGGTCAGAAACAACATTTTTCTTCTCGCAAACGAAATATTTTAATCACCAAACCACCAAACTTGTTTCCAAAACTTATTTAATTACTCTGTTAAAATATCGCACGCCAAACACACGAGATAAGGTACGAGACATTGTAAAATAATTCATGCAACTAAAAATCTTTCTGCGTCATGAATGTTTAATGAGTCAGCTTTTTTTTTACCAAAAATGAATGAAAAAAATCGTTCTGTCAATTTAATTGAAAAGTTTTAATTTAATTTTATCGTTTATTTTATTTCTAACCTTTTTTGTAAATAACTTTTTGTCTCTGGGTCATGACTTTATTTACCAAAAATTACAAAAACAAATAAAAAGAATTTTATCGGATTTTAATTTTTAACCACGTGACGATTTTTATAAAACTTTTTTAAAAATTTATCCCAGTGCATAATTAAAATTATCGCCTAAGTAAAATTTGTTGAATTTTTAACCTGAAATTTTTTATCCCAATGCACAATTTAATTTTTTTTATTGAAAATTATTGAAATTTAATTTTTAAATATGAGTCCCAATGCACATTTTAAAATTTTAATCACGTGACGATTTTTATAAATTTTTTTAAAAATTTATCCCAATG
Organism: Culicoides brevitarsis; assembly: GCF_036172545.1. Taxonomy (NCBI): domain Eukaryota; kingdom Metazoa; phylum Arthropoda; class Insecta; order Diptera; family Ceratopogonidae; genus Culicoides; species Culicoides brevitarsis. The sequence goes on along the minus strand of NC_087087.1, from coordinate 30,041,671 downwards.
CACAATTAAAATTTATCGCCCAAGTGACATTTGTTGAATTTTTAACTTGAAATTTTATATCCCAATGCACAATTTGAAAATTTTAACCACGTGACTTCATAAACCTAATTGAAAATTTTGAAACCACGTGACCATTGTAACCACGTGACTTCAAAAAATTCCATATTTTAAAATTTATATCCCAGAGCAAAATATGAATTTTTGTCCCAATGCACATTTTAATTTTTTTTTATTGAAAATTTTGAAATTTTAATTTTAAATATGAGCCCCAATGCACATTTTTAAATTTTAACCACGTGACTATGAAAAAATCTATTCAAACACTGCATTTAATGATTTTTCTTGTTTTTTGTCCATCAAATAAAGTTTGAAAGCGAGATTTTTCGATTACATCACTTGACAGGACATTGTTTCGTATTTTTAATTAAAAATCGTTTTTGATAGGAATTCAAGTGAAAAGACGAATTCGGGCCTCATATCAAAAGCTGCGCTGTGTTCAGAGTTCAAAAAAACGATTTTTCAGGAAAAAAAAACAATAGAAAAAAAATAATTCCGACAACGACTGACAAACAAAGCTCAGAGTAGCTTGCGAGCGCGTTGTTGCTAGATAATGGAATCGGAGCAGATAAAATGTCATCAATATTCATCTCGTGTAGTCACGCAGTTTAATAAACTTTTGTGGTATTTTTTTTTCTCTATCTCTGAATTTATCTATCTATTTGTAAGCTGCTTGCTGCGTGTGTGTGTTTGCTCTTGCATGATGAACGACGACATCTGCACAATTTTTTTTTTGTCTTATCGTTAATGAATGAACAGAAGGTTGAACGTGATGACTTGGCCAAAAATAACATGCGATCACGCGGATTTGCGAAAAAAGAGGCTAAAGCACGGTTTTTATCTGAAATTGAAATTGTTGTTGAATTGAGATCAAAAAATTTAAGGAAGTTTGGAGTTGAAGGTCAAAAAATTAATTTTTCAAGTAAAAATATTTTTTTTTAATGTTAATTAATTTTTATTATTTTTAAGGCTCTATTTTGATCAAATTAATTTTAATTTAAAAAAAAATAAAAATTTAATTAAATTTTAATTTAAATATTTTTTTTAATTAAATAAAAATAAAATATTTCAAATAAAATTTTTAATTAAAATTTTTTTATTTAAATAAAAATTAATTGATTAAAATAAAAGTTACAATTAAATTTTAATTAAAATAATTAATTTAATTTAAATAAAATTAATTTTTCATTAAAATAATTTTTGATTAAATAAAAATTAATTGATTAAAATTTAATAAAAATTTTTAATAAAAATAAATTAAATTTTAATTAAAATAAAATTTTTAGTTGAATAAATAAATTTTTATTAAAATGATTATTTGAGTAAATAAAAAAATAAAATAAAATTTTCAATTAAATTAAAATTAAATAATTAAAATTAAATTAATTTAAATATTTTTTTAAATTAAATTAAAAATAAATTTTAAAAAATTTAATTGAAATAATTTTTAATTTAATGAAAATAAATTTTAATTATTTTTTTTTAATTAAATAAAAATTTATAAATTTAAATTAAATTTAAAAAATATTTTTCCATATTTTTCTTTAAATTTTTTTAAAAATTTTTTAATATTTTTTTTAATATTTTTAAGTTAAAATAAAATTAAAAAAAAAATAAATAAATAAAAATAAATCAAATAAAATGGAGACGCCTTGTACCGCAAAACATTAGGCAACATTTGGAAAATTTTTCACTTGAATTGACACACAAAATGAGTTTACAGCTCAGAATGAAAGCGGGGGGATTAATGTTACACACAATCAACGCCATTTGCCACATCATGTTTATTTTGGTGGTTGAAAACACTTAAAACAGCATCAAAATAGGTCATTGTTGCAATAATGTTGCAAAAATGTTTTATGTTTGGTCGGTTTGTTATTTTTGACATGGAATTAGGTCACTTGAGCGAGGCAAATCCGAAGAAATGGCAAAAATAATTAACGACATTCGATTAATTTAATACCCCCGCCTCCCCCTCCCCACATGAGAGTGCTTTTAATCGTTTATTTAGCTAAACGCACTTTAAAATGCCTCTCAAAACACTTTAAAAGACACTCGTTAACGTCGTCTTCCTGTCCCCATTTCCTCTCTGGCGTGTGTCGTGCTGCGAAATAAGACATGCCATCGTCAAGCGAAGTGTTTTCTCCGTTCAAAACTATTACAATTATTTATCCATACACCCTCCCGGTCGTCGTCGTCGTTGTCGCCGCATGAACAACATGAGAAAGAGACACGAAATGGCATTCGAGGAATTCTAACGATTTTTATAAATGATACGAGGACTGTCGCCATGTATCCTCAAGTAGTTTTTTTTTCATTTCAACAAAAAAAAATCATGAGTCTTCAAGACTTTTTTTTTTAAATTTCAACTTTTGATTGAGTTCGATTGAATTTTTCCAAAAATACCAAAAGCAACTTCATGAAAAAAATGATTAACGGCTCCCAACTGACGTGAAAAAAAAAATTTTTTTTAAGTGTAAAATTCGATAGAAGAAACAAGAAGCGGAACAACCAATAAAATACGTGAAAAACTTGAACGATTTTAATATAAAAGATCATCAATCTTTGCAAAATAATAAAAATAATGATACGAACAAGCGGAAATATTGCAAAAGTTTTCGTGTTTGAGTAGCTTAACGAATGAGGAGGAGGCGGGAGAAGGAGTGTGAAGTGCATCAAAAGTTTTTGAGAATTTTTTTCCATAAGCGCCTTTATAGCAATGACTTTAAAAATCAATTTCTTATAAAAAAAAAATGTTGAAAATTTTCAACGAATTTAAGAATGCTTTTGAAATTAAAAAAAAATATTTTAAATATTAAAAAAAAATAATTATTAAAAAAAAATCAATTTTATTTAAATTAAATTAATTAATTTATTTTTAAATAATTTGTAATTTTTAAATAAATTTAAAAAAAAAATTAAAAGTTATGAAAAATTGAAAATATTTTAAAAGTATTAAAAATTATAATTTTTTTTTTTTTTTAAATAATTTTTTGATGAAAAAAAAATTAAATTTCAAATTATTTTAAATTTATTAAAAATAAATTCAAAAAATTTGAGACAAAAAAAATGTGTAAATAATTTTAATAATTAAATTTAAATAAATAAAAATAAAAAAAAAAATAAAAAAATTAATATTTTAAAAATTATAATAAATATATAATAAATTTTAATTATTAATTAATTTATTTTAATATTTTATTTATTTTTTTTATTTTATTAAATTATTTTTAAATTAATTAATTTATGAATTTCAAGTTTATACGAATTTTAAATAATTTTTGAAAAAAAAAAATTTTTTTTTAAATTAAGTTCTTCTAATTAAAGTTTGTCTAAATTTTTTTATACAATAAATTTTTTGAAAACCTCAGCAAAAAAAATCCAATAATATTGCCATCACTCGAAACAAAGTGCACTTTTTTGCACGAACCGATCACAGCAAAAAACCGAAGAAAAAAATGACTTGCATTATTTAAAATAATTTTTTCTCCATTTATTTTATTTTATTTTTTTTTCCTCTAGAAATAAAATAAAATAAAAATTGAAACACCACCACACCAATCATAAAGTCATATTTTTTTCCTCGGATTTAAATGCTGATTTGCATGTTCATGTCTCATTTAGTGTTACCGAAGAATTGTGAGTTTTCCAATCCATTTACAGCAAAAAAAAATAAAATTATGTAATTTGCAGAAATTTATTGCATTTTATTGCTTTCTGCTGTTTTGTTACATATTATTTATTTAATTTATTTGTTATTGTTCAATCAGAGCGAAAAAAATTCGAAATTGGATTTCCGTGGCTTTGCCTTGAATGCGACACAAAGTTGTTCATTTTTCTGAAAATTTTTATTTTATTAAATAACAACTTTGCTTGTTTTAATGGCACTTTAAATAAAAATTGCCGGAAGCAAATCGTCATTGGGCTCAGAACAATTCAATTAAATTCATCGACAACCGCATGTCATGTGACAAAACCATTAAACAATTTTATTGGCAAAATAATTACAAAATAACATCATCGTCAGCCGGATGTAAAAAAAATGAGAAAAATCGATTGAAAAAATTAAATAAAAATAGTTGAAAAACAACTTTTTTAATTCAACTTGAAATTTTTTTAAACGATTTTCCGTAAAAAGTAACAACAACATTTTTTTTACTTTTTTTCTCCTAAAAGAATGAAGAACAAAATTCTTTTTTGTTGTTAATCCGTAAAATAGTCAAAAGTTTTATCATCTTACTTTGTCGTCGTTCCCGTGTAGCAAAGAGTTCATCTCGTTTAACTTTTTTTTTATCTGCTAAACTATAAATATTTAAGGAATTTCTTTGCTACTTCAACTACTGCTATTACTACTTTTACAGCCTTGCAGCGTTAAATTTTCGGATAAAATTGCTTCGTTTGTGCGTTTTATCTCTTCAGCTAGAGAGCAAAGTAAAATGATGGCAAATTAAAGACAAAATATGAAAATAAATAAATTAAATTAAACGATGTTGTTGATGATATTGTAAATTTTGTCAGAAGCGGCGCGCGTGAGTTGTTCATGAAGAAAACTACATAACTTTGTGAAAACAGCAAAGATTTTTGTGTCTTACGAAAGTTTTGTTATTTAAAATTAATTGAATGAATTTCACGCGAAAGACGGAGAAAGAAGGAAATATTTTAAAATGTTTGTTCATTAAAAAGGCAGATGCGATTACAAGAATTGTTTTTTTATTTTTAAAATAATTTTTTAATTTTATTTAAATAATTTTAAAAATCATTTTATTTTTAATTAAAAATTATTTTTAATTAATTTAAAAATTTTTATTATTTTTTTTTTAATTTTATATTTTTAAATATAAAAGAAGACAATTTTAGTATTATTAAAAGATATTACAGCCCAGTGTAAATTTTTAAAAAATTGAATAATAACTTTTTGCAATTTTTTTTAAATAATTAAAAATTATTTTAAATTTTTTAAACATTTTTCAAAAGCCCAATGCACATTTTAATTTCATTTTCCATCAGACAGCTTTGAATTTTGCCCCAGTTAATATTTTTTGTAAGCTCATAGAAAATTTTATAATTTTTATTCAGTTAACATTTTGAATTTTCAACCTGATGCACATTATAAATTTCATGCCCAGTGCACATTTGAAAATTTTTAATCACATTAATTAATGAAGGATTTAAGTTTAAAATTTTCCTGATTACTTAAATTTTTTTATAAAATCTAAATTTAAATTTATTTGAAAAAAATTAATCAAAAATTTGTTAGAGCCCAATGCACATTTTAACCAGAAATGTCAATTCAAAATTCGACCGTTAAAAATTTGTTTAAAAATTTAAAATTTATTTTTGAACTAAAAACTTCAAATCCTGTCAATTTTTAATCAACTTTGACAGTCAAACAAAAAAAAAACTCAAAAATTTTTCAAAATGTGCACTGGGATTTTTTTTTTCAAGTCATTAAACGTGATATATTTTTATTAATTGCTCCAACCCTTTCATGAAAAACTTTTTATCGGCGGACGATTAAGAAAAAAAGTAAATACCAAACTTTTCTGGAATGAAAATGATTTTAATGGGTTTCCATTAAAAATTCCCTTAAACTGACATAAATTTACATCTTACTTTGCGAAACAGGAAAAGATGGTAAAATATGGATGGAAATAGACAAAAACATCAACAACTAACATTTCTCATAAATGATTCATGAAGGCAAACTCAATTATGCGTGGCGACAGTCATTTTCTTGTGTTTTGTGTGCTTCCTTGAAAGAGTTGAAGGTCTCTCTCTTAAAAGTAAATTAATCGACTAAACTCGAAAAATTAATTGTTCTCCTCAAATCTCGTCTATTTCATTAAATGCAACACGAATTAATTTGCTGTCGAATGCAATATTTTGACATGATGTTTCTCTTCATTGCTCGACGTCGTGTCTCCTGCGGTCGAAATGGTTCGTCGTGCAGTTAATTTGTCCAGTCCAGTCTGGAGTAAATGTTTTCCCATATACAACAAAAACACATTTTGTGGTGTTTCGATGTAAATTATTATGCTAATGTTCTCCCATAATGCTAATTTATTTGACAGGCAACGAATGAGTGAGATACAAAGTTTGTCACGATGTGCCAGTGGACAAGCGAGCAACACTTGAACATAATTACAGGTTGTTATAATCATTCATTCGCACACTCGACATTGGACAGGAGACAAGTTATTGAGTGTTTGACTCGTTTGGCTTGTTTGCTGTTGTGTAAGGGTATAGTGTAATAATAATGGCATCGGAAGTTTGAGGGAAACGCCTGGTTTGTATTGAACAAACAGACAAACAGAATTTGTAAATAAATGAGCGTAGAAAGGGATTTTTTTTCATTGCGTTTTGTGTAAAATTTGGTTTTGAGCGACAGTTAGTCCTTATGTTTTACAAAAACTTACATTGAAATAAAATTTGAAAAAATAAAAAAAAAATAGTTTAAGAAAAGTAATTTTAGTTTGAGAAAATGTAAAATTAATTTGAGAAAAAGTAAATTTGGTTTAACAAAAAAAAATAAATCTAATCAGAGAGAATTACAATAAATAAATCGACAAATCGACAATAAATCAAAAAAATTTTTTGAATAAAAAAAATTTTCAAGATTTGAGATTGATTTTTTTCAAAAAAGTATTTTTAGTTTGAACAAAAACTAAATTAATTATAGAAAAAGTAATTTTGGTTTGAAAAATTTTAAATTAATTAAAAAAAATAAAATTAAAAAGTTATAGAAAAAATTAAAATGAAATTAAAAATTTAAATAATTTTTTTCAAACCAAAATTACTTTTTCTATAAATTATTTTAATTTTTGTTCAAACTGAAATTCCTTTATAAACAAAAATCAATATCAAATTACTTTTTTTATTCAAAAATATTTTTTGGAGATTAAAATTACTTTTTCTGCGATTAGTTTAATTTTTTTTTTACTAATTTAGTTCGAAAAAAAATAATTTGATAAAAAAAATTCAAATTTGGGAAAAAATAAACTTAGTTTAACAAAAAACAAAACTTATCAGATAAAAAGTAATTTTAGTTTGAACAAATAAAAAATTCAAATTAAGAAAAAGCAATTTTGGTTTTAAAAAATTATTTATAGTTAAATGTTAGTAAAAAAAATAATTTGAAAAAAATAAATTTAAATTTAGAAAAAAATAATTTTAATTAAAAAAAAGTAATTTTTGTCTAAGAAAAAGTAAAATTAATCTGCATAAAAAAATTCAAAATGTGCATTGGGCCCTAAAAATCATATTTTTTTAAAAATTCTATAAAAATACGCTTCAATTTCTTCTTTTCACGACAACTTCCAAACCTAATTTGTGCCTATTTTCATCAAAGCGACAAACAAAAGAAAAACAATAATCGAAGTTTTTCACACGGAACAAAAGCGAGTGAAAGTAAAAAAAAGCTCTTCATGCCTTCGTGTATATCGAAAGAAAAATGAGTACAAAACAATGGAAAAAACCAAAACAATTAATTTCGAGTGTTAACAGCTGAAAAAGTGCTACGCTCTTGAAACGTTTTCACTTCACGGCAAAACAAGAGAAACAAATTTAGGAAACAAATTCTCTGCAGCAGCAAAAAAAAAAATGAACGTGGATGAAAAAAAAACACGAAAAAGATGTTACAAAACAAAACATTTTCACTGTTGCTGTCATGATACTTTCGACAGAAAAATTCTCTGTGCAAATATTTATTTTTACAACTTTTAGCTCTCTTTTTCTCTCTCTCTGTTTCTCGTTCTCTTACGGACTTGACAAAATATCAATTCAAGCATAGTCACTAAATCAACAGAAAAATTTCATATTTTCATCCTTCGGTGCCTCCGTTGTTGCTGGAGAAATGACTGAAGTTTGTTACATAACGACACAAAATTCTTAAATTTCATCCAATATTTTATTTTGGGGCGACAGTTCAAGAGAAACCGAGTCAAGCCTCCAAAATATATTGCTTCTGCATTCTTTGCCACATTACACCAGCAGCATGTGCGACTCATTTATTTTGTTTTTTTTTTCGTTTTGCGTGAAAAATTATCCAGATACAAACCAGGAAAATTTCCTCTTTTTCGCCTAATTCCACAATAAACTCTGAACTAATTTCACACGTGTCGTCGTCGTATGTGTAAAAGCGTAACAATGTGATAAATGTTTCGTATTTTCATTCAAAAAGGAACAATGCACCTTCCTTCTCCGTTTGCCCGACAGGTGAATGCCAGGTTTCATGCAATAATGGGTAATAATAACGTAAAGAAAGGAAAAAAAACGAGAGTCAGTGTAATAACAATTATAGATTAAAGGCTTTCGGGTGGATATCCGGCAATATTTTACACGTTTTTACGTTATTTACAGCGAGTACGATGCTGGCTTAATGTTGCACTCGGGCTATAAAATGTAATTATGGAGGTCGTTATGACCTTAAATGTGTTAAGAATTGATTTATTTTTTTCTTTTTTAGTGCATTAAAAAAGTAGTTCAAGTAAATTCATCATTTTAGGGGAGAAAATATGTCAAGTTTATAAAGAAAAAAAATCGATTAAGTAAATTTAATTTATTTTTCTACAATTTATTAAAAAAAACATTTTTATTATTTTTTAAAAATATTTTTTTTTATTAAAAAATAAATTAAAAAAAATTAAAGAAAATTTTTATTTTATTTTTTTATGATTTTATTAATTAAATTTATAAAAAAATAAAAAAAAAATAATTTATTGAAAAAAATATTAAATTTAAATAGATTTATAAAAAAATATTTGAAAAATAAAATTAAATATTAATAAAAAAAATAAAAATTCATTTTGTATTAATAAAAAATTAATTTAATTAAATTATGAATGAATTCTTTAAATTAATTTTAATTTTTTTTTAAATTTAAGTTACTTTAAAATTTAAATTAAATTATAAATTAAATTATTTTTTTTTGATTTAAAAATTTTTAAAATAAAAATTAGTCAGATAATTGAATTATTTTAATTTCTTAAAATTTTAATTAAAAAAATTATAAGCTCCTTTAAAATTTTTATTAAAATTTTTTTTAAATTTAAAAAAATGATTTTTTAATAAATGACTTTAAAATTTTAAAAAATATTAAAGTCATTTAAATTTTAAAAAATGAAATTAATTTAAATAATTAATTAATAATTTAATTAAATTAATTATATTTTTTATTAATACAAAATGAAGTTTTAGTGATTTTTTAAAATCATTTAATTTTAATTAATAATTTATTTTTTAAAATTTTAATTAATAAATAATTGATTAAAATAAAAATTAAATAATAATTTATTTGAATTTTTTAACAAACTCTTTCATTTTTATTTTTTTATTAATTATTTTTTTATTATTTTTCCTGAAAAAAAAAAATATTTTACAAACAAACCTTGTGAAAGAAAAAAAAATCCTCGTTGGCGGTAATTTCATTCAAAAAAGAAAAATTCACCTTAACCACTTAAGAATTTCAAACAAGTGTCTGACAAGAATGCAAACATGTCTCGCACAAACTCGCACGAAAGACAAACAAAAACATGTCAAAAAATAATTTGCTCGACAGAACACCCGAAAAAAGTGTTGCCTGCCAAAAAATGCATTTTACAATTTTTTTTCTGATTTTTTTTTTTTTTTGTTGTAAGCACTTTATACGAAACGACCGAACGACGATGGATAAAATAATAATTAAATTGCATTCAAAGTGAATCTTTCCTCAGCTCGCCTTAATGAATGAAAATCCATCGTCGTTTGTTAGTTTGTCTGACTAATTACTACACAGTTTCGTCGTCGTCGTCGTCGTCGTTTTTGTAAAAAGTTGTACAAAGTGTTTAAATAATCATAAGGTCTTGATAATCTCGCAAAAGAATATGAGACGAAAATAATTGCAGCTCGTAATCGTCTTGTCGTACAACCGAAAATTTTGCGTTTCGTGTTAAATTCTGAGAGAAACACTAATTAGTGTCACTCAAAAATTTCGTCTAATTGATTTATTTGCTTGTTTTAATTCTGAGTAAAAAATTTGTGAATGAAGACATCTCTGCTTGACTGACATGACACCCGAAATATCGATTTTCCGTTCCTTCGTTTGGGGAAGTAACCTTCAAGTTTTTTTTTTACTTCAAGAAATTTTCCGAATCGATTTTCCGTAATGCATTGCCTTTCCTGTGAAAGTTCCTTGTTATTGTATCCGGTGAACATCTACGGCAAAGCAATAAATCAAATGGATTAGGAAAGCACGAGAAAAAAAATTAGTTTTTTGAATGAAGTAAGAGAAAAAACAAATAGAGAAAACCGGACGTCTCCACTTCCTATCTTTATCTTGAGAGAAAAAAAACTTTTAAAACTTTTTTTTTTGTTGTGAAGATTTTGAAGAATAAAAGACCGGAAACTAATTTTATCAAAGTTTTTGGTATGGTCTGGTTGGGGAAAGTGGTTAGGTTAAGAAAATGACCTTTGATTTGACGATTAGTGAAAGTAAAATTGGATTTTGTTGTAATAAATCTAACTAAATTGTTTTAAACTATTGGACCCAGTGCACATTTTAAAATGTTTTAATAAATGCGAAAATAAAATTGAGTTTTGGAATTGGTTCAGTATAATTTATTTTCAAGTTTTAACTTTTTTTAATATATTTTTTAAAATTATATTTTAATTTTTAGACATAAATTATTTTTTTGCCCCAATGCATATTTGAAAATATTCTATAAATATGTATAATGCCAATAAAATATTTTTTTTAGTTTTTGATGAATATATTTTTCATTAAACTGTTCCTTTAAAATTATTTTTAAATTTTATACTAATTTTTTTTTTCATTTATATTTTTGCCCAGTGCACATTTTAATTTTTTTTTAAATTTTTTAATTAATTTTTTTTTTTTTTGAAAAATTGTAAAAATATTTAAAATTTTAATTAATGAATATTTAATTTTCTCACATTTCAAGCTAATCTTTTTTTTAATCAAAAAAAAAACAAAACAAAAAATAAAATGTGCAATGGGAAAATCTATAAAAAATTTCACAAATACTTTTGCCAAGTGCACATTTTATTTTTTTTAATGTTAAAAAAAATCACTTGTTTAATATTTTTTTTTTAAATTTTATTTTTCAATGATTTCTTTAACCTATTAAAAGAAAATATCATTTCTAAATTTTATGCCCAGTGCGTATTTCAAAAGATTTTAATTTTTTTTTTGAGACATTATAAAACAATCGAAATTATTAAATAAGTTATTAATTTTTCCCAATGCACATTTCAAGCTAATAATTTTTTTAATTAAAAAAAAATAAATAAATAAAATGTGCAATGGGAAAATTTATAAAAAAATTCACAAATACTTCTGCCTAGTGCACATTTCATTTTTTTTGAATATTAAAAAAAAATCACTTATTGAATAATTTTATTTTTTAATGATTTCTTTTACCATTTAAAAGAAAATATCATATCTAAATATTAGGCCCAGTTCACATTTTAATATTTTTTCAAAATTTTTGGTAAGTTGTTTTTTGAAAAATTTTAAAAAAAATCAAAATCTATGGAATAAATAATTAATTTTTCCCAATGCACATTTCAAGCTAATAATTTTTTTTAATTGAAAAAAAAATAACAAATAAATAAAATGTGCATTGGGAAAAAATTACAAATTTCACAAACCAATACTCCTCATCCTCTCGTAACAGACAATAGACCCTGACAAAAGGACAATAATTTCCTCAACCTTTATAAAATAAAAGCAAAGTAACCATTAGTCAATATGACTTTACTTTACACTTCATTTCATTTTATTTCCTTTTATTTTCTATTCAATACACTCTCTCTCTCTTGTCACAATTTCTTTTTTCCTTTCCAACCAAAATTGATTCAAGCAGAGAACCATGAAAAATCGAATTATTTTATTAAAATGTCAAATGTTTCGTTATGAACTTTCGAAAAAAAAAAATGACGGGAGAACATCGGAAAAGAGAATGAGTTAATTGGTCATATTTTGATTGATTTTACGTGGAGACGCCCGGTTCTTATTACATAATTGAACATTTGAATGAAAAAAAATGGGTCGATCCGAAATTCAAGTGCGCTTTAATTGGTTTTTTTTTTGTGAGATTGCGGTGAAATGCAACACAAAATAAACCGAAAAGAAATTTGAGTTTATTCGTCGTTCGTTCTAAATTCGCGCTATTTTTGTTTTATTTATAAATAAATGCACATAAAACCGATACTAAATCGCGTATTTATTTCAATTATTATTATTTTATTTTATTCTCACTCACAGAAAATTCATCTCACGTTGATTGGATTTTTCACGCGCGCACGAACAATTGGGCGAAAAAAGTGAGTGTTTAAAGTAAAAATAAACAAATAGTTCTGCGTGCGTGCTATTTATAGACCGTTGCTTGTAGTAATAACCGCAGACAGAATTTTTTTTCTGTTCTATTTACTACTCTGACACTTTGTGTTTATTTAATTCGTGATAATTAAGGCAACAAATGAACCGTTTTGGGATTAAAATTAGTCTCAAAGGTGTCGCGACGAGTTGCTTGATCGATTCATTGACCTGAAAAGTAGTTACTTGGCCCAAAATTAACCCATTTGGCAGTGGTTGTTTTGAAAAAAAATTTCTATTGTTGTCTGAAATGTTCCACAGCTGTGATGACAATAAAAATACAAAAAAAAAATTCTGTGGGTGCATCGAAGTCTGTCTGCGTTGCGAGACACAACAAAAAAATGCTCGATCGATGTCAAGTTCTGTTTGTGGTTTTTTTTATATTTTGAGTTAAGTTATTTTATTTTACAGATTTTGCATTTTTGTGTCGAGTATTTTGGCAGAGAGAAATTTAAATTGGTATTTTAGTCGAAATATTTCGATTGTTTCGAGAAATCGATTTTTTATTTATTTTTTTTTTTTTGGTTTACAAGAGCGTTGACAATAATTTTTTTATTTGTTGATATTTTCAGGAAAAATATGTACTAAAAAAAATATTCGAAATATTATTTTTTAAAATTTAATAAAATAATTTTGTTCGGATTTTCTGAGCAAAAATTATTAAAAATAAATTTTAACCACGTGGTTATAGATTTTTACTGAGATCATCAGAATCTTTCAGATATACAAGCCAATTTTTTTTTTTGAAAAAACATATTCGAAATTCACTTTTTATATAAAATTTTTAAAAAAATTTAAAGAAAACTTCAAAAATAAGATTCTTTATTAATTTAATTATTTTTAACCACGTGGTTATAATTTTTTAATTTTCTTTTAGAACGTCATGATTTTTCAAAATAAAAAAATCCATTTAGAAGTATTAAAGAAATTAACAACATTAAAAAGAAAAACGTACAGATATTAATTTAAAAAATATTAATATATCGAGAAAAAAATATTGAACCACGTGGTTAAAAATTTTTTTTTGAAATTTCTTTCAGAATCTCAGGAATTCTCAAAATTAAAAAAAAAATAATTCAAAATTATTAAAAAAATTAACAATATTAAGAAAAAAAACTTAATAAAAAATAAATTAAAAATAATTTTAAAAAATTTAAAATATGGAGAAAAAAAAATTTTAAACCACGTGGTTAAGTATTTTTTAATTTCTTTCAGAATTTACACATTCTTTAAAATAAAAAAAATTATTTATAGAAAAATTTTCAACAAAACTTCTGAATATAAAAAAAAAATTATTGAGAAAAAATTTGTTGAAATTCATTGAAAATTTAAAAAATAAATTTTTTGAACCACGTGGGCTATGAATCTCAAAAATATTGTTTAAATTTAATTTTTATTTTTTTTAATTTTAAATAGTTTATATTTGGTAAAAAATTTAAATAAATTTGTGAAAAATCCGGAAAATCCGTAAAAAAATTTTCCGAGTTTTCCCAATTTTATTTTTTTTTCTAAAATTAGACAAATTGAACCAATTTGAACATTTTTTGATCATTAAACACTCTTTAACCCATTTAAAAGAAATTAAAAACGAAAGAAAATTTTAACGTAACATGAAAAAAAAAAAACTATTTTACGTTAAATTAAACAAAATTGATTACATTATTAGTGCGAAAGTCGTTTTTCACGCCGTGATTTGTTACAAATAATTACACGGCTTCATTTTTTTTTATATCTGGCGCGCAACAAATTATTTCAAAAGTATTGCGGTTTAATTCAAACAATTATCATCATTGTCGTCGTCGTTTTGTTTCGTCGCCATGCAAAGTATGAGGAAATATTCTCCTCGCGAGTCACGTTTCTTTAATTGTATTTTTATGTCTTGCGTTAATTTGCCATAAAATCAGCATATTGATTGCGTCGAAGAGATTTTCTCGCAAATTAACGGGATTTCACGTAAAGTTGATCGTGAGAAACCAGAGAGCTCCACTTGTAAAGAAAATTTTCGAAGGCGACCAATTTAAAACTTAATTCATTTTCCAGGCGATAAAGCAACTTTAGTGGTCTGTCGAGGAGAAACAAATAAATAAAAGTTGTGCAAGAAGAAGAAGAAGCACAAAACGTAACAAAGGAAAAATGTACAAAAATACTTTTATGTGACATTTTTCATTCGAATGCAATTCAAGCACCCGATATAAAATCTATCAATCATTCTGTGTCTCTGCTTTCGTTCCTCGTATGTTCGTGTGTCGCTCTGTCTCTGCCATGAGAAAACAATATAAAATATAATTTTGTGACATTGTTGTTGTTTATTATTATTGCACTTTAAGCAGAAAGCCCCGCAGTTATTTGTGTGATAACGAACAAAAGAGACGGAATAGTAGTAAAATTTCCTCAGTGCAGCATCTAAAAGATAAATAAATAAAATATTTGTGACACAGAAAATGATATTCTGAGGAATTTGTCGTCATCCGTTTTCTCCTGAATGACGAACAAGTGAAGCATAAAATAATTTTCAGCTTAAAAAAAAGAAGAAAAATTTTTTTCAAACACAAAAATATGCCGAAAAATAGACGAAAACGAACGTAATATGCGAAATTTTTACATTTTTATCTACGCGAGCAGCAACTATGACAATAAAGGCGGATTATCTCCGTTATTACAAAAAAATTTTTGGCGGTGAAATGAGAAAACCACCACCGTAGATTATGCAGATGATATTAGTGGCTGGAGGGTAAGTAACAAATCGCTTCATTTTCATTTAAATAAAAAATTTGGTTTAAAATTTTAAAAGGCTTGTGGATTATTTAAAAATATGTAAATAATTCAAAAGGTTTAAAAAAATGCAATTATTTGTTGAAATAATTTTTTTCAGCAATTGAAAGAGTTAAAAAGTTATGAAAAATTCTTAAATTTTAAAAAAATTTTAAAAAATTCAAAGAAAAATTATATATGTTTTGAAAAATATCAAAATAAAAAAAAATTAGGAAAATTAAAAAAAATATCATAAAATTCATAGAAAAATGTTTAAAAATTTAAAGAAAAATTTGGGAATATTTTGTGAAAAATTTTAAATTTAAATTTTTGTTTTAAAATTAAATTATTTTAAAATGAATAAATTTTCTAAAAATAAAATTTATGAAAAATCGAATCTATAGAAATATTGGAAAGATTGGAAGGATCAAAAAAAATTCAAAAAATTTTCCAAAAATTGAAATTAATTGAAAAACTTCAATTTTTTAAAAATTATTTTTTTTTTTTAATTTTTTAAAATTTTTTTTTTATAAAAAAATTTAAATTGATAAATTAAAATTTATTATTAATTAATTTTAAAATTCAAAATAATTAATATTAATTTATTTAATTAAATAAAATTTTAAAATTAAATTAAAAATAATTTATAAACTATAAAAATAATTAAATAAAGTCAGAAAAATGAGAAAATTTTGGTTTAATATTTTTTAATTTTTTTAAATTAATTTTAATTAAAAAAAAATTAATTTAACTTAAAAATTTTTTAATAATTATAAATTTTTAATTAATAATTTTTTAATTTTTGATAATTAAATTTTTTGAAATTAAATTAAAAACTTAATTTTTCAATTAAAAAATAAATTATAAAATAATTAAAAACTTGATTTTTAAAAATTTTTTTTAATTAAATTCATTTTTTGTTGGTATTAATTAATTATTTAATTAAAATTAATTATTTAACTATTTTTTATTTAATAAATAAATTTTATTTAATTTCTTTTAAAATAAAAACTAAACAAATTAAACTTCTTAAAACTTTTTAAATTTTCTACGTTTGACCAAACATTAAAGTGATAAATAAACCCTTTTATCGCCATAATCTACTCTAAATAAAAATCCGCATTGCCATTTAGACGAAGCACGAACTAAAACAATCATCATCATTCCCGTCCTCCGTGATGTATCCGTGCGGGACTTTGGGAATAATACCAAATAAAACTGAAACAAAAAAAAAGTACATTGTGTAAAAAAGTATCTCCGATAGGAAGCGTGCCAAAAATCGACGATGACGACGACGACAACCAGCACGGGACGTGAAACTGAACATTGTGTATTATTTATTATTTCGAATGACGTGTCAAAATACTTTTATCGACATTTTCATGCCTTTTGCTTTTTTTTGTTTTAATTTTTACGAGTTTCAAAAGTCATAAATTTGCAATGAAATAAACCAGGCGCGTCTGTGTCTAATCTAAACCGGCGATTTTTTCTCTACTTTGTACTTGTAATTAATGGGCGGTTATGTAAATCTCGTTACCTTTTTAATCTTTTTTTAAATCTTATCTGGTGAAGAAAAAGAAAAATAACCCAGACTGCGACAAGGGAGGCAAATTGCTATGATTTGACAGGTACAAAAGATGATAATTAATTATTTTCACCTCCATAGAGCACGTAATCGGTGTACATAATATAGATAATTTGATCAAAAATAAAATTATGAATTTTAGGAGTTTCGAAAATATTTATTGAGGTTAAGATACGTGCGAGAAATAATTTTTTTTTTTTTTGTCATGAAATTTTAATTTTCATATATTTAAAAAAAAAGTTTAAAATTGTTTAAAAAAGTTTATTTAATTTAATTAAATTTATTTTTTTATAAAATTTAATTAAACCTTTTAAATTAATTTATTTAATTATTAAATTCTAATTTTTTTAAATATAATTTTATTTATTATACAAAAAAAAAGATTTGAAAAATTTTAAATTTGATAAATAAATAATTGAATAAATTAAATTAAAAGATTGAATTAAATTTTATAAAAAAAAAATAAATTAAAAAAAATAGAATTAAATTTAATAAAAAAATACCCATAATTTAAATTTTTGAATTTTATTAATTTTAATGTTTAATATTAATTTTTTTAATTAATAAAAAAATCTCTCCAACCTCCTTGATTGATTAAAATTATCAATTTTGATAATTAATTTTTTATTTCTCTTGTTTATTCTCATTCTTTTATTTATTCTCATTCAATAAAAAATATTGTTTCAAAAATAACATTCATGATTTTTATTTGTGTTAAAAAAAAATTATCATTAAACAAATTTTTTTTTTCCAATATTTTCTTGTAATTTATAATTTTTATAAACGAAACATGGTTCTAAAAAATAATAATAAAATTTAATAAAAATTCTTAATTTATTTAATTTAAAAATAATTAATTAAAATTAATTTTATAAAAAAAATAATAAAATGAAAATATTTTAATTAAATAAAAATAAAAAAAAATAAATAAAAAAAAAAATTAAATGAATAAAATGAAATAAAATTTAATTAAATTAAAATATTTTTTTATTAATAAAATAAAATTTAATTTTTAAGAAAATATATTTTTATTATTTAAATTAATTAATTTTTTTTATTAAAATAAATTTTAATTAATTTTTTAAAACAACTTCTGTCTAAATTTTGTTAAAAATAAAATTATTAAAAAAAAAAAATAAAAAAAAATTCTCACACAAAAATCTCACAAAACACGAATTTTTCACAATGCCCAATACACTACCGCGAGAAATAGAGCGTAAGAAGCTAATTAGATCACGATGATGATAACAATTATCGTTAAACGCGGAGACAGGTGTCACTTCACTTTCGCTTCGAAAATTATTTTGTGGATTTCCCTCACAAAATAAATATTTTTTATATTTTTTTTTCTTCCATTTTATCCATCGCTTAATGGACATCTCAAATTTAATTTAAAATTTTCTGTCAGATTTTTCGATAAATTTTTGCCGTTATCTTGTCACGCTGCGGCATTAATTATTTGTATGCACTTTAATTGAAGGCTAGTTTTAAATTTATTTTTCATGTTTTTTTTTTTAAATTTCATATCACGCCAAGCCATCCTTGACGGATTGTGGATAAATGTCCGCTTTAAATGAGTTATTTATTAAATTTATAATTTTCCCACGCATATTAATTCGCAATACCTACATGCCAACAGAAAATCGAATTTAAATTATTATCAATTCAGGCGGCTTATGCATCACGTGAATAAAGTTTGAAAAAGTGTTCAATGCAAAAAAAAAATGGGAAAATTTCTCTCTCGGAAAAATTAATTTTGCTCTCTCTGTGAGATTTTTCGTCGTTTAACGCATTGAACAGATGTTTTCGATGCGAGAATTTCTCCGCTTCATCGTTTGAACGTTACTTTGAGCTATTTTTAGCACCATTGTTCACAACATTTTCCGTGTCAGAGATGAAATGCCGGTATTTTGGGGAGCATGCGTCGTATTGGACAACCACTTTTCGTTAGAAATTGCAGTAAATTCCCCTTTTTACGAGAAAATCTCGTCTCTCCTTGAACGAAAAAAAAATTTTTTGAGGAGAAATGAGTTCCGGTGTTCATTTTATGGGCGCTGAATGTAAACAGAAAATATTTACGTCAGAAGTAATTCATAAATTTTATGAAGGAAGTTTATTCAGCAATACCGAATTTTTATTTTTTGGTAAACATTGAGGCGACTTGAAACTTTTTTCAATTTTTGTTGCCATAAAAACGGGACCAAAAGTTAAACTTTATTGAGTGTATAAAATTAATTACTCAATTTCCGGAAATCCGCATGATTTTTTTCAAAAATTTATTGCACAAGAGAAGTCATGCAATTAAAGTCCACAAAGGTCTTTTGTCTCGTTTCTCATGAAAGTCCATTAAAAATTCATTGAGTGGAAACGTTTTTTTTTTGATGATGTCCGACTATTAACGATGAATGACAGACATTTTTATAGACAACTTTTCCAAACAAGAGCCAAAAATAGACGCGCACTGAATGGATTATTCCAAAACAAATTGTGGCGACATGCTTGCCGGTGTGAGAGTCTTTGACGAAATCTATGAATTTATTTTTATTTTTTTAAATAAGAAAAAATAAAGTTTGGAAAGTGATTCATTGAAATTGACGTTTTTTTGGGAAATTTCTTACTAAAATTAACTTTTTTATTAAAATTTTTCTATGTCAATTAATTTATATTTTTTTTTCGTTTTAGGTAAGTACCAGATTTATCTGTGAAATTTTTCGTGATTTGATATTTGATCGAGTTGCAAGTAAGTAAAATTTAAAAAAAATAATTTTTCTTCAAAATAAAACTGACCCAGTGCACATAATTTTTTTAATTTTGAATTCAATTCGAATTTGAGCCCAGTTTACATTCTAAAATATCTCCACAGAAAATATTTTAAAATTTTTTATCAAAAAAATAATAAAAATTTTTCTTAATGAACATTTCTAATTGTTGACCCAATGCACATTTTAAAATTTTTGTCTATGAAAGTTTTGAGTTTTAGTCCCAGTTCACATTTTTAATTAAATTTAACTAAAATTTATTATTTTAAATATTTAATATTTTAATATTTATTCAATATTTTAGAATTTTAAATGTAAGCCCAATGCACATTTCGAAATTTTATGTTACTAATTTTTAATTAATTTTCACATAAGATATTAAACTCTCATCAAATTTTAAATCATCTGATTTGAATTCTAATATTTTTTTTTTTTTTTTTTCTATTTAAAAAAAATAAATTTTAAGCCCAGTGCACATTTCAAATTTTTGACCCGATACACAATTAAAAATTTCTTTGATTTTTGAAAATAAACCCCAGAAAACATTTTAAATTGTCATTAAAATTTTAAATTCAGATTTTAACCCCAATGCACATTTTTAAAATTTTGACCCAATAAACATTTAAAAATTAAAGCCCAATGCACATTCAGAATTTTTTTTCTGAAGTTTTTATCAGAACGACTTGAGATTTCGCATAGAACGAAACTTTTCCTTCAAAATGCGGAAAATAAAATTTAAATCTAACAATAATCTCTTCAGAGACACATTAGAAAAGCAAAAAGGCGATAAAATATCGATAAACTTCCCATTTATAAACAGGGCTCGAAACTCGTATATCTCAATACTTTTCCTCAATAAATTCACTAGAGCCTGGCTTTTGTCACGGCATGAATACAAAACAAACAAAATTTATTCACCTGAGTCTCGAGCAAGACATCAGACGTCGATAAACGAACAAACAATCTTATCTCGAAACGACTTGGAGATCTTTTGAATTCATTCAATTCTATTTATAGGCAAGAAAAAAACTTTTCTTTGCTATTTTCCTCGACGACATAAGAAGGAGTCAAGTGCGTTTCTCATGAATACATTCATGAGTTTTTCCCTTTCTTCTGGAAAGTCGTGTGTGTCACATCACGTGGACGACGACGAAAGAAAGCCATAACTCACAACAGCACTACACTCAAATGCCACTAAAGTGCTAACATTACACACTTTCAAAAGGAAAAAGTCTTTCTCATTAAGTGACAATTTGAGTACGAGCACGTAAGAAATGAAATTTACTGTCTTCAGCACTGCAGTATAAGACATAAACATTTTTTTCTTGCTCTCTCTTTGTATACTGGAAATGTGTCTTGTGTGGAAAACATTTAACGAGCAACAATCTTTTTGAAGTGTTATGCGACTTTTTATTTACTTCATGATGGGACAAGTTTGGAATTTGGTTTGACCTACTATTGGAGAAATTTTAAAGGAGCTGAAAATATTTTTAGAGGCTTTATTTTGAGTTTTAAAGTGATTAATGAGAAAATTTTATAAACAGAAAATTTCATAATTTGAAAAATTAAAAAAAATGAAATTAAGCGCCATCTAGCGGTTCTTAATAAATTTACTCAATATAGAGGGCGCTCTAGCATCTTCTATTTAATCGTTAGCTCTTTAAAATTACTCATTAATGTTTTTTGAACATCTTTAATGGACTTAAGACCCTTGAAAGAGATACAGATAGAGCTCTTTGAAATAATTTAGGGGTCCAAAGCCAAGAAAAAAATCTTTCAGGGTCCCTCTTAGGACCTTCGAAAAAATTTTCTTCCATGAAAATTTAAAGTTCTTTCAAGAAAAATCTCAGATAAACTTGAAATGAGCTTTTTAAGTCCTTTAAATAATTTAAGACCTCCTAAAAAATCTTCAATGACCCCATTGAGACCCTATTAAGACCCCTTACTTTCTATTGAGCTTTCAAGCTCAACTTTGAAGCTTTTCAACTTTGAGACTTTTAGAAAAAAACCTTCAGAAAGTCTTTAAATATTTTTTTAAAAAAAATTTAAGACCCTCTTAGGACCCTAAAGCTGCGTTTTTTGTTCAAATAATTTACTTTTCGTTTTAATTTAATTTTAATTGAATTTTTTTCTATTATTTTTTTCGATAAAAATTGAAACCTTAGCAATCAAATATGAAGTAAAATCAACACAAAACAGACAAATCTCAAAGGAACAAAAATTTTCCATTATCAAAATCCTTCAAACCAAACATTCCGTTAACGAACTATAAAATTACCCCCTTTTTGTTGACATTCTTGTGACACTCTTGACATTTAACAACGTTTCTCTCATTAAATTTTAAACGTTTTGTCCCACATTCTCAAACAAAACAAATCTAAAGCTCTCACTTTCTCTCATCTGTTTTTTTAAATTTCCCCTAAAAAATTTTTCTCCTTCAATTTTCCCGTTGTTATGAAAATTTGAGTTACCCAAAAAGTTCATCCAAGAAAATATGTTGGCACTTCCGTAATTTTCTGCTGAATATCGTACGTCTCGGCGGCAATTGACGGTTGTACTCTTTCAGTTAAAGTTGTTATTTGTCAGTTGAAACTACTTGATCGTAGACTAGTCACGGTAAATAAATTCACGGAAGACTTTTTGTTGGCTTTGTTTGTGGCAGAAAAAGAAGAAGAAAGTGGTTCGATATAAACAAAATTAAAAAAAATAATTAAATAAAAAATAATAATTAAATAAAAAAAATTTAAAAAAAATTAAATAAATTTTTAAAAAATAATTAATTAAATGAAAAATGAACAAAAATTAAGAAAAAAATTAAAATTTAAAAAAATTAAAACAAAAGAATTTCAGTGAAAAAAAAAATAAAGAAAAAAAATCAATTTCTAATCCGATATAAAAAGTGCATTCGATGTAAAATAATAACAAAACTGCAACAGCTCAGTGTAAATTAATTAATATTTTTTTTTGTTTCTGAATAAAATGAAAACACATCACATCACAACGCAGAAATTGTTGATACATTCTGAACATGAAAACAGTCGAGAAACGTGATTAGTGTTGCGATGTTAACTTCTACTTACATGATATTAAATCGCTCACTCACAGGAGTTGTCTTTGTTTTTGTTTGTATTAGTGTCGTGTTCAGGTCTAATGAATCTAAAAAGGGATTACGCGAGAAAAGGGAATTAAAGCTGTTCATCATATGTGATTCGAACGAATGAAATGAATAGAAATAATGCATGAAAAGAGCATTCCGGAGAGAATTAATTGTTGAATTTCACGAGAAAAGGATTGATTTTTTATTGAAAATTCGATATTCGAGATAAAATGAATGAAAATCTCACTTTTAAATGAAAATTATCGGATTTTATTGAAAAATCTAATTTTAGAATTATTTTGAGTTCAAAACAGGACTTATTTAAAAAAAAGTTAAAAAAATTTAACCACGTGACTTAACCCAGTGCACATTTTTAAAAATATTTTAAAATTTTCTACCCAGTGAGCATTCTAAATTTTTGACATGAAAAAAGTTTCATTTTTAGACCAGTGTGTATTTTAATTTTTTATCCCAATACACATTTTTAAGTTAATGTACATTTAATAAAAAAGGGCTCAAGTTGACCCAGTTGACATTTCAATTATTTTTAAAAAATTTAGAAATAATTTTTTAGAAAAGAAATTTTTGCCCAGTGAACATTTTAATTTTTTTCATCATAAATTTTTTTTAGTTTAATTTCAGAAGAAAATATTTGAAAACTTTTGCCCAGTGAGCATTTTAAATTTTTTATCTACAAAAAAATAATTTTTTGAACTTTAAAAATTTACCCCAATGCACATTTAATACTTTCGTCCCAGTGCATAATTTAAAATGTTTGCCCAATGCATATTTAATTTTTTTTTATCAAAATATGGTAGAAATTTTCATACGATATTAAAGTTGTTGCCTTGAAAAATTCTCGTGAATAAAAAAATGATTGAAATTTGATCAAAAACATAGCTTCAGGTGATTTTTCGTGCCATATTAATGTTTATTTTCCATAAATACACTTCAAGCAATTCCATGAAAAACTCACATGTCGAATTTATGCTAAAATTTGTTTCGACGTCCATTTAAATAAATTGTCATTGAACAAAAAAAAATAAAATAAAATTTCTAGACTGACACCACCATTGTTGCCTTTTAACGACCAAACGGATTTATTTACATCATTACAGCAGAATTACTTCTACATTTTTTTTTATTTTCACGATGCCAGTTACACAAGTACACAAATAAATTAAAATAATTTTCCGAACATACACAAAAGAAAAGAATTTGCCGCTAAAACACAATACGGCATCGTTCGGCATCAAGAAAAATACAAAAAAAGCACGCAATGCATTTTTCCGTCTTATTCATGTTTTGTTGTCGTTTCGAAAAAAAAACTACAACAGCAAAAAAAAAAAAGTTTTCTTGCACCATAAAAATCGACCCATTATGCCGTTTAAACAGTCGTCACGTCATAAAAATAAGACACAACAACAACGAAAAAAAAAATCTCAACGCCATTAGTTTAAATTTAATTTTTCTAGGTCACTAACTTTAAATTTATCCAAAATGAGAATCACCTCGCCTTGTTATTCGACCCGACTTACGACACTTGCCGTTTTCTGATAAAAATCTTGTTTATTTTTTTTCTTGCTTTTTTTTCTTTCTCGTTACTAATAGCAGTGCCATGCCACATTAAAAATGCATAAATTATACAGTAAATTATTGTTATTTTTAAAATATATGGAAGAAAAAAAAAGTGAACATATTTTATGGAAGTTATGACAAGCACGTATGCACCGATATCAGAATCAAGGTGTTTTCCGGACAATTTTCTTCGTTTTTTTTATTTAAAAAGAAAAGATAAAGACGTGGTCGTGATATTTTTAAAAAATTATTTTAAATAAATTGAAAAGTGATTTTTTCATGAAAAATTTAAATAAAAAAAAATCAATGTCAAAGTTATCAATATTTTTATGAAACTAAATTTTTTTTATAAATTACCAAATAAATATTTAATTAAAAAAAATAAAATTAATTTAAATTAATTATTTTTAAATTTATTTTTATTATTTTTTATTTGTAAATTTAAATTTAAAAAATAGTAAAGA
Organism: Culicoides brevitarsis; assembly: GCF_036172545.1. Lineage (NCBI taxonomy): Eukaryota > Metazoa > Arthropoda > Insecta > Diptera > Ceratopogonidae > Culicoides > Culicoides brevitarsis. The sequence goes on along the minus strand of NC_087087.1, from coordinate 30,017,007 downwards.
AATTTATTTTTTAGGAATAAAAAAAATATTTTAAATAAATTGAATTAATTAAATAATTTTCAAATGATTAAATATTTATTATTATTAATTTAAAAAAAATTAAAATTAATTTAATTTAATTATTTAATTTTTTTTATGAATTTAAATTAAATTAAATAAAAAAGTAATAGAGAAATTTATTTTTAAAAAAATTTTTAAAATAAATTGAATTAATAAAAAAAAATAAATTTATTAAATTAATTTTTAAAAAAAATTAAAATTAATTTTTATTCGATTTTTAGTCAATTTTTTGTTAATATTTTGCACAATATTATAAATATATTTTTATAATTAATAATTTTATTATTTTTATTTATTATTTAATTATTATTTATTTAATTAATTTTTCAAGAATGAATTTTTATCATTTTTTTTGTTTTATATAATTTTAGAATAAAAAATTTAAATTAGATTCTTCATAATTTTATTAATTTAAATTTAGCAACATATTTTCGACCTTATAAAATTTTTCAAAAATAAAAAAAAAATATGAAATTTCATATTTTTATTTTTAATCGGTGAATATTATTTTAGTTTATTTATTTATACAATTTATACAATTTATACAGAAATATATGAACTTTTAATAATATTTTTTAAATAATTATTTAAGGTAAAAAAAGTAGATCTCATAAAAAAATTCAAATAATTATGAATTTATAAACTCAAACAATTAATTTAACTCAGATCTAAATAATTTTTAATTGAACACGAACAATGAAGTGGTCTGGAAAGTTTTGATTCGTATTATTTAACTTTTCTATTTCAAAGAAAAAAAATATCAAATCAAAAAAAAATTAATTATAAGTATAGTTTTAAAAATTTTGCCAAAAAAAAAATGCATTCAGCTATTATTAACTTTTGAAATATAAATCACTTTATCACTTTTCCCGTAACATCACTCTGATATCCATTTTCGTCGTTTCATGCGAATTCTATTTTTAACCTGTAATCTATGACAACCACAAAATTACTAGAACCCCATTTCCAACCATTGGTGTGGTAATTACAAACCTCATATAATTATCGTAACTTTTAATTAACAAAAAAAAATTATTCTTCACAACAAACATTGGTCTAAAAATTCAATTTTCCCATATTTGTCGTCCATAATTGAATTAATTTATTGCATCGGGCCTTTTGGAAGTTGTTGTTGTTAAATTTAAATTTTCTGCCATATTGTGACGTCGTAATTGAATTTCATGTCATTTGAGGTTGACTTTTGTGTGATGTCAGAAACATGTCAAAAAATTTCCAAGAAAACCCGAAAATATCCTTTTGTGGCATCAATCGATGTTGTTGCTATTATTGTTATTATTATGAAGTCACTTTGTACCAGTAACACACATAACGACGCTCAACACGAACAGAAGACACACACGCGGCATAATGTTGCATTGCAGATATGTCTTTTGTTGCTACTGTGCTTTATTCTTTGTGTCATGAATTCGCCTCTTTTTTAATATTAAATTTTATTTCAAAAAAAAAAAAAAGTACGAAAGACGAAACGAAGGGAAAAAAAGGAAAAAATCTATATTATTTATGTATTTAAAATTTATCGCTTGTATATTTTTTGAGTTCGTGTCGTATCGTCGTGGTTTGTTTTTTTTTTTTATTTTTTTAATGAAACCATGCATCACATGTGTGTATTTGTGTGATTCTTGCAAATTTTTTTTTTTTTTGGCAAAACGACATGAAATTTGTGCAGGAAATCCTTTGGTACTTACTGCTGCTACTGCAATTGCCATGGCGGGAGTTTAAATTTTTGATCAGATTTATCTGATTTTTCTACTTTTTTTGAAGTAAATAATTAAACAGCTAGAACAAGTAATTTTTTACACGGAAACATGACCTATCTAGAACAAAAAAGTATTTTTTACCGTTATTTTTTTCTAATTTTTTTTTTTTTTTGATGAAATTTGCACTGGGATGAAAATTTTATAATGTAAACTGGGATCAAATTTTAATTTTTGACATATTTAATAGAATTTTTTAAAAATATTTCCAAATGCGCATTGGGACTCAAATTTTAAATGTTCAATGGTATAAAAATTTTCAAATGTGCACTGGGATGAATTTTTTGAATATATGAAATTTTAAAATGTAAACTGGGACTAATTTAAAGTTTTAAGTTTTGACATATTTGATGAAAAATATTTGAAATATTTCATGAAATGACATATTTAGAAATAAAATAATATCTAAAATGTGCATTGGGACTCAAATTTAAAATGACAAAGTTTTTTCAAATGTGTACTGGGTTGAAGTTCAAAAATATTTTGTATCGATTTAAAATCTTAATTTAAACAATTCACTATGAAATAGTGTCAAAATTTGAATTAATTGGTAATTCTGAAATGTGAACTGGGTCTTAAATTCAAAATTTATATTAAGAAAAATTTAAAAATATGCACAGGGATTAAATTAAAGATTGAAGGACAATTTTTGAATAAGTTTTGAATTTAGCATAAAATTAATAAAAAAAAAAAAATTAAAATATTCATCAATTAAAAAACTTAAAAATGTAAACTGGGCCAAAAATTTTATAATGTAAGTTGGGTTAAAAAAACAAAAAATAAATTATAAATTGAATAAAATTTCTTAATATTCTTAATTCAAAATGTGCAATGGGTCGAAAAATCCCAAGATAAATTGAAGAGAAAATTCAAAATGTACACTGGGATATGGTCACGTGGTTAAAATTTTTATATTTAATTTTTTCTGAAAATCGAATTTCATTAAAATTAACGTCAAAACATAATAAAATTAATCATGTCGTAAAAAAAATTGATTAAACTTGAAAAATAATCCGCACATTTTTACATAATCCACTCAACGTTCCGTCGAGTTACAAAAATAAACAAAAACAGTCAATCCTTTTACGATTATTGTCTGTGTTTTGCTGCATGGCAATAAAAATGTGTGTGTTTCGTGTGAACGTAATCAAAGTCTCGTCGGAACGTCTGTCAAGCATGAATCATCGAACATATTCCTCCGCACGTTTCGCGAAAAAAGGGCCCTGAAGAAAAGAAATTCATCAAAGCTGCAAGGAACTAATAAATAAAAAAAAGTAAAGTTAGCTCGTTTTATCCGTCAGTCAGGTAAAACTTGAGAGATGGATTGAATTGGATTGGATATGGTAACGAGCGCCACAAAAAAATCAATAGAACGGAATAATTTATGAATCAACAATAACAAAAAGTGTATGTACGGTACAAATGTGGTTCAAATGTTGAAAACTCGATGAGTTGAATGGAACTAACATTTTTTCTACAGAAACTGTGCGGAGGTAAAGTGATGATGACATGGAAAACCGAGTGAAAGAGGCTTCCTGGCAAATGGATATTTTATGTCTGTTTACCTAACAATTCTTCGTCTTGACCATCACTGTCACACACGGAAAATTTGTCATCGTTTGACATTCTCTTTCTTTGTTACTAAAAGAAAAAACAAAAAAAAAATAAAATAGATAAAATAAAATTAATGAAGCACAAAAAGTCCTTGGTTTTGGCAGTTATTTAAATAAATTATTCGTTAGACACGTGGTTTGGTCAATTTATTACCTGAAAATTTGCTTGAAAAGCAATAAATTTTCATTAAAGACTTAAATAGTGAAATCCATACATTTTTTGTAACGCAATAACTTGAAGTTATGTTTGACAAAAAATTGTTTGGTTTGTCCTAAAAGGTTATTTTTAGCCTCTGGAAGGTTTATGAGTTAAAATATTTTAAAAATAATCATTAAAAACTATGGAAATTGAGAAAATTGAATTTATATTTATATTTATATTTATATTTATATTTATATTTATATTTATATTTATATTTATATTTATATTTATATTTATATTTATATTTATATTTATATTTATATTTATATTTATATTTATATTTATATTTATATTTATATTTATATTTATATTTATATTTATATTTATATTTATATTTATATTTATATTTATATTTATATTTATATTTATATTTATATTTATATTTATATTTATATTTATATTTATATTTATATTTATATTTATATTTATATTTATATTTATATTTATATTTATATTTATATTTATATTTATATTTATATTTATATTTATATTTATATTTATATTTATATTTATATTTATATTTATATTTATATTTATATTTATATTTATATTTATATTTATATTTATATTTATATTTATATTTATATTTATATTTATATTTATATTTATATTTATATTTATATTTATATTTATATTTATATTTATATTTATATTTATATTTATATTTATATTTATATTTATATTTATATTTATATTTATATTTATATTTATATTTATATTTATATTTATATTTATATTTATATTTATATTTATATTTATATTTATATTTATATTTATATTTATATTTATATTTATATTTATATTTATATTTATATTTATATTTATATTTATATTTATATTTATATTTATATTTATATTTATATTTATATTTATATTTATATTTATATTTATATTTATATTTATATTTATATTTATATTTATATTTATATTTATATTTATATTTATATTTATATTATTTTTATATTAGCTTTGTAACGCTTTCACATAAACTCTAATTAAACAAATAATTATCTAGTTTTTTCTAAAATATCCTTCAAATATCAGAGAAGGTTTCTGAAAGAAAAAATCCGACAAAATCATTAAAACTGGTTGATAAAAAGTGAAAATAATCGACAAGATCAACAATAATTCGTTGTGATTGTGATGTGGGTTCATCCATACTAATTAATTACATTTACCGCCAGATCTGAGCTGCGATGGTGTTAAAAATGCGATAATAACCGTTAATTAATAGAATAACGATGGAACAAAAAAGATAAACGAGATAAGACCAAAAACAAGAACCAATATTTGTTTTTTTTTGTCATTATATTTTTTTTTTGCCCATAACGGAAATAAGTGATCCAATTATGATAAGAAAAATGGTGCTCAAACAATTCGTCGCGACCGTAAATTACAAAATGGAAAACGAAGAAGAAGAAGAAAAGGAATCGACAAAGGATGGATAAGGAACTGAAGATTTTTAAATTTTGTGACAAAGGAACTAGACTCGAAAAATGTTTCAGGCAACCACAGCTGTCAACGCTGTGAATAAAAGGTATTCAATGCTTAAATATTCATAAAAAGAAAAAAAAACGAAAAATTTATAGATTAGTGCCTGATGATGAATGCTGGCTGACAATATTCAAGCTTTGACAAATAGAAAAAAGTGAAAATTGGAATAATTTGCAAAAAAATAGAAAAAAATGAAGAAAAAAAGTGAATGTCTTTTGAACTAAGAAAAAAAGCAGAAGAAAAAGAACAAAAAAGGAACAAAATTTAATTATTTTATATTTTTATTCATCACCGATCGATCAATAAACGACCCAATCGACATCATCATAATTTTTTTGTTAGACAAAAATACATAAAAAAAAAAATTTGCCGCTCCGCAAAACTACATTGTATTTTTCTACTGCCATATCTTATAATAAATTTACAAAAGCACCATCAAAATCATGCAAAAAGAAACTTCACCCAATAAAAGTCCAGCAAAGAAAAATAAATAAAATGAATACCTAACAGGAGCAATTCCTCTACTCAAAACACAACAAAAAAATCAACAACAACAATAAAAATACAAATTAAAAGTCTTATGATTAGTTTTTAAGATATCACAAACACAAATACACACTTTTCCTATAAAACCCTAAAAACACTATATTTACACTCTTTTGCTCACAACACACATACACGATGTTAAACGGTTGAGAAAAAAAAGACGACAAGCAACCAAACCAACTATTCAAAAAAATATCGAAAAGAAACGACAAAAATATACTCGACAGAAAGAAATATCAATAATTGGCTATAATCATGGCAGCTGTAGCTGGATTATATGGTATGAGCAATGAGGAACGCAATGTAAGGCGTCGTCAAGAGCGTGAAGCACGCGAAGCAAAAAATCAACAACCCAAAAACACACCCGATGGACTAAGTGAACCGTGAGTATTTAAAAAAAAGCTAGAGTGTAGAAAAAAAAAATTAAAATCTCGGGATACTTGCAAAGTAATTTTTTTTTAGTTTTAGTCACACTTTTTTTTCTAACATGATTTTGATACTAATTGAGGGTTGTTAGTGAGTGACATGCTAACTGCCATATGGTATGGGGCTAAATTTGTTGACTATAGTGGACAATGACCTATAACGAACTTTTATTTGAATTATTAAAAAATAAGTTTTTTTAGCGCATTTATATTTTTTTGAAGGTCACGTGGTTAAATTTAACTATTTTTTGATTTTGTGAATAAATTATTTGAGTTATTGAGTTAACCACGTGACTTATTAATTCAAAAAATCCAAAAGAAGTTAAACTTTTTGGAGTTGATCCATTAAGTCACGTGGTTAACAACATCAAAAGGCTTAATAAGTCACGTGGTTAAGTTAATATCTCAAATATTCTTACCACGAAACTCAAAAGGAAGTTTTCTTGGACCACGTGGTTAAAAGGATCTCTTAAATAATTTCATCACGTGGTTAATTGAAATTCTCTTGGCTTAAGAGATGAAATTATTTAACCGATAATTTTTACCACGTGACTCAGTAAAGTCAAATTATTCAAGAGAAGCTTAATTCAACCACGTGCTCAAAATTAGCATGAGGTTGAGTTAAGATCCTCTTGATAATGCGGTTAAATTTATTCTATTAATAAATAAAACCACGTGATTCAAAAGAAAAATTTCATTAGGTAACCACGTGGTTAAAAAGATCAATCAGATAATTTCATCTCTTTAACTACTTTTGGATCTTTTGATAAAATTTTCCAATTAACTAATTAAACCACGTGACTCATTCAACCACAAAATTAAATAAAATGTTTATCAAACCACGTGGTTAAAATGTAAATGCGCTCCTGCGAGTCGTCTCAAAAACTGATCACTCGTTTATTATTTAAGTTCAAATTTAAATTTAATTTCTGATTCGACTGTAAATGAAAATTTTCTTAAAGAAAACTTTGTTATTGACGCTTGAGAAAGTTCAAGTAACTACTTTTCCTACCTACACAAAACCAGAATCACTGCACACACATACACACAAAACAGCGACACTCGAAGTTTACAGAATAATTTTAAACTTTTGCGTCTTATTATTTATTTGTTATTATTGCGAGCTTCCCACAATTTATTTCGCTAAACAACACTTTTTAAAATTGTATTGAATTCGTAACTCATCAACTTTTTTTAAACTTTGTGTTGCAAAAGTTTTCGTCGCCATCGTATCGGTTTCCGTTATTTTTTTTGATGAATGATGATGATAATTTTGTAACATAACACAGGACTTAAAAATTGTTATTTTTGTCGGCATTTACAATGAAAATGAAGTTTTTTGCTTTTATATTATCATCATTTCGTTTTTTTCATAGGAAATTGTTTGAATGAAAAAAATAAAAAAAATATTTTTACCTTTCATGGTCTATAAAAATTTTTTTAAGGAAAAATTTAATGAAAAAAATGAAGAATAAATTTATAAAAAATTTAATATTTATTAAAAAAAAAACATTTAAATAAAAAAAATCATTTAATTTAATTTAATTAATTTTTTAAGAAAAATAAATAAAAAAATAAAAAGAAAATAAATAAAAAATAAAAAGTTTTGAAAAATTAAATAAAAATTTTATATTAATAATAAATTAATTTAATTTGAATTTTTAAATTTATTTAATTTTATTTTTAAAAAATAATTTCATAATTATTATTTATATTAAAAATTAGTTAAAAAAATAATTTAAATAAATTTTAAATTAAAAATTTATAAAAATAAATTAAAAATTATTAAATAAATTAAAATTAAATAACAAAAAATTGAGAAAATTATGTAAAAATCAGTAAAATTGAGAATCTTTAAAATTTCATAAAAACTAAACAAAATCGCTTCAACATCTTTAAAAAACATTTCTCCTCATTCCATAGAAGAAAAAAAATAAAACAAAAATGAGAAAAAATAATAGCGAGTTAAGACATTAGAGATGGCACTCTAATTGCATGAAATTCCTCAAAAAGGTAATAAAAAACGGGTCTAAACGATCCAACTGGTGCCAAGAGCAACGGCATAAATAAATTGATAATCAATTTTATTGCTTCAACACCTCTGATCCCGCTCCACTGCAAGAGAACAAACAGAATGCTAAAACGATTATTTTATTCCGTTTGTTTTTCCATCCTTATATTGAAAGTGGCTTAGAAAGTGGTTGGTCATTATCAAGAAAAAAAAACGATAAATTGCTTTTAAATTACGACATCAGCAATTTTTGCTCCTTTAAAAAAATTAGAAAAATCAAAACTGACACATTTTACAAAAGAAAAAAAAATCTGCCAGTTTCTACGTTCAATAATACATTTTGTATAAAAATAATAAATAAATGTCGATCATGATTTACTCTAAAAATACATTTTTCTCGTATAGTTCAAGAATATTAATTTTTTGCTCGAAAACGATGTTTGGAATAAAGTTATTGTCTTATTATTATTGATTGCTGTAATGCAATAAGCGAGAAAACATAATAAATGACTGTTGCGGAATAAATAAACAAACAATCCATCATGAAATTTTTACTGTTTTTTCACCTTTTTGTGAAATTTTGTACGGGCATAACGTACTTGACCCGAAAAACGGGGCAAAATCGATAATCGAAAGCCAACCCCTTTCCGGCGCGCTCTTTCACTGCCAAAGTAATCATCATTATTATTAATGTTTTCGAGCATTAACATTCGTAACGGTAAATACTACAAAAAAAAAAACAAGAAGTACAAATGAAGAAGGAAAACGGTATCAATTAAATTGAATAATAAAAACTAAAGGTAATTTATTGATTGCTCCATTGGTGTTTAGTTTGTAACTGAAGGCGGATTAAAAAATAACATTTTTTTTTGTGTGTGATGGTTAAGTATATAATGCAAGATAAGGCACTTGAAAAAGTTTTATCGAAGCCATATGCGGAAATGTTGGTACAACAAAGTTTATTTATAACTATGGCACAGACACGTAGCACGCAAACGGTGTAAAGGCGCGAAATTGTAATAAAAAAAAGTTACGGTCTTTACTTTAGTGAATTTTAAAGAAATTTCTGTGGCCTTCATTTTAAATTCGTAGTATGTCTTCTATAGAGCTTCGTACAGAACATAACTATACGAGAATATGTTCTGTACGAAGCTCTATGGTCGAAAAACTGATCAGATTGATCCATAAGGGATCAGATGATCCTTCAGGAGTCAAATTGATCACTTTAGGGATCAAAAAATTCCTTTATGGGATCAATTTGGCTCCTAGGGGATCAATCTGACCCGTTTTTCGACCATAGAGCTTCATACAGAACATATTCTCGTATAGGCATGTACTGTACGAAGCTCTATAGAAGACATACGGGTTATAGGTTATGTTCGTGGTCAATTTGAATTCTACTCTGAAGACAAGATGAGTCAATAGAAAATACTTCCAAAAGCTCGAATGTCTCCTATAGAGTTCCGTATTGAATTGTTTGAGCTATGAACAGTCAGTACGGAGCTCTATGGAAGACATACGGGCTTTTGGAAGTATTTTCTTTTGAAGAAAAAATTTCGCAATAGAGTAGAATTCAAATTGACGAAATTTTTACACACTTATCAAACGCTTAACTTTTTGTATGAACTTTAGATTCTTAAGCTTAAGCTTTTTCATAAGAGTTACTTGACTTAAGAACCTTAAGTTCATACAAAAAGTTTAAGCGTTTGGTCTCTTTAAAAGTATCAGCTATATACCACGTGGGCGAAAAACGGGTCGTATTGAACCCTGAACCAATTCTCTGAAAGAAAATTCACTTAAGGGTTCAATTTAACCTCCTAACCTGACCCGTTTTTCTCCTACAGGGTAACCTTCTGGCTTTTAAAGCAGATTAACTTCAAGTTAATAACTCCATAGATTTGTGAAGTAAACCTTTAGTAGTCAAGTCTGTAGGATTATTTGAAAATTTGAACAGATCTTTCACGTCATGAGGATTGTTTTTTCGAAGCTTTGAATCTATTCAAGTTTGCCGATGAACATAATTTTACTCTTTCAACTAAACCTCTTTCAATTGATGCATCATGCTCGAGCAGTTTTACTCTCTGAAATAAATCCTTTTTGTGTTTTTTTCACAAATTTATGAACTTTGCTGTTTTTGCTTCAAACATGCAATTACATCGAAAGGCAAAAAAAAAACCAAAAATCATGCTCAACTACCCTTCAAAGTCAAGCCTCGAATAAACTCACGAGGAAGTCGAAAAAAACGACCATGACCACTTTTTATTTTGTAATTTATTGTGTAGTTAAAGAAAAATGGCAATTTCATTCGGCGTGCTTGTTTTTTCGCTTACTCTAATATTTTTTTTGTTTTACGTGCCTTTGTGAGTAGCGCAATCGCTTTTTAAATAATTCCACATTATTACATGCAATTGTCTGTGATATCGATTTACAACCGACTCGAAAGCAATTTTAAGCTAATGCAGGAAAAAGGCGGCTGAATACAAAAAAAAGAATATAAAACTCCCACAATGTCGTTTCGGTTTTTTTTTTTTCGTTATATTGAAATCCGCCTGTTTCAAATTTTTTTCTTTTATTTTATGGTTGAAATTTATGCGAAAAGGAATCTTCGAGAAAGAGTTGAAAATGACACTTTTCTCATGGGTAATGCGTAAACAGCCAATTTGTCACTTTTCACATCGCGGTACTGCGCCAAAGTAATTAATTTATTTATTTGAAATGTTTCAGCGCGCCGACCCACATCAACTTCATTTTATCATCGCATCGATTTGTCATTAAATATTGATAAATGTATTATTCAATCGATAACGCGATGTGTGTATGTTCCTCGAAATGTTCAACATACACGATTAATGTTACGGCGGATTTGCTTTATTTTTTGTTATTTCACTCGCCAAAACGGACATTTTCCTTTTAAATTTATGGTTTAACGGTGATAAGAAAGAAAAAGACACGAAAAAATTCAATATTTAATGTTGGGAGTGTCAAACGTATGATAAATGTCTTCATTTAATACGAAAAGAGACAAACATTGATTCCGAAGTTCGATCAATCACGTGATTGTAATTGCCCAAATTGACTGATGGAATTGATTTTTACATTTGACGACTGACCCAGACTTTAATTTTAACACATTTTTTGCCGGTCTTTCATCACATGTTTAAATGTAAACACATTTCAGACACGAGACGAGATGAAATAAAAAAAAATCTGATCATTAACTATCAAAACATGAGCAAAGAGCTAAATTGATGTTTAAAATTAGATGAAACGATTTTTTTTAAAAATTTTTTCTAAGAAGAAGACTTTTTTAAATTAACCATACAGGTTATTTACATCTCATCAGCATCATCAGACTTGGTCTCCAAAATAAACAAACATATTTTTTGACGCAATCAGTGATTTTTTTTTTTGAAAATGGAAAAGTGTGAGGAAATATCATCTACTAGAGAAAACATTTTTTTTTCAAGTAATGTAAAGAGAGTGCTTGAAAGGTGTGACTGGCAAATGTTAATTATAAATGTAGGAAAATATTTTGATATGCGTGAACATGCTGCGGAAAAGGTAAATAAAAGTGTGAGTGATGATGTGAATATTATTAAAATATTATGCAAAGCAGTCGATGTCAGAGGTTTGACCGCTGCTTGTGATTAATGATTGAAATTGTGGTGATTTTTGAACGATGTTCGGTCACTGTTCGTGATATAATTGGAAATTGCCTTAATTTTTCATTCAATAGACTAAAGAGTTTTAATTTTTAATAGAATATCAAGTTTGTAGTTTTCGAGAAAAGAGAAAAATTCTCGGAAATTTGTCTCAAAAGGAGTTGTTTCTTGAATTAATTTAATTTGAATCCTTGTTGACTATTGATTTTTCAATTTTTATCTAAACATAACTTTTAACTTAGGCACATTCCATATTGTAAATTAAACGTTATCGTGAACAAAGTTTACTTTACGCCTTGTCTCTTATCCGAAGATTCGATTCGCATGTTAAGCAAAGGCGGTCCACAAATTGTCTGTGGCTCACATACCGATTTTTCAAAATTAAGCTAGATCACGGTTCTCCGTCTCAAAATGAAGGTTTTGATGTTAGAAACAACTTTTGTTTTGGACTTTTTCTAAATTTTGCGTTTTCGATGTACAGGAGCCATTTAAAGATGTTAGCGAAAAAAATTGATTTTTCAAAATTAAGCTAGATCACGGTTCTCCGTCTCAAATTGAAGGTTTTGATGTTAGAAACAACTTTTGTTTTGGACTTTTTATAAATTTTGCGTTTTCGATGTACAGGAGCCATTTAAAGATGTTAGCGAAAAAAATTGATTAAAAAAAAATTTCAGTCAAAATCCTCTTATTATGAGGGCTCACATACCGATTTTTCAAAATTAAGCTAGATCACGGTTCTCCGTCTCAAAATGAAGGTTTTGATGTTAGAAACAACTTTTGTTTTGGACTTTTTCTAAATTTTGCGTTTTCGATGTACAGGAGCCATTTAAAGATGTTAGCGAAAAAAATTGATGAAAAAAAATTTCAGTCAAAATCCTCTTATTATGAGGGCTCACATACCGATTTTTCAAAATTTTTTCAACTTTTGTAGATCACGGTTCTCCGCTCAAAATGAAGGTTTTGATGTTAGAAACAACTTTTGTTTTGGACTTTTTCTAAATTTTGCGTTTTCGATGTACAGGATCCATTTAAAGATGTTAGCGAAAAAAATTGATTAAAAAAAAATTTCAGTCAAAATCCTCTTATTATGAGGGCTCACATACCGATTTTTCAAAATTAAGCTAGATCACGGTTCTCCGTCTCAAAATGAAGGTTTTGATGTTAGAAACAACTTTTGTTTTGGACTTTTTCTAAATTTTGCGTTTTCGATGTACAGGAGCCATTTAAAGATGTTAGCGAAAAAAATTGATTAAAAAAAATTCAGTCAAAATCCTCTTATTATGAGGGCTCACATACCGATTTTTCAAAATTTTTTCAACTTTTGTAGATCACGGTTCTCCGCTCAAAATGAAGGTTTTGATGTTAGAAACAACTTTTGTTTTGGACTATTTCAAAATTTTGCGTTTTCGATGTACAGGAGCCATTTAAAGATGTTAGCGAAAAAAATTGATAAAAAAAAATTCAGTCAAAATCCTCTTATTATGAGGGCTCACATACCGATTTTTCAAAATTTTTTCAACTTTTGTAGATCACGGTTCTCCAGCTCAAATTGAAGGTTTTGATGTTAGAAACAACTTTTGTTTTGGACTTTTTCTAAATTTTGCGTTTTCGATGTACAGGAGCCATTTAAAGATGTTAGCGAAAAAAATTGATTAAAAAAAATTCAGTCAAAATCCTCTTATTATGAGGGCTCACATACCGATTTTTCAAAATTTTTTCAAGTTTTGTAGATCACGGTTCTCCGTCTCAAAATGAAGGTTTTGATGTTAGAAACAACTTTTGTTTTGGACTTTTTCTAAATTTTGCGTTTTCGATGTACAGGAGCCATTTAAAGATGTTAGCGAAAAAAATTGATTAAAAAAAATTCAGTCAAAATCCTCTTATTATGAGGGCTCACATACCGATTTTTCAAAATTTTTTCAACTTTTGTAGATCACGGTTCTCCAGCTCAAAATGAAGGTTTTGATGTTAGAAACAACTTTTGTTTTGGACTTTTTCTAAATTTTGCGTTTTCGATGTACAGGAGCCATTTAAAGATGTTAGCAAAAAAATTGATTAAAAAAAATTTCAGTCAAAATCCTCTTATTATGAGGGCTCACATACCGATTTTTCAAAATTTTTTCAACTTTTGTAGATCACGGTTCTCCGTCTCAAAATGAAGGTTTTGATGTTAGAAACAACTTTTGTTTTGGACTTTTTCAAATTTTGTTAGCGAAAAAAATTGATTAAAAAATTTTCTTATTATGAGGGCTCACATACCGATTTTTCAAAATTTTTTCAACTTTTGTAGATCACGGTTCTCCGTCTCAAATTGAAGGTTTTGATGTTAGAAACAACTTTTGTTTTGGACTTTTTTCAAATTTTGCGTTTTCGATGTACAGGAGCCATTTAAAGATGTTAAAAAAAATTGATTAAAAAAAATTTAAGTCAAAATCCTCTTATTATGAGGGCTCACATACCGATTTTTCAAAATTTTTTCAACTTTTGTAGATCACGGTTCTCCGTCTCAAAATGAAGGTTTTGATGTTAGAAACAACTTTTGTTTTGGACTTTTTCTAAATTTTGCGTTTTCGATGTACAGGAGCCATTTAAAGATGTTAGCGAAAAAAATTGATAAAAAAAAATTTCAGTCAAAATCCTCTTATTATGAGGGCTCACATACCGATTTTTCAAAATTTTTTCAACTTTTGTAGATCACGGTTCTCCGTCTCAAAATGAAGGTTTTGATGTTAGAAACAACTTTTGTTTTGGACTTTTTCTAAATTTTGCGTTTTCTATGTACAGGAGCCATTTAAAGATGTTAGCGAAAAAAATTGATTAAAAAAAAATAAGTCAAAATCCTCTTATTATGAGGGCTCACATACCGATTTTTCAAAATTAAGCTAGATCACGGTTCTCCGTCTCAAAATGAAGGTTTTGATGTTAGAAACAACTTTTGTTTTGGAGATGTACAAGCATTTAAAGATGTTAGCGGTTCAGTCAAAATCCTCTTATTATGAGGGCTCACATACCGAAAATTTTTTCAACTTTTGTAATCACGGTTCTCCGCTTTTGATGTTAGAAACAACTTTTGTTTTGGACTTTTTCTAAATTTTGCGTTTTCGATGTACAGGAGCCATTTAAAGATGTTAGCGAAAAAAATTGATTAAAAAAAATTCAGTCAAAATCCTCTTATTATGAGGGCTCACATACCGATTTTTCAAAATTTTTTCAACTTTTGTAGATCACGGTTCTCCAGCTCAAATTGAAGGTTTTGATGTTAGAAACAACTTTTGTTTTGGACTTTTTCTAAATTTTGCGTTTTCGATGTACAGGAACCATTTAAAGATGTTAGCAAAAAAAATTGATGAAAAAAAATTTAAGTCAAAATCCTCTTATTATGAGGGCTCACATACCGATTTTTTAAAATTTTTTAAACTTTTGTAGATCACGGTTCTCCGTCTCAAAATGAAGGTTTTGATGTTAGAAACAACTTTTGTTTTGGACTTTTTCTAAATTTTGCGTTTTCGATGTACAGGAGCCATTTAAAGATGTTAGCGAAAAAAATTGATTAAAAAAAATTCAGTCAAAATCCTCTTATTATGAGGGCTCACATACCGATTTTTCAAAATTTTTTCAACTTTTGTAGATCACGGTTCTCCAGCTCAAATTGAAGGTTTTGATGTTAGAAACAACTTTTGTTTTGGACTTTTTCTAAATTTTGCGTTTTCGATGTACAGGAGCCATTTAAAGATGTTAGCGAAAAAAATTGATTAAAAAAAAATTTCAGTCAAAATCCTCTTATTATGAGGGCTCACATACCGATTTTTCAAAATTATTTCTCCGTCTCAAAATGAAGGTTTTGATGTTAGAAACAACTTTTGTTTTGGACTTTTTCTAAATTTTGCGTTTTCGATGTACCGGAGCCATGTTTAGCGAAAAAAATTGATAAAAAAAACATTCAGTCAAAATCCTTTTGTTTTGGACTTTTTCTAAATTTTGCGTTTTCGTTGTACAGGAGCCATTTAAAGATGTTAGCAAAAAAAATTGATTAAAAAAAATTTCAGTCAAAATCCTCTTATTTTTCAAAATTTTTTCAACTTTTGTAGATCACGATTCTCCAGCTCAAATTGAAGGTTTTGATGTTAAAACAACTTTTTGGACTTTTTCTATTTGTAAGGAGGAGCCATTTAAAGATCCAGCGAAAAAAAATTAAGAAAATCCTCTTATTATGAGGGCACATACCGATTTTTCAAAATTAAGCTAGATTGAAGGTTTTGATGTTAGAAACAACTTTTGTTTTGGACTTTTTCTAAATTTTGCGTTTTCGATGTACAGGAGCCATTTAAAGATGTTAGCTTGATTAAAAAAAATTCAGTCAAAATCCTCTTATTATGAGGGCTCACATACCGATTTTTCAAAATTTTTTCAACTTTTGTAGATCACGGTTCTCCAGCTCAAATTGAAGGTTTTGATGTTAGAAACAACTTTTGTTTTGGACTTTTTCTAAATTTTGCGTTTTCGATGTACAGGAGCCATTTAAAGATGTTAGCGAAAAAAATTGATTAAAAAAAATTCAGTCAAAATCCTCTTATTATGAGGGCTCACATACCGATTTTTCAAAATTTTTTCAACTTTTGTAGATCACGGTTCTCCGTCTCAAATTGAAGGTTTTGATGTTAGAAACAACTTTTGTTTTGGACTTTTTCTAAATTTTGCGTTTTCGATGTACAGGAGCCATTTAAAGATGTTAGCAAAAAAAATTGATTAAAAAAAATTTCAGTCAAAATCCTCTTATTATGAGGGCTCACATACCGATTTTTCAAAATTAAGTAGATCACGGTTCTCCGTCTCAAAATGAAGGTTTTGATGTTAGAAACAACTTTTGTTTTGGACTTTTTCTAAATTTTGCGTTTTCGATGTACAGGAGCCATTTAAAGATGTTAGCGAAAAAAATTGATTAAAAAAAAAAAATTCAACCAAAATCTTCTTATTATGAGGGCTCACATACCGATTTTTCAAAATTTTTTCAACTTTTGTAGATCACGGTTCTCCAGCTTAAAATGAAGGTTTTGATGTTAGAAACAACTTTTGTTTTGGACTTTTTCTAAATTTTGCGTTTTCGATGTACAGGAGCCATTTAAAGATGTTAGCGAAAAAAATTGATTAAAAAAAATTCAGTCAAAATCCTCTTATTATGAGGGCTCACATACCGATTTTTCAAAATTTTTTCAACTTTTGTAGATCACGGTTCTCCAGCTCAAATTGAAGGTTTTGATGTTAGAAACAACTTTTGTTTTGAACTTTTTCTAAATTTTGCGTTTTCGATGTACAGGAGCCATTTAAAGATGTTATGTCAAAATCCTCTTATTATGAGGGCTCACATACCGATTTTTCAAAATTTTTTCAACTTTTGTAGATCACGGTTCTCCTGCTCAAAATGAAGGTTTTGATGTTAGAAACAACTTTTGTTTTGGACTTTTTCTAAATTTTGCGTTTTCGATGTACAGGAGCCATTTAAAGATGTTAGCAAAAAAAATTGATGAAAAAAAATTTCAGTCAAAATCCTCTTATTATGAGGGCTCACATACCGATTTTTCAAAATTAAGCTAGATCACGGTTCTCCGTCTCAAATTGAAGGTTTTGATGTTAGAAACAACTTTTGTTTTGGACTTTCTCTAAATGTTTGCGTTTTCGATTTACAGGAGCCATTTAAAGATGTTAGCAAAAAAAATTGATTAAAAAAAATTTCAGTCAAAATCCTCTTATTATGAAGGGTTACATACCGATTTTTCAAAATTTTTTCAACTTTTGTAGATCACGGTTCTCCAGCTCAAATTGAAGGTTTTGATGTTAGAAACAACTTTTGTTTTGGACTTTTTCAAAATTTTGCGTTTCCGATGTACAGGAGCCATTTAAAGATGTTAGCAAAAAAAATTGATGAAAAAAAAATTCAGTCAAAATCCTCTTATTATGAGGGCTCACATACCGATTTTTCAAAATTTTTTCAACTTTTGTAGATCACGGTTCTCCGTCTCAAAATGAAGGTTTTGATGTTAGAAACAACTTTTGTTTTGCACTTTTTCAAAATTTTGCGTTTCCGATGTACAGGAGCCATTTGAAGATGTAAGCGAAAAAAATTGATAAAAAAAAAATTCAGTCAAAATCCTCTTATTATGAGGGCTCACATACCGATTTTTCAAAATTTTTTCAACTTTTGTAGATCACGGTTCTTCAGCTCAAATTGAAGGTTTTGATGTTAGAAACAACTTTTGTTTTGGACTTTTTCTAAATTTTGCGTTTTCGATGTACAGGAGCCATTTGAAGATGTTAGCGAAAAAAATTGATTAAAAAAAAATTAAGTCAAAATCCTCTAATTATGAGGGCTCACATACCGATTTTTCAAAATTAAGCTAGATCACGGTTTTCCGTCTCAAAATGAAGGTTTTGATGTTAGAAACAACTTTTGTTTTGGACTTTTTCTAAATGTTGCGTTTTCGATGTAAAGGAGCCATTTAAAGATGTTAGCGAAAAAAATTGATTAAAAAAAATTTAAGTCAAAATTCTTTAATTATGAGGGCTCACATATGAGGATTTTTGAAAATTGAGCTATCTGGTTCGTCGATTTGCAAGATCTTTCAGATCCCAGAGATTAGTTAGTTGCTCCTCACGAAAGATATACTTATTTTATTTTTACAATAAAGTTCTTAAAATTTCAAAATTAACTCAAAATACTCAAATTCAAATCAAAATCAGCTTCATGCCTCAGATCATTGTCAGTATTCGTTTCAGTTTTGATTTGAAAAGAAGAGAGTTTTCGGTTCGTGTAAGCTTAGAAGGGAGGGCTGTTGAAGAAGTTTATCCCTTTATGAAAAATACTGTTTCGTGAGTAGTTTGTTCGAGACAATGGGATTTGTAATCTGGACCTTCTTGTTGTGTCGTGGTCATGTCGATCCTGAACAAGGTTCTTCTTAATAAAAGCAGCCTTGATAAAACCTTTAAAAAAATAGGAAGCCTTCTGGATCAACATTTTTATGCTTGGTTTGAATTAATTGAAAAGATCAAATTTTGAGGTTATGTGACTTTAGTTTAGAATTATTCCGCCATGCAATACTTACCTGAGAGAATTTCTTTGGAAGTTTACTATTCTTCTTAATTCCTTTCCTCCAAGTTACCTATAAGTTTAAATCTTAATAAAAATTTAAAGCATAAAAAATCATAACTTACCATTTTATGAAACATCCTCTTCCCATGATTCCCATTAACAACACTTGAGTCTCTTGTATTCAATTTCATCTAGTTTTTAATCAAATTAAATATCTTGTCCATTCTCAACACCTTGCAGTCAATTCCCATTATTAACACACTTCACTTAAAATCAATATAAATAAACAATACAAAAAACTCACCGATAACAATTTTTCTTTCTCAACTTCCTCTTCCTGCGTGCCTGCGATAATCATCTCCATTCGATTTGGCAACAAAAGCAATAATTATTGATTATCGTAAATGAATGTTGTATTGTTTGCTTATAATTGGATTCCGATTAATCCTGCAGTTGTTCTCTTCCATCCTTTTATGAAAGTGTTTATTTATGAAAAGTTGCCTCTGCAATGAGATCTGTAAAATTGAAGCACGAAACAGACAAGGTTTTGTTACTAAATGACTTCAAATTCCCCAAGTTGGATGAAAAGATGAATTAAATTCTCTCAATAGCACCTTTGTTCGTCTTCTTAACTCGCGGCAAAGGAAAGGAAAGGGGACTTGCTACGATAAATGACGACGTCGCGCATAGAAGCAAAAAAGCTATGATTCAGCTCAAATAATATGTTGGAAGCAATTTAATGTGTTTTTCTTCTTGTGTCTTGTGCCGATATTTTTGTTTGCTTTTGCTTCTGTTTTGCTCGCTGTTGTATAATTTTATTTTATTTGCTTGATGAAGAACACAACATCTGTTCCATTTTTGAATTGCCAAACAAACATTCGCGTCGTCCTCCACGAAATTTCATAGAAGGTTTAGCAAATTCATTTCCGTAACTTTTGTTTGTTTTTTGTTGTCTTAATTTGGTTGATGTGTCGTTAAATTAGTTGCTTTTATGACTTCACTTTTTATGTGTGACGTGTCTCGAGATTCTGAAACTTTTTTTTATCTTAACGAATGAGTCTTCAGACTTTATTTTACGGCAGGAACAAATGAACCTAATTCGATGTTATAATTTTGTTTTGATGTAGAAATAAAAAAAAAACATTAATTTTGTTCGTTTTGTTGATCAAATTCATCAAAGTTGATGAAAAAAATAAAAGAAATTTCTTAGAAATTTGAGCGCTTTTTAATTTATTTTCGGATAAGAAATCAAAAATTTATAGAATTTTCAAGAAAAATGTCTCTGCGGTAAAAAAAAAAACAACCGCTGGTAATAAGAGACATAAAACGATAGAAACATAAAATTTCATCAAAAAAAAAAAGTATCTTATTTATTTGTCTAGCACGTTATTTCTCGTTACTTTTCATGTATTTCGTTACATGCGCGCGATCTATCAAAACAATAAAGCAGCTTATTTTGATAGCACACGAAGAAGAATGTGATAATTACTTTCCTTCTTTTCCGTGTTTTTCTTCCCATTTCATGTTCCGTAAGTTAGATGACACTTTTATGGGTGAAGAAACACAAATAAAAATAAGGAATAACGAACACCCTTTTGTACAGGAATAATATCTCTCTAATCACGATTCATTCGTTTTTTTTTTTTGTTAGATACAATCGAAAATTTCCTAATTATTTTCTGTAAACATTCCTCAAGGCAGCAGCAGCGAGACGCGTGCTCGTCAATGTCCGAAAAACTAACGAAGAAGACAGCAATCTAGCTCGCAACATAATAATAAAAAGGAATTTATTATCACTTCTTTATCGCAATAAAAAGTTATTTATGTTGAAGTATATTCTATTCATACCTGACGGAATGCGAACCGCAAAAATTGTTCATGTAGTAATAAGAAAGTGTTTTTTTTTTGTGGGCCCGCAGTGCGTGGTGAATGGCGGTGCGAAAATGTTAATATTTCGTAAGAAAAAAAGTAAATTTTTGTGAGTCACACGTGTCTGGTGAAATATTTACTGTGTGCGTTGTGATGTTAAAGGTGTACTTGATTTGCGATGAAATATCGTTTAATTTGTGATTTTGTGAGAAATGGAAACGATTTTCTATGAAGATTTATTTTTCTCTTTAATTGAAGTTGGACTTTCTTTCTTTTGCGAATTTTGATATTAATGAAGGCATTTCAACTTTATTTTTACTACTCAACATTTGCTGAGGAGATTTTTCATGTATTTAAGATTGCTTTAAAGATCAAGAATTTTAAGTGAATGCCAAAAAGTACCATTATTGGATAATTTCATACCCTTCAGGGCTTAAAATTAATTAATACCGCAAGTGCTAAAATGTGTAACGTTTAAGGTAAATTTCATACTTTAATGGTAAATTTGTACAGCAAGAAGTACATTTTGTACCGAAATAAGTGAATTTAATTTTTTTGAGGTTAGGTTAGTACCCCTAAAAACAAATTTTGTACCGTAAGTACATAAAAAAGTGTTAAAATTTGTGGTTTGTACAATAAAATGCAATTTAGTTATTTAAGCCGCTCCAAACGAAAATCAAAAATAAAGTACCGTAATACCGTAAGTGTTAAAATTTGTACCGTTTGTACCGAATACTTGAGTAAAAGTCAAAATTACTTGGTTTTAAATGGAAAAAAATTACAAAAAATGAATTAAGTAAAAAAAATGGTTTTTAGCTTTAAGTCGATTCTCAATTAAGGTTTTAGCCCTAAGTCAATTCTAAAAAATTATTTTTTTTAAAAAATGGTTTTTTAGGCTGCTTCAAATGAAAATCAAAAATAAAGTCCAAAATTTTTGAAAATAAAATAAGAGGGGGGGCAAACTAAAAAAAAAATTTGAAATACTATTTTTATACAAAATGACAAAATTTTTAACTATTCTTGAGTGTTAAATATTTTTTAATTATCATTTTTTAGATTTGCTAATTTAAAATAGATTTCATAATATAACATATATGAAATTAAAGGATAAAAAGCAAAAAATAATTGTTAAAAAAATTTGAAAAAAAAATTCAGTAATTTTGTAAAAAAAAAATTTAAATAAGAAAATTTATGTTAAACTTCAATTTTTTAAACAAAAATTATTAACAGTTTAAAATTTTTTAAAAAAATTCTAAAAACATCTTGAAAAATTATGAAAATACACCTAAAAACGGCAATTTTTGATCAAATTTTTAACTTTTTTTTATTTTTGCGCCATTGGATTTTCGACTTTTAAAATGGGGCATCGGACTTTGGTGCAGCCTTTTTTGTAAAAAAAAATCCGCTGTTAAGTTCTTTAATAAAGTAGACTTAAGTTTAACTCAAAAGTCTGAAATGTAACTAAAAAAAAAATTATTTTCAAATATTAAGCAATTTTAAGTCAAATGTACTTATTAAGTAAAATTTAATATGTAGCTCAATTAGGTAAAAAGTAGATAAAGTCTCATTGATGAAAGTAAATTCTCATTTTCACATTTTATATATCAATTTCACAATTAATTATGCAATATTTTTCTTACGTTTGCATAATTGTCTTTTAATAAATTGCTTTTTGACAAAATCTTATTTCCATGAGGATGAAAACATTCACACATTTCGGATTTCTCAAGTGCATGAGTTTTCTATCTTGGTTATAAATTTCCATTTTCTTAGCAATCAATTAATTTTCATCCCTCGATCCATCATTTTAATGCAAATGTTAATTTGTAATTAAACATGAAGATGTTCTTGTTTTAATCAGTCAACTTTCTGCTTTAACCAGGTGTGAAATTGTTTCCATTGTCCAATATTTAATTTTATTCCAAGAATCTTTGATGTTACCAAATGTTCTTAATTGATGGATTCAGCTCTTAATTGAAATGTCTCTTATATAATACTTTCTTGTTGATGTTGCCTCGATTCATTTGTTATCATTATTAGCATAATATACTTACCACTTGTTAATCAATCCAATTCCTGACCTTTCGTATCTTCTCCTGAATTAATGATCTCCATTTCCTTGAATTTTTCATAATCTTATAAGAAGTTGTCTAATTTACTCACAAAATTGCATTTCTCATATAAACTTCAAACGTGCTGAAAAAAATCTTGTTCTCATAAAATGAAACAACTTTTTGATTATAACTTTTAATCACTTCAATTTAATTTTAAAACTTACCTCGTCTTTCTATCTCATTTTTCTCTCATTTCACGTGGGTGTTTCTTCTTCTTTTTCCTTTTGTATTCAATCAATTCAATTTCTTCTCATAGCGACCTAACATCTAAAAAAGTAAATGAATGTCGATTATTAGTTTTGTTATATTTCTTGTCAACTTTGTTCCAAGCAAAACTTTCGATGATTTAGCGATTTTTTTTCGGAAATCGCTCCCTTGATAGCAATTATTAGAGCATTGCCTCGTACTTACATAATTATACGATACCTGTCGACATTTGCTGATTTGAGCGAAAAAGTGATAGATTGAGAGTAATGAGCTTTTGCACCGTGTGTGAACAAATATTGTTTCCCTATCAATTACGAACCTTCTTAACATGAAAAATGTTGTTCGTCGTACAAGCCGAAGACATGACGCCCACACGAGAGAGTAAACAAGGAAAAATCCCAAATAAACAACTTTACTTTCGGGGACCTTGGCACTAGTTTGCAGATCACAATTGACTGATAAAGTGGTTTGTTTGTACACTTGTCTTCTACTTGTTTAAATGGACCTAAAAATAAGAGAGAGAAAGAAAGAAAAAACATTAAAGACACAGATTTGCTCTTGAGGCATGCCAAATATTAGATTTTTCGGTTAGGAGGTTGTTTACTTATTTAAATTGTTATTTATGAGTTTACTTTTGCTTTTTTCTTCCTTTTGTGATGTGATTTGAAAGATTTCGGCTTTTGTCCGTCTATTATTTGCTTATTTTTGAATGAGGAGTATTAAAATGTGAAAATTGATTTTTTTTTTCAAAAATCATGAATAAATTTATTTATAAGGCTTAAAATTATTAAAAATTAATAAAAAAAAATGTAATTGAAATTTTAGGTCAATTTTTAGATGAGGAGTATAAAATTGTAAAAGTTGATTTCTTTTCTTCAAAAATGACGAATTAAAAGCCGAATATAATTAAAATTTAATGAAAACTTTAATAGACATCTAAAAATTAGAAATCATAGGTCAGGTTATCTGTAATTTATAAAATGAGGAGTATGAAAATGTGAAATTTATTTTTTTTTGTTCTAAAATAACGAATTAAAATCTTAAAAAGTGTTAAAAATGTTACGAAAAAATTAAATTTTATTCTAAAATTGAATAAAAGTCGAAATATTTTAAATCTGGGGTCAATGTCTGTAATTTATATGATGAGGAGTACGAAAATGTAAAAATGAATTCTTTGGTCTATAAATTATCAAAAATGTTTTAAAAAATCCATGATAACTGAAAGAATATAATAGATTTTGATTCAAGGTCAAATCAAGGACAAATTTCAAAATTTCTTTCTCAATTACTTTCAAATCAGTTTGAAATCCTAAATTAGTCTGAATATCGTAAAAGATAATCCAAAGAAAAACAAAGAATATCAATATCGACGCAAAAATATTTTTCAACGCTCATCACGTTAACATAAAATCAATAAACAGGTACTTAACTACTTATGCCAGCTCCATAAATGCTAATGATACAGTTAATATATTCACGTTCACGTGATTCGATGCGATATGCGCTACTGCTGCCTTTCCCTTCCGCTACTTCTTTCCTAGGTGCGTGTCAGTTTTTATTTTCACATTAACTTACCTCTTCGTCGTTCGTTAATGGATTTACTCCTTTTAGCTGCTTTTTTGTATTAAATCGCAATCTGGCGGAAAATGTGACAGGTTACGTTATCAAATGATTTCAGATGCCAATAAAAAAAAACTTCGGAGAAAAAAAAAGAAGAAACTTTTTATGGTCCACTTAAAAATGTTGAGGCTTATTTTAAATTTATGCCACGTACGAGATATATCACTTGGCATGTTTAAAAGTGTATCAACAGATGCAAATGATTGCTCGGAATGAATAAATTTGCATTTGTGGCTTATTTTCGAAATATTTATCGGTATGAAATAAAACAACATATGCATGAAAAAAAAAATAAAAACGTTTTGTTTTTATTCCTCGGGTTCTTTTGTTTTTTACGACGCGCGATATGTGACGAGCGAGTCTCCAGCGTGACTGGACGATCAAAAATGGAGCAATAAAAGTTCATTTTCATTGAATTTCATGTAAAACAATAAAAAACAGAGAGAGAGACTTCCTCCTGGATTTTTTAATATGCAATCTGCAAATATCAAAGTTGCAATGTTTGTTGAATACACAAACAACGAACATAATTTGATGCGGTTCGTGATATATCTCGTTCACTCGTTTCACTTGAAAACATGAAAAAAACAGTTCATTTTATTAATGGAAGTAACAGAGAGTTTAAATTTCATGCAAAAATGTCATAAAAACAATTCACATGATGGTCCGAAATGTAGTGTGAAAAATTTAATTCTCACTAGTTAAAGAATTTTTTAAATTTTAAATTATTTTTTTAATTTATAAAAAAAATTTAAATCGAAAAATTTAAATTAAATTTTTTTTTTAATTAAATTTAATTTATTTCATTTTTTTAAATTAAATTAAAATTTATTTAAAAATTTTTTATAATTCATTTTAATTTATTAATTTAAATATCGCAAAAAAAATTTTGAATTTTTAATTAATTTAAATTTTTATGTTAAATTAATTTATTTAAATATTATTTTAAAATTTATTTATAATTTATTTTAATTCATTAATTTAAAAATAACAAAAATCAAAATAAAAATTTTTGAAATTCAATTAATTTAATTTTTTTATTTTAATTAATTTATTTAAATAATTTTTAAATTTTTTTTACTATATATTTTAATTAATTTAACCAATTTATGTGACATTTAATAGGAATTATTAATTTTTTTCCATAGATTTTATTATTTTTTACTTATTTATTTTTTATTTTATTTTTTTTTTTTGAAAAAATAATTTAAAAATTTGTAAAAAAAATTATTTCAAATTTTTAACCACGTGACTAAACCTATATAAATTTCGATATTATCAATGTAAAAATTTTAAAATTTCCTTAAAATTCATATTTTGAGCTCTAAACTCAATAAAATTCAAAAATTTTCGACCTAAAACATATTTTGATAAAAATATCAAAATTTTATTTAAAAATTCAACCACGTGACCATGTTAAAGAATTTATTTCTTAAAATATGAGTGAAAAAAATTTTTTTTTTTTTGTAAAAATGGAAAAATTAGATTTTATAAGTTTTAGTTTCTTTTAGCTTTTCACAATGTGTCAGTGAGTGTAAAATTCATGCCCAATGGTGTAAATTTCAATATTGTTTCGTTCAAAGTTTATTTACTTTAACACATTGCTCTTTACTCCGAGAATGTTTCCGGATATTTTTGCTGAGATCCGCACATAATCGTGTGTCAATTTTCAATTTATCGCATTTTATCTTTAAATCTTTATAAATGTCTCTCATGTTTAGACATTTCATTTTATCGATATCGACAATTTCTCATGTTGATTCGACAATTTTTTCTCTGATTTTCTCTTTGATCGTTCAAAAGCGGCAAATAAAAGTGTAAATTCGTGGTTTCATTGCTCTTTAACGCCAACATATCGATTGAAAAGGAAAAAAAAAGAAAAAAACGTACCTTTTATTTTCCACTTAATCGCCTTTCTTCTGTTTCCTTTGAAAATTGCGCAACAAAAGAGCAGTCATCACTAATCTTCCTATCATCTGTCTTTTGCATTTTATCGAATCGATGAATGTCATCCTTTTGCTAGACTTTGTATTTATAATAAATGACACAAAAGTTGGAATGTCGCACACAGAAAACCGCAAAACGTCTATGGAGAAACAGAGAAAGAGACATATCACTTTTTATTCATGTTAAACAAGGATTATTTCAACCATTTATTCTGTTTTGAAATGTCTTTCTGACAGCAATGTCTCTGTCTCTCTCTCTGATCAAAAAAATGTTCAAAACACGAATTGAACTGAAAACAATGAGAATCGGTAATTGAAAAGCAAAAGAGATTTGGAATGTTATTAATGATTCGATTACTTCAGAGAATCTCATTTGAAGTTGAATTTATTTATTCAAATTGAACGTGTTTCGTTCATAAAAAAAAATTATTGAATCAAGGGATATGATGGAAAAAAATTGAAACAAAAAATGTAATTTTATTGAAAAGTTGTATGGAGAAAAAATTCAACAGGGTTCGAAAATATACTTTTTAAAATTTTTAAAAATTTTTTAAAAAGATTTTGACAGTTGAAAATTTGACAGATGTCATTAATTTTATTTTTTTTTTAATTAGAGGCTTTGAAAAAACAATTCAGTCCTTAAAAAATTTGAAAAATTGTACAAAGTTTAAATTTTTTTTCTGTAGAGTGAAAGATGTTAAAATAAAAAATTTTCTCATTATTGTACTCCTCACTTCACAATTTTGTACTCCTCATTAAATTTTAAAAATTTTAATTTTTTCAACATTTAAAATTTTCTAAATTAATATAAATCTAGCTTAAATTTGTTTAAAAATGTTTTTTCGAGAAATGTCAAAAGTTTGACAAATGACATGTGTCAAAATTTTTAAAAAATTCTCGAAATTTGACTAAATTTATTTACTTATGATTTAAAAAAATACAATTGAAACCTAAATTTTAATAAATTAAATTTTAAATTTAAATTTTTTATAAAGAGTTTAATAAAAATTTTGACACATGTCAAATTTTTGACGTTTCTCGAAAAAAAAAATTTTTTAACTATTTTGAGCTAGATTTTTGTTAATTTTAAAAATTTTTAATATTAAAAACGATTAAAATTGGTTTTGAGGAGTACAAAATTGTGAAGTGAGGAGTACCATAATGAGAAAAATTTAAATTTTTAATTAAAATATATTATTAATTTCGGTTAATTAATTTTAATTTAATTAATTTCAGATATCACAGAAGCACGTTTCAAATATCAAATCACTAAAAATATTTCCTTGTTAATAAAATATTTTTTTAAAAATAACTTTAATTTTTTGAATGATAAAACTAAAAATTTTTTTCTTCTTTTTCTTTCTAGGTGAGTACCAACTTTTATTCTTTTGGATAACTACAAACCCGAAAAACGCAAAAAAAAATTAAATTACTACAAAATTTGACGTTTTGACATGACGACTTGACAAGCCAATGACGAGCAACGAGATTTGTGGTATGGAATTATTTACAATTTTTTTCGTTTTATATTTTAAAGTATTCGCGAGTTAAAAAAAAATCATGGAAAAATATTCAACAGTACACAAAAATTATTACAATTGTCTATTTTCTTTTTTTTTCAATGTGGGTCAAAAAAAAGTTGTGTCACTTCAACTTGCATTAAAAGTTAAAATTTTTGCGGTAAAAATGAATATTTCTAGCATTTTATTTTTTAATGTGAAAACTTTTCAAAACCATTAAAATGTGAAAATTTGCGGTAAGAATTTCGAAAAAAAATTCAGAAAAAAATATTTTTATTCAATTCGAGTAAATAGTTTTAAAGAACAATAACACTTGTTGTTATATTTCAACTCAATACAAACAGAAACAAACAGAAAGTCAAAAAATAAAATATTGCAACTGCATTTCAACTCTGACCGCAAACATGTCAGAAACTAGACATGTGTGTGTGTGTGTGTTTAGTTTGTGGCTCATTAACATTTGATGATTATTATTATTAATGCTGAGTTATTACGAGCTGCAGTCCATACAAATAAATGTTGAAAGGGGTGTTTATTTGCCTGATAATTTGCACGCTTTAGTAAATAAAATGAAATGAATTTTCGCATTATCGACAAAAATTTATTATTCGATTTAGCGGTGACGATTAACTTGCTGATAAGATAATGAATAAAATAATTAATAAATTTTTGGTCAATATTGCCGCGAGTGACAGACATTTTGAATAAAACTAATTTGTGTTATCAGGCGAGAAAATTTATTGAAAAATTTCGTTAAAGGGAAAGTTTTTAACAATTTTTGTTTGTAATATTTTTATTTATTTATTTTTTTTTTATTTTTTGTAAAAAATAAATATTTTGATTAAAAAAAAAGAAATTTATGAGAAAAATTGTGATGACTTTTTTTAAAGAAAATTTTAAAAAATTAAAAAAATAAATAAAAAATTAAAAAAAAATAAATAAAATTAAATACTTAAATAAAAATAAAATAAATAAATTATTTAAATAAATTAATAAATAAATTTAAAAAATAAAAATTAATAAAAAATGAATAATTTAAAAAAAAATAAAATTAATTAATTAAATTTAATAATTTTAATTTAATAAATTTTATTTTTTTTTATTTTTTGTAAAAAATAAATATTTTGTTTAAAAAAAAGAAATTTATGAGAAAAATTGTGATAACTTTTTTTTAAAGAAAATTTTAAAAAATTAAAAAAATAAATAAAAAATTAAAAAAAAATAAATAAAATTAAATAAATAAAAATAAATAAAATAAATAAATTAATAAATAAATTTAAAAAATATAAATTAATAAAAAAAAAATTTAAAAAAAAATTTAAAATTAAATAATTTTAATTTAATAAATTTTATTTTTTTTTAAAAAAAAATAAATATTTTGTTTAAAAAAAATAATTTATGAGAAAAATTGTGATTTTTTTTTAAGAAAATTTTAAAAAATTAAAAAAATAAAAAATTAAAAAAAAATAAAATTAAAAAAATAGATTAATAAATAAATTTAAAAAATATAAATTAATAAAAAAAATTTAAATAATTTGAAAAAAATAAATTAATATAATTAAATTTAATAAAAAAATTTAAATAAATAAATTTATTAAATTTAAACAATAAATAAATTTAATAAATTTCATTTTTTGTTTGAAGGGTCAAACTCTGAATTTTTTACAGGTCATTTTTTGACCAATTTTAAGCATAAAACTGAATAAATATTCAATTTAAAGTTCATTTCTGTTCATATTGGGTCGATATTTGATGAAACAAAAAATTCAGATTTTGGAGGTTCAAGAAAAAACTAAATTTAGAAATTTTATTTTAAAAAAACTTTTAAACTTTTTTTTTATAAATTCAAATATTTTAAATGAAAAATTAAAAATAAATAAAAAAATTAAAATTTTGAATTCCAAGGCAATTTTTTTCTAAAAATAAAAAATCACTCGATAACAAGTAATTTTAAATCATCACCGAGTTAGAATGAAAAATTATTTCATTAGCTATTTATTCCCTTTTTTATAGTAATTGCTCGTTGGATAGGAAAGTGATTGCACTAATCGAATTAAGTTTGCATTCATAATTTTGTCATGATTTTCCGCTTTTTCTTCCATTCCGTAATGGAAACGCCTGGTTCTTTATTAAAAATCGGCAGAAGCTGAAAAATCCTCAAGTATTTCACGCCCCATTCATTATTCAAAAATGACGTGAATCGATACTTTTGAAAAAAAAATTTTTCACAGAATAGTATTCGCAATATTTTATTTCATAATAAAAATAATAAAATATCAAAGTCAGCAAGCAACTTGCACATCCTCGGAATGCATTCCAGCAGGCAATTGTTGTGTGTGTGTTGAATCCTTATGACGAGAAAAAAAAAGCGGATAATTCGCATGTACTGTTAAAATGCAATGAAAACTTATTTGGCGCTAATCCAAGAGTGCTAAATTTTTTTTTTCGTATTTCTTGCGCGCACAGTTATTTCTCTTGTTTCTCGCTTTCGTCACACCAGCAAACACACAGAGAAATGGCAATTTATGTTTTATTATAATGTGTGTTGTTCTTTTTAAATACATTCAAAAGTGCATGTTTTGTTGCAAAATGTCGCTTTTTCGGTTCTAACTCGGGTTTTTTCTATTGTGAAGGACTATTAACAATTTTGTGGTGTGAATTCTTCTCGAATTTCGGAAAAAGTGGTACGAACGAGTTTTTTTTATTTAAAAGCAAGTAAAAACGAGAATCCGTCCATGAAATTGGATGCCAATGATTTATAACATTAATTTTAATCTATTTTTCAATAATAATAAAAATAATTATTATTCATAAATCATCCTCCATAATAATAATGGAAAGAGCTTTCGTCGAAGCTGCGGCATGCAACAATCCATTCGTTCAATGAGGAAAAAACAATAAAGGCATATTCAAGCAAAAAAGAGAGAAAGAAAGAGTTGATTGGTTTTTTAAAAGGATTTTAATATTTAAAAAAATGCGCCATAATGGATAAAATGTGCACTGGGTAAAAATTTTAATTTTAAATGTCTACTGGGTAAATATTTTTAAAGTTTGAAAATTAAAAAAAATTTAAAATAAAAAATTAAATTAAAAGTTTTTGAAAAAAATTAAGAAGAAAAAATGTGAACTGGGATAAAAAATTTTCGCAGTATATTTTAAAATGTTCATTGGGTCAAAAATTAAACTAATTAATAAAAAAAAATAAATTTAAATTTTTTAGAACTTTTGGTCAATTATATTTAATTTTTTTATCAATAAAAATGTGCACTGGGTCAAAAAAATTAAAATGCATTTTTAATGAAAATTTTAAAATATGCATTAGGTCGATAAATTAAAATAAAAATAAGGGTTAAATTAAAAATTTAAAAATAATTTGTATTGGGACAAAATTTTGAACTTTTTTATGAACTGAATTTCAAAATGTGCTCTGGGTCAAAATTAAAAAAAAAAATTCAGATATATTTTTTTGAAATAATTTGAGTTTCGAAATGTGCTCTGGGTCAAAATTAAAAAAAAAATATATTTTTTTAGCTATATTTTTTTTAAATAATAAATTAATTAGGTACTTTAAAACCGTAAATGCAGTTAAAAGCATTGTTTGAATTATAAAAAAAAATATTTTTTTTATCCATGATTTATGTGTTTGCAACATTAATGAGCTTTTGTCTGCTACTTTGTTTAAAATGAAATTAAATTTAACACTCTACTGACCGAACTTCATTAAAAACTCACCTAATTAAAGGCAAATATTAGCACTTCCTCCCTAAGCAGTTCTTCTCAACTGCATTCAAAATCACGTAGTCACCTAATAATTATGCAATGTCGATATTGGCTAGCCGTTATTTTATTTTTTTTTTCAACTAAAAAAAATATTATTGATAACCTTTCAATGTTTTTGGCTCTTTTAAATTTTATTAACTTAGTCAAATAAAAATAAACCACAAGAAATTTCGAAGGCCAATCAATTTATTGTAAAAAACAGAAATTAATTACCAAAAATAAATTGAAAAATTTTTGAGAGAAATGCAGGCAATTGCGGGATATTTTTGGTACATATAACTAGAAAGTTATTTTATTTTTATTTTTTTTTATTTCTTCTTCTGTTTAATTTAATTATAAATGTCTTTTATTTCTTGCTTTTTTGCGATGCCAAATTAAGTTTCGCTTTCTTGGCACATAATGAAACGCGAATCGGGTTAAATATGCTTTTCAGTAAAATAAATAACAAAAATCTAATGAGTTCAGTATTGGGTAGCGCAGTAACAGGACTTTCTTTTTTTGCTCGAGAAATTATGTGAAAAATATTTTTTTTTAAATAAAATTAAAATACGGCCCATAAATACCAAATAAATGAAATTAGATGCCAAGTACTTTGCGTTTTTTTGTTCTTTGTTTTTTTATTTATTTATTTTTTTTTTATAAAAAGAAAAACTTTTTTTTTTAATTAATTAATTATTATTTTATTTTTATTTATTTTTAATTAATTAAATAATTAAATTAAAATAAAAAATAAAGAAAATCAAAATATTAAAAAATTTATTTAATTAATTAAATAATAAAAAATAATTAAATAAATTGTTAAAAAATTATTTTCTTTAAGAGGAATTATTTTTTTCTCCTTTTATTTTTTTACAATTTTTTACCCACAAAAAAATGTAACCACAAAAGGTCAAACTGTTAAAATGGTCACTTGAATCTTTTTTTTATTATTTCTTTCCATACAATACTTCAATTATCTTTTAAATCGAACTATTTTCATGAACCACTGAGCCAAATAATGGCAAGCATTTGGCAAGACTTTCTTTAGAAAAAAAAATAAATTTATGAAAGTTGTAAAGAATTTGCCTTACAAACCAACTTGAAATTTGTCAAAAAAAAATTAATTGAAGCAAATTTTATCACAAAATAGCTCCAAGGCTATCCTTTTTCACATCCGATAAAATTCACACTCGATTCTGTTAATTTTTTTATCTACAAAAAAAATACTCTTTGTATCCTAAATAAACTTTTTTTTTTTGATAAAAATAAATAACTGGCGACCGTTTTTTATTTGTCTCGAATTGCGATTTATTTCAATATGTGCCAATAAATGCATCAATAAATAAAAATCTCAATTACAAACAACGAAACAAAACAAAAAATGTCCTAAATGACAAAAATTTTTTGAACGATTTTGACTAAAAAAAATAATGTGGAGACATTGGAACAATGGCGTCTGGCATTTTTATTTTTTTTTTTTGTTCTCTCGGATGTGGATTTATTCGTAAAAATATGACAGAAATATGGATGACAGGATATTCAGAAACCGGGAAAAATTGCAATGGATGACGTCAAGAGAGAAGCGGTCATGCCAAAAAGGAAAAAAAATATGGAAAGTTATCGTTAGATAAATGATTTCAATGGGTTATGAAATATTTGACCCAGTGTACATTTTGAAATTTCTGCAGAAGTCGTATTTAAAATTTTTATACCAAGATACATTACGAGTCTTATTTGGAATGAAAATTTTCAGTTTTTGTCCAATTTCATCTTTGAATTTTTATCCCAATGCATATTTTAATTATTGCCCAATGCACATTTTAAAATTTCTTAAAAATTAAAATTTTGGTTTAAAATTAATTTTTTCGAATTTTAATTTTGTCCCAAATATTCTCAATTTTTGCCCAGTCATCAATTTCAGAATTTCAATTTAAAATTAAATTCGAATTAATTTAACTCAACTCAAATTTTAAAATTTTGTCCCAATACATGTTTTTAATTTTTTTAGCCCAGTGAACAATCGAAATTCATAATTTAAAATTTTAACCCAGTTCACATTTTGAATGTAAATCAGCCTTAAAAATATTTTTTTACAAATTTGAATAAAACCCCAATGCACATTATAATTTTTTGTCCCAACGCAAATTTAAAAAAAAATTGCTCAGATTAATTCAATTTGCCCAAGAAAATTGTGGAATAAAAAGCCAACACACATTTTAAATTTTTACCCAATGCAATTTTAAAAATTTTTTTTAAAGTGAAATTTTTTATTTTTGAAAAATATTTTTTTACAAATTTTTGAACCCATTCAGTTTTTGAAATTTAATCAAAATGAAGTTAACTCAAAGAAAAATTTTAATTTCCCAAACAAAAACATTTTAAAATTTTGCCCCAATTTTGAATGTAAATCGCAAATTTTTAAAATTTGAATAAAACCCCAATGCACATTTTTGCCCAGTGAACAATTGAAATTCAGAATTTCAAATTTTTAACCCAGTTCACATTTTGAATTTGAATAAAATAAAAATCTCAAATATTAAATTTTAAAAAAAATTCAAATAAAAAAACCCCAATGCAAATTCTAATTTTTTGCCCCAATGCAAATTTCAAAAAAATTACTCAGACGTCAAATCCTTGCAAATTTCGCATTTTTCTTCGGAATGCATCAAAATGAGTGATATGACGCCACATCATGTCCAATGACCCGTAAACATTTTGACGGTCAAGCTGTGTGTTGCTGATAAAAAGGTCATTTTCAAAAATAAAATTTGTTCCATCCATCCTTCTCTTCATCATGCCCATTGTAACATCATGACAGATTTCCTTCTTAATTTCCTTTTCTGACTCGTAACCAATCACAGACAATCAATTATTATTTTTTTTTTCGTTAGATTTCATTTTAATTTTACATTTCATTGGCATTTTGTTCGATTTTTTGTGTATTTTTTTTTTAAGACGACTACGAACATATGCTGCAATTTTCCTTTTTGGCACGTTTCCGTTTTTTCGTATTTTCTTGTATTTTAACACTTTTTGTCGTCGATGGTGCGAAAACAACAGAAAACTACAGTTTTTTGTAAATATTTTACACAAATGTGTTGCGCAACCTGCAGAAAAATCGGATGCAAAGACAAACTCTCGATTTTCTCGTAAAATGATCAAAAACTGACGAAGAAATGAACTGTACTGAGCAATATCCTGAATTATTGATGTGAAATTGATCTGATTGTCTGCCGAACGAGGAACTTTATTGTTTTTATCTCCTCTTCTATTTATTTATTTTTACTGGGATTCTGCAGTGATTTAACGTAAAAACCACAAAAACACCTGAAAAGTTTCACATTCAAAAAAAAAACTTTTTATTTTTTGACAAAATATCCTTTAATGGGAGTTTTGTGGTCGACAACATGAATAAATTACCATTAGGAGTAATTACAGGTTTCAAGTTTCTTGGGGTGAAAGAAAGAAACGAAACGAAAGGCGTAAACAGCTGTTCCATTCAGAAACTCACGACGACAAATGGGAAACCTGTGCAAATAATTATCATATTTCTATATTTAACAATATGATAATTAATGAACATTTTTCACTCTTAAGTCTCGCTCGTGGCACGTTTTTAATGAATTCAAACAAAAGCACGGCAAACCAAGCGACATTAACCGATAAGAGTCTCAAAAGCAGTTCATGACGGCGGCGGCGTCGACGATAGTGCACAACAAACATTTTGTAATATAATTATGTATATTTATTAGGCTGGAGCAGTAATTAAAAGTGTTTTTTTATTTGGCTAATTTAATAAAATTAGTTAAATATTTTTAACTTCTTTAATTGAAATTTTAAGTTTAGTTGAGCTTTGTAACGCAATAACTCAAAATTAAAATCCTGGAATTTATTTGAGTTTGCATTTAAAATTTTATTTTGATTCTTTAGAAGGTTTATGTGATAAAAAACTGAAAAATAATTATTAAAAAATCTTGAAAATTGGCTGAAAATTAATGTGAAGTTCATTGCATAGTTTTTCTCTTATTTAAATCAAATTTTAATAATTCAATATTTTTTAATTGTTTTTTATAATTTTTATAGTTTTTTATAATTGTTAATTAAAATTTTTTTTATTAGTATAATTTTTTAATATTTAAAAAAAAAAAAAAAATAATTAAAAAAATAATAAAATAAAAAAATAATTTATTTTTTTTTATTTAAAATTACTTTTTGGAATTTTTTTTAATATTAAAAAATTATACTAATAAAAATAAATTAAATTAACAATTATTTTTCTTTTAAAATATATAAAAAAAATAATTAAAAATTATTTAATTGTTAAAATTTGATTTAATCTAAAAATTAATTTAAAAAAAATTTATATTTATTTTTAAATTATTTAAAATTTTTGAATTAAATTTTCATGTAAAATCGTTAAAATTCGATATGATTATTCATAATATTTTTTTCTTAAATATTTAAATTTATAAAGTAAAAAAATGCCATTTAAATGTTTTTTTTTATATTTGAATGGAATTATTTATTTATTATTGGATTTAATTGATTATTTGATTTAACTTATTATTTTTTTTTAATATTTAAAAATTATATAAAATTTCAAAAAACAAGACTTCAGCCTACTGGATATTTAAAAATTTTAATCAAATTAAATATTTTAATAAAAATTAAAAAAATAAAATAAAAATTTAATAAAATATTTTAAAAAAATTAATTAATTAGATAATTTATTTTTTTATGTTTTTTAAATTTAATTTAAATAATTTTTAATTTAATTTTTTATTGAAAATCCATTTAAAAATTGATTTTTGAATAAACTCAATGAGTATATGAGTTTTTGTTATAATTTAGCTAAAATTTATCAAAATGTAATTTTTATACTTTAAAAAAATTACAAATTAAAAAAGTTTATGCCGTTCCTACCTACCTAATTATAAATTCGGGAGAAAAAAAATAAAGTATTAATTATCATAAAAATACAAATAAGTAGTTGTACTATCCGCGTTATAAAAAAATCACAAGACGAAGAAAAATCCCTCTACAAAATTAATTTTTTATGCAAATCGAAACACTTCAAGGGTCAAAACCTGACAATAAAACTTTATTACGGGACCTAATTCGGGTTAACAACTGGGCACAGTTTGATAAGAAATTTGGGTCATTTCTCAAAAAAAATAAAAAATAAAACTTTTTTTTTCTTGCATTCCTGAAAACTCGTCACCCATAAAAAAAATGCTCCAAACGAAAAATCGTTATGGTAGCGATGTTTATATTAGTTGCGTGTTCCATAATAATTAAATATAATAACAGAAGACATTATTACTCGCACAAACACAGAAAAATAAAGCAAGTAAGCACAATCCCGACAACAACTCGGAAGCATTTATCGACATTTATAAAGGGATTTGTTTTGCTTTTAATTTCAAATGATATAAATTACGGAAAATTATCTGCGTCAAAATCAGGGGGTGACATTGATAAAAAAAATTTCGTTTTTCGATATCGCCATCACCCCATCAGCAGACCGGAAGTAACAACGGAATATTGAGTCATAATAATCAAATTTGCACGTTGTAGAAATTATTTTAGTTAGCGCATGAAACGCAAGGAAACGCAAACGAAAGCTTTTGGTTTGAAAATTTTACGTTTTGGGGAGCTTTCGAAAAGTAGAGGAAACGACTGGTTTTTCTTAATTAAATTTTATTTTATAAAAACAAGTCTTAAAATTTAAAGAGAGCTTTTCCAAGGGAAATTTTTCAAGAACAAAAAAAAAATAAATAAAAACATAAAAAAAAATTTTATGTAACAAAATATTTTTTAAATTAATTATCTATTTAACTTTGTTTCTCAATTTAATTTATTTAATTAATTTGTTAAAAAAAAATTAAAATAAATAATAAAAATTAATTAAATTAATGTAAAATTAAATAAAAAAAAAATTAAAATAAAAAACAATTAAAAATATCTTGGGAGATTTTTTCATTTTTAATGGAGACGACTGGTTAATATATTTTGAATTTATTTTTAAAAGTTAATAAAAATTCAGATTTAAGATTTAAGAAAAAATTTCCGCGAAGGCAAAAAAATAATTATAATAAAAAAAATTATTCAAAAAACAATAGAAATAAACAAAATTATACTACAATTAAATGCAGTTGTCTCGTATTTTATTTTATTTTTTTATAATTTGTTTTTATTTTTATTTTAATTGAAAAATATAAACAATTTCTTTCCATGCAGAACATTTATTTTATTTTTTTATATTTTATAAATTTCTTTACTTTTATTTTAAAAAACAATTATTTTAAAATTTATTTCATTCAAAAAATTTCAAAATTTATTTTAATTAAAATAATAAATAAATAAATAAAATAATAAATCTTAAAAAAATTAAATATAAATTTCTATATAAATATATTCCAAATGGAAACGTCTGGTATTTTATTTTATATTTTTTAAAATTTTATTTTAATTTTTTTAATTGTAACAAAAAATTTTAAACATTAATTTGCATGGAAAAAATATTTAATAAATTATTTTTATTTTTTATTAAATTTATTTAAAATAAAAATAATTTTATCAGAAATTTATTTCATTTAAATAATTAAAATAATAAAATAAAAATTAAATTAAAAAATAAATCTTTAAGAAAATAAATATTAATTTCCATTAAAAAATATTTCAAATGGAGACGTCTGGTATTTTATTACAAAAAAATATTTTTATTCAAATAACGTATAAATTTCAGAGAGAGAAACAAAAATTCCATTAGCGGCATTTCATGTTCGAAAATTTTCGAAAATCCAACCATTCTCTCAATTTCGACCGAAAAACGAGAGAATTTCGAAAGTTTTGTAGAGAAAATTTCTCCCTCACGTGTCATCATTATCATCCCTTTTGTACCCGTTGTACACGGAGTAGATGGTTTCATTGCCTTTTGGCTGTTTTATTTTTATTACTGTGCTGTTTGCACTCTAAAGGCTCTCTGGCACACTCTGGCTGTACGTTACACACAAAATCATAAAATAATATAAATATACATGAAAAAGTTACATGAATAAATGGCGCATGCTAACTAAAGTGGGTCAAGCAATGCGGGTAAACATGATCATGTTTTGGAGTATTTTGCTCGTCGTGTGCTCCGACAAAGGGACGGAATCGAGTAATTAGTTTCTAAGACGTCGTCGTGCGATGATCCAGCGACGATATCACGATAAATTTTATCTTTCGCCATTGGAACAAAGGATGCTTTGTTCGTGTGTTCTCATTCGAAATGAATAGCGAGACTTTTTTGCTTTTGTTTTTCTTACCTTCATGACATGTCCGACCAATGGAACTCACATTGTTGTTGTTGCCTTGGTTTCCGTGCCATTATCTCTCCCGCGCGCTCCATAAATCGCTCAAAAAGCACTTTTTGACGACACGCCGAACAAGAGAATGTCGCGCAGTTTATTAAAAAGAGCTCATTATTCTAAAAATTCTTTTTGTCTTTATTTTTTGTGTGTTTTTTTTTCTTGTTCGCTAGAGTGAATGAAACGTTACTATGACATTGTTAAACAACTTTTTAAAAGCATCCAAGCAAGCACGAAACAAAACTTTTTAATGATTATGCTGATTTTCACGCGTGTCATCATTATTTTGCTTCTCTTGTAAAAATTTTTTTTTTCTTTCGTTGTTTCCATTTAAATAACGAGAGGATGGTAAACAACTTAACTCACGTTTCTTTGCTGCTTTTCACTTAAGTGAGCTCACTCGAAAGCAAAAACGAACGAAAAAAAAAAGTTTGATCGTTTAATTTGAAACTCCCTGTGGGTTAACGATGTCCTCTCATCTCGTCGCAAAAATGCGGATAAATCATCTTAATGGATGACACTTTTGTCAAGGTCAAGACATAATTTAATGTTCTGAAAATGTATCAATTTTCGGAGGAAAAGAAAAAAAATAACGAAAAATAATTTGAAGAGGAATATTGATTTAGAAAAGTAATAAATTTAAGGGAAAAGTCGTAAAATAAAATAAACGGAGGAACAAAAGAAGGGAAAAAGTTATCAGGGCGACAATGCATTGTACATGTATTACTGTTACAGAGATTGTCATATAATTCATTTTTGTTATCGTGAATGCTTAGAGAAGGTAGATTTTTTTTCCAAGAATATTTTATTTATTAATTTTTTTTTAATTTATTATCTATTAAAAAAATAATTTTAATATTAATTATTTAATTATATTAAATTTTAAGTAATTTTTCAAAAAAGTTTCTCATGTTCTTTGCTTAATTCTAAAATTAGTATTTAATTTTATTTTTAATTAATTTTTTTAATTAATATTTATTTAAACTAATAAAATTTTTTAATACAAATTTTTCTGTGAATTAATTTAAATATTTTTTTTTATTTTTTAAAAAATTAATAAATAAAAATTTTCTAATAAATTTATTTTTTTCTTTATTTTTTAAATTTAATTATTTTTTAATTTATTTTAGTTTCAAATAATTTCCTAATATTTGATTTTAAAATTAACGAATAAATAAATTATTAATTTAATAAAATTTTTAATAAATAAATAAATTTATTTTAAATTGAATTAAATTTAAATTAATTTAATTTTTTTTCGAATAATTTCCAAAACTAAAAAAAGTTTTTAAAAACCATTTTTTTATTTATTCAATTTTTTTTTGTTGAAATTTTCTCTTTTTTTAAATTTTTATTGCTTTGTAGTAAAAATTATTCAAAATTATTAAATATTTTTTTACTTAGACTTTTTATCATTTTTTTAATTTTTTCTTTTTTATTATTATTTATCACAATTGTTTATTATTTTTTTAAAAATAAATTCGGAAAATTTCACATTTTTCAATTAAAAAAATTAAAATAAATAATAAAAATTTAAATAAATTTCAACTTATTTTTAATAAATTTTTAAAAAATATATTTTCAATTATATTTTTTTATGTAGGTATTTAGTTTTTTTAATTAATTTATTTTTGTTTTAAATAAAATATGAATTTTTTTAAAATTATTTTAAAACTTTATAAAAAAAAATAAAATTTTAAAAATGTGTCGAAATTAATTTAAATATTATTTATTTATTTTTTTTTTTAAGAAAATTGTGAATTTTTTATTTTATTTTTTTTTTAATAAAAATTTAAAATACGATTTCTAAAATAATTTTAGATAAACAAATTCATTCTAAAAATAATAGGTACATTTATTTCCAAACAAATTATTTTTATCTCTTATCTTGACCCTTTCTACCAACCTACACGTAACTCGTCTTCGTCGCTTTTTGTCCCATGTCCCCATCGTACACAAAAGGCAAACAGACACACACACACATAAAAATTTAGATGAGAACTGTGCGATAATAGACAAATTACATTTCCCGTTACATGCCACGCTGCACAGTCCGCACGCCACATAAGACGATGTTTTTAAGAGTTGTTCGAGGATTATACAAACACGTATAATAAAATATAATATGACACTTTTCGCTATTCGTTTGCTGTACACAGAATGTCTCTCAGCTTTTTTTCTCCGTTTTTTTTTTCGAGGAAAATAAAATGGAAACTTTTTAATGTTGTTGGTGCCTTCGCTTTAAAAATATTATTTTAACGAGTTGGAAATTTTAGAACGGAACAAAATTTATTACAATTGCTTTTAAAATTAAAATTTCTTCGTTCTCAAGGAATTTTTCGTTCGTTCGTTCGGCGATATAAAATATGGGACTGTCTTGACGTCAAAGATTCCGCCACAAGAAACTCACATATCATGAATTAAACATGAAGACTTTTTTTTTATATTTCGTTTCGTTCCAATTCGTTTTCCTCAGAAATGCATGACACGTAGAGCAAAAGACACAAGGAAACTCATACATTTATGATTATTATTATTTTATTATAACAACGTAAGAGAGTCGTCTTGTTATTATTAGGAAATCACACGTCGTTGTCGTCGTCGGAGTCCAGCGCAAAGCAAGAAAAAATGTGTGGCGAAAATTAGATGTGGGTAGAAAAAAAAGGGAACGGAATAATGAAAGGAATTAAATTATTATGACATAATTGGTGGTTTGGGATTATTATTTTTTTTCATAATTTTTTGATATATTTTTTTTTTGAAGAATTTTTCGTTCAAAGAAGTTGAAAAAAATTTTTTTCAATTCAAAAATATTTTTGAATTATTTTTTTAATAAATATTTATTTTTACTTTATTTTTTTATAATTTTACTGAATTAAAATTAAAATAAAATCTAATCAATTTTTTAATTAAAAATATTTAAATATTTTTAAATTAAAATTAAAAACGATTAATAAAATAAATTATCCAAAATATATTTAAATACAAAAAAAAAATATTTTTTTAATTCGAAAAATTTTACGAAATTTTATTTATTAAATTTTTGAATTAAAAATTATTTAAAAAAAATTTTTTTATTTTTTTAATTAGAAAAAATTAATTATTTTTTTTATTGAAAAATATTTAAATATGTATACTTTTATTCACAAATATTTCAATTCAAGAAAAATATTTTTTTATTCATAATTAAATATAATATAATAAAAAAATAAATATAATGAATAAAAAAATATTTTTCTTCAATTGAAATTTTTTTGAATAATATTTGTGAATGAAAGTATATTTGAATATTTTAAAAAATAAATATAAAATTTATTTTGAATAATTTTTAATTCAAAAATTATTTAAATATTTTTAATTTAAGAAATAAATAAAATTTCTTTAAAATTTTTCGAATTAAAAAAAAATATTTTTTTTATTTTTGTATTTAAAAATATTTTGAATAAGAAATCATGAATTAAAATATTTAAAAATATGTTAAATCATGTTAAATTATCACAAAATTATTTTTTTTATTTATTAAAAAATCAAACGTAACTGAAAGAAAATTTCGAAAACTCACACATTTTTCGAAAAAAGAGAAATTTTCAATCATCATCAATTTTTCTCTCTTTAAACTTTTCCCTCTCTAACAAATTTTCTCTCCAATCATCAAAAAAAAGTCTCTCACCACTCATTTCGATATCCGAAAATTTTCATGTAAAACGCGTGAGTGTTTGTGAAAATTTTCTCTTGTTTTCGAAAACTCACTTTACTTGCTGTTTTTTTGCACAAGATCCCACGTTACCTCACAACGACGACGTGCTCTTCTTCTCACCAAAAAATCTGTTATTCTGTGCGCTACCGTGCGTGCTTCTTCTATTTACCGTACACACGGGGAACAAACACATAACATGCTTATCGATCGTTTTTTCCTCTATTTTTACTTCACTATCTTTTCACACATGCAAACACCTTTTTTTTGCGTCGTGCACGACGACGACGTTCGTGTGGAAATTGTACAAAAACTGGCAACTCTGTGTTATTTTTCATTTGAAATTCATAAAAGTTTTGCGTTAGTTGGATTGACTTCTCATTTAGCGGAGAAAGCACCGCGCGAGGTCTAGTTGAATGGATGAGAAAAAAAATGGTGAAAGGAAAATCAATGAAATTTTATACTTTGTATCATTTTTTGTGTTGTTTGAAGGTCTTGTTGTTGCTGTTATTGTTCGGAAAAAGGAGCTAAACTATTTTTTGTTTTTTTTTATGATTTTTTTTTAAATTTTTTAATTTGCTTTTAACAGGTGTTGTCTATAAAAAATTTAAAAAAAATCAGAAAATAATATTTTTTTAATTATTTTTCAATTTTCAATTTTTTTTTAATAAATTGAGAATTTTTATATTTTTTAAAATTTTTAAAAATTAAAAATTTTTTTAAATTAAAAACAAATTAAGAAATTAGAAAAAAAATATTAAAATTTTAAGAATTTTTATTAAATTATTAAAATCGAGGATATAATTCAAAAAATTAAATTTAATGAATATTTAGAAAAAAAATATTAATTTTGGAAAATTTATGAAAATTAAGCAAAAAAAATTATATTAAGCTTAAAATTTAAAAAAAAAATATATTTTTTTTTAAATCCGAAGAAAAATTAGGAAAAATAAAAAAAAATCATCATGGGAAAATTAGGAAAATTTAAGAAAATTCCATAAATGTTGAGAAAAACTAAAAAAAATCTGAATCAAAGGATTCAAAAAATAAAATTGTAAATATTTAGTAAAAAAATAATTTTTAATGGAAATTCGAAAAAAAAAATAATTTTTTTTTAAATATATGAAAAATTCGCATTAACCATAAATTTAAAAAATTTTTTTATAAAAAACTACGTAAATTTTATAAAGAACTTTTCTTAAAAAACAAAAAAAAATAATTTTTTTTTATTTTTTTAATTAAAAATATTTATTAAGGTATAAAATTCATAAAAATTTGTAAATTAAAAATTTTTAAAAAATAAAAAAAAAATCCGCAAAAAAAAAATATAAAAATAAATTTAAATGCAACTGACAACTTTTTCAACTAATTTAATAATTATTCCATTAAAATGATGTTCATGAATTTTGACTTTTGTGACAGTTTGTTTGTCGAAAGTGGTTAGAAACGAAATTTCCCAAAATATTTTGTAACACCAAAAATTAATTGACATGCCATCAAAATGTGACATTATGGTCCTTTGGAGTTGTGTGGGTGCCAACACATCCGTCAATAATATTACCTTTTAATTGAACGACACGCAAAACACATGAAAATCAACTCTCGAGTCACAAGACACCACCCGGAGAGAGAGAGATAAAATTAAATTAATTTTAAATTTGATTTAACTTTTCAATTATTCACATTATTTTATTATCT
Organism: Culicoides brevitarsis; assembly: GCF_036172545.1. Classification (NCBI taxonomy): domain Eukaryota; kingdom Metazoa; phylum Arthropoda; class Insecta; order Diptera; family Ceratopogonidae; genus Culicoides; species Culicoides brevitarsis. Next base: position 29,972,356 of record NC_087087.1, on the reverse strand, counting down.
TATTTAATGTGCATGTTAGCATGCTAGAACACCTCCACACAGCGTCGTGTCGTGCAGTGATTTGGCACTCAACATCGTCGTCCATTGCACGAATGCACACCGACACAGAGCAACGCCGCAAAATTAAATAAGCCTCTAGACGTGTATAACTCGTCGTGCAAAAGCAGAAACCTCAATAAAGTGGATACAAAGCCAGGGGCTTAATTTTGTGTTTCCTCGCACTTCTGCGTCGACCATCGAGAGACGACGACGACAAAAAGTCTCCAAAAACAAGAAGATGTACCTGTGTGCAGCATACTTCACGGTTCGGATTGCCAAAAATAGCAAATTGGATTGTTTTATAATCAGAATGGCGTGCATGCTTCGTAGTTTTACGAGTGCTTAAATAAATAAATTGGATAATGTTAGCAACATTAGGGGTTTATGGTATTCTATATTTGATGCAAAAACAAAAAATAAATCTGATGTTGATCATGATGATGAAAAAAAAACTTTTTTAATGCATTTTAAGATATAAAAAATTCATCAGATTAGGAAAATTCTAAAAATTAAAAAAAAAAATTAAAAAATAATAATTATTTTATATTAACAGAATTTAAAATATTTTGATTTAAATATTCAAAAATTTACAATTTTTTAATTAATTTTATTTATTTAATTAATTTTTATTTTTTTAATTAAAGTTAAGTTAATTAAAAGTTAAATTAATAAAAAAAAAAAATAAATTAATTTTAAAAAAATTAAATTAATTTAAAAAAAAATAACTGAAGAAGAAATAAAAAAATAACTAAAAATCTGAAAATTTAAAAAAAAATCAAAAACAATTGAAAATTATTTAAATTATTTGTAAAAATTTCTGAAAATTAAGAAAAAACTTTGAAAAATTTGAAAAACAAATTATATTTTTTATTTATTTATTTAATTTAAAAAAAATTAAATTAATTTTTAAAAAATATATTAATAAAAATAATATATTTTTTTTTTAAATAAATGAAAAATGGTGAAAATAAAAGTATGAAAATCATATTTTTTAAAAAAATTAAATATTTCAAATCAAAAGAAAAAATAAATAAATAAAGTATTTTGTTAAATTTTGGAAATTTTTAATGAGAAAAAAATCGAAAGCGTTTAAAAATTTTCTTTAAAAAAAAAATAAATAAAAAATTAAAAAAAATGTTTAACAGTAGAAAAAAATTTTTTTATTTTATTAAAATTAAAATTTGATAAAAAAAAAAATAAATTAATTTTTAAATTTTAATTATTTTATTCAAAAATAAAATAAAATTTTATTTAATTTAAAAATTTAAAAAAATTATGAAAATTCGAAAATTTTTATTTATTTTTAATTATTTTTTTAAAACATAGAAAAGCTAAAAATTAAAAAAAAAATTACATTTAAAATTTTAAGAAAATTTAATAAATCATTTAAAAATTAATAAAAAAAAATCAAAATCTCAAACCACACTTCATTTAAATGCTTTTTTTTATCACAAATCTCATCTCACATCACAACAAAAAAAAAATGCAATAAATTGAAAATTTTCCTGTGTGACATTAATGCCATGCAAATCAATCAACTTATCAAAGGAAATGTGAAATCAGACAGGAAAAAAATCAATCCACTCTCAATTTACTCTCTGACGTTTTTAACGAGAAATTGCTCCTTATCGGTTTGCAAAAGTTAAGACTAAAATCTAATCAAACTCAAACTTTTGACACCTGCCAATTTCAATGAATACCAAATAATGCGCTAATGTAACTTGAACATCGGACTTGAACAGTACCGAGAAACAGTTAAAATTTATTACCGAATCGATACCGTATTTTTTTTTTTGCTCTAGAATTTTTTTTTTCGAGTTTCAAATGCATTTTTCATGTACATCGGCTTGTACGAAACGGCCTTTTGTGTATATTTATCGGAGCGTTGTAGCGACAAAGAATGGATCAGTTGCAAAAATAGACATTCTCTCTTCCCGCATCAATTATTCATTTTATTCTTTGCATGGAGCGCAGTTTGGTTGCCAAAAAAACGAAAGAAAAACGGAAAAAGGGGGTTTTCCATCGCATCAAAAATGACTTGAGATCCGTTTGTTTAACGATCCATCCCTGCTTAAGAACTGAAAAAATCAAAGTGTGACCGCCAAATCATTGCAGAGATCACGACGTCAATAATTTGTATGGAAAAAAGACGACGACGACAAAAAAAGAAACATTGATTTATCGCCAACTCTTCGGACCAATCGGACTGAAAATAGCATAAAATCAATTTATTTTTACCTGCTGCGAATTATTAATAAATTTTCTTTTTTTTCTCTCGTTTCAGGTGAGTAAACACATTTCTCGAGTACTGTCTGTCGTTGTCAGTGCTGTAAATGGGTAACTTTGTCTCGAACCGAAAATTGCATCGTAAGACTTTTCCTTTATTAGTTTTAATTTTTCGTGCGTGTCCCATGTGTTTGTTTGCGAGTCTTAGCGTGATTTAGCACAAAAGAGGATTATATCATCACATTAATTCATTAATTAGGCGATAAACAATGGAAATCCCTTTGTTATGTTTTTGCTATTGTGTCGCCGCCGTCGATAAATAATGATGAAAATTAATATTGATTAGGTTGGTATTGCAAATCGAAATCGAAGCAATTTAGAAATTTTCATCAAAAGACAGAAATAGACAGAGAGAGAAATTTGTCCGGAAATTCCTTTCAATAAACGAATGTTGCACCACAATTTCCTTTGCTAAATGTTTATATGACGTTGAAGCAAACAAATAAATCAAACAAATTTCCAAAGATAAACTGTGAGACAAAATAACGCAAAGTTAATTTTACGGAGTTGTGATTAACATTTAGCAAAGAGTGTTTTATTTCACAAAAAACATGAGGAGAAAATTTTATTTATTCATGATTTGATTCGATTCGAGCTCAATAAAGTGTTTGCATTTTCTTCACAGCATTTTGTTGAGAAATGCATCAAAAAGTGTGGGAAAAGTGGCATGAAATCAAACAGAAGTCACAATCCCTTAACTGAAGGAAATTTGAAAAAATATTTTAAAAAATTTAAAAAAAAAATGCACTAAAAAGTGAAAAATAAGTAAAATAGGGCAACTTTTCGATTAACGTTGAAATTTAAAAAAAAATAAATAAAGGTCAAAAAAATCATAAAGGTTTGAAGGGAAACAGACTTTTCATCGATTGTTGGAATTTCGTTGTTCAAATTTAAAAAAATCGTCAAATTCTCCAAACAAAGTTTCAAAAATTGCCTTGAAATTGGAAGTCCTTGAGAAGTTAAATTAATTCCTTGAGATGTTAAATTAATACCTTGAGATGTTAAATTAATTCCTTGAGATGTTAAATTAATCCCTTGAGATGTTAAATTAATCCCTTGAGAGGTTAAATTAATACCTTGAGATGTTAAATTAATCCCTTGAGATGTTAAATTAATACCTTGAGATGTTAATTTAATACCTTGAGAGGTTAATTTAATACCTTGAGATGTTAATTTAATCCCTTGAGAGGTTAAATTAATTCCTTGAGAGGTTAAATTAATCCCTTGAGATGTTAAATTAATACCTTGAGATGTTAAATTAATACCTTGAGATGTTAAATTAATACCTTGAGATGTTAAATTAATCCCTTGAGATGTTAAATTAATACCTTGAGATGTTAAATTAATACCTTGAGATGTTAAATTAATACCTTGAGATGTTAAATTAATACCTTGAGATGTTAAATTAATACCTTGAGATGTTAAATTAATACCTTGAGATGTTAAATTAATTCCTTGAGATGTTAAATTACCTCAAAAACACCCAACTAAAAGTGACAGAACTCAAATTTTTCATCTTCAATAAAAATCACTTACCATAAAAAAAAAACTTTCAGACGACACATATTGGGAAAAACTATCATCGTCAAATGCATTTGTGCCACTCTCTGACATCGAGTAATGCGAAGGGAATTTCCCCCATAATATTATTCAAAATGTCTTATCCTATCTCTCGGCATGCCATTCTCATTACACATCGAAACGAAAACTTCCCAAAAGCAAACCTTCAACGTTCCCTTGAAATTCACTGCCACGTGTGTGAATGCTTGTTTGTCAATGTTTGAAACTACTGAAAAAAAAGTTAAATTTCGAATGTCAAGTGTGCGAAACAAACAAGGACATAAATATTTAGGTGTTGTGATTCCTCTACGTTGCAACTCTCTCTCTTTCTCTGTCTACACAATTTATGTTTCTATGGATTTCTATAACATAAAATTTAAATGTTGTATATTTATTATTAAATAAATGTATTTGTGTGTCGTTGTTGTTGTTGTTGTAATTCTCTGTTGTAGCCTAAATTTTGTGTTATTATTAGTTTTGTTTCAGAAACTGTTTAGTTAAATGAATTCAATGTGGATACATCCGTATCCTCCTGTTATTTTTTTGGACATATTTTTCTGTTATTTTTGTTATGTAACAAATACAAAACGAAAAATAAACCGACAAACCAATTCGATCTATCTAATAACTTGTAAAAAAAAGGACAACAAAAAAACAACACATCAATAAAAATAAATAAATGAGCGAAAAAATTCATTCCTATTCTTCTATTCCCTTATTTCAGACCCGGCGGAAGAACCGGCGGGTAAGTCAATTTCCTAAATAATACAAAAATAAACAGACAAACACACGAAGTTTTCCGTTTTCTTTTTTTTTTCTTCTTAATATGGTAGCGCACAAAATAAGCACATCATCGTCTTGTCTTTTCTGTCTCAATCTGGCTCAATTCGGTTTATGATGAAGTGCTTCAAAAAACAAACAAAAAAAAATTGATACTAAATTTGTCCTTATGAAAGTAACACAAAACAATTTTGACACAATTTATGCACGCTTCTTATTTATTCTTCTTCGTTATTTTCATACAATTTAATTTTTATAATTTTTTTAAATTAGTATTGATAGAGTGTTAGTTTTAGTTGTTCAATGTTAGATTTGTAGGTTTCACGTAAAAAAATGGGGAATAAGACTTCCCTAAGCACTTAGAGCTGAAAGCTGAAAAGTTAGCTCTTGTTAAAAATGTAAAATTTTGCATGAAATTTGAATTTTATGTATAAAAATATTGAATTGGATCAATTCTAAAAACTTTCAGTACTGAAAATATCAAAATCTGAAAAGTTAGCTCTGCAAAATTACGAGAGCTGAAAAGTTAGCTCTTGTCAAAAAACTAATTTTTGCTTCAAATTAGCTTTCAAGGTCTTTGATTAGTAAATTGGTTCAATTCTGAAACCTTTCAGTACTGAAAATATCAAAAACTGAAAAGTTAGCTCTGCAAAATTACGAGAGCTGAAAAGTTAGCTCTTGTTAAAAAGTTAATTTTTGCTTCAAATTTGCTTTCACGGTCTTTGATTAGTAAATTGGGTCAATTCTGAAACCTTTCAGTACTGAAAATATCAAAAACTGAAAAGTTAGCTCTGCAAAATTATAAGAGCTAAATTTTCAGCTCTTATCAAATTCACAAAATTTTGCAAAAATTTTGACTTTTATGTACTTTTCACTCAAATTGGATAAAATTCAAGCATTTTCAGTACCGAAAATACAAAACTGAATTTTGTAAATACCAAAAGAGCTGAAAAAATTAGCTTCCATCTCAAAATCAAAATTTCAGCATGTTTTGCATTTTTTTACGTAAACCATAAAGTAAGTAGTTTTCAGGACCTTCGAAACCAGACTCACTCTCATCAACGTCGTCGCCAACCAGCTGCCAAATGAACAACGAGCAAATCGACAAATGAACATCAGTGCATCGAAGCAAAAGTTTCTACATTTAATCATCGTTTATGACGATAGTTGAGCGAAAAATACAGTAATTAAGTGATATAATTTTGCTAAAATACCTCGACACAATTCCTCCTTCAGCAAATTCATCGAATTTTCCGTAAAGTTGCGTCTATAATTATGTCTAATTGAAAAATATTTCGCTGTGCATCAAAAAGTATCGTCGTCGTCGTTGTCGGAAGCAGTAACAATGAGGAATTCAGCGAAACATTTTAAAAAACAAACAAGAAGAAAATATATTTTGAATCACTTGAATATTAATTTAATTATTTTCATTTAAAAAAAAAGTTAACAGTGAAGAAGAGGAAAAGGCAAAAGTGCGAATAAGAACAACGAGGCGTTTTTATTTGGCGCGTAAACAGAAAGTACGAAAAAGGCGAAACACGTAAAATTTAAATTCAATTATTTATCGAGCGATTCATATCTGTGCAATGTGTGAAGAAACGAGAAAATTTGCGAAGAACGGGAAAGGGTGGATTTTTCTTGATAGCATCCATTTCTCACTCAAAGCATTTTCTTACAGTATTTTCAAAGCAACGAGGCAATGATCTAAGCAATCAATTACCGTTCGTTCGATGAATATAAATATACAAAAATATTTGAAAATAGCCATGAATTAATGGAATGAAATGTTTGTACATCCTCAGGGTAGTTTTTACTTCATTTTAAAGAAAAAAAAAGTATGCTGTCGGTACATCAAAAATTTTTGAAATACCAACTGGGGCAAAATTTAAAATGTGCATTGGGTCAATTATGTAAATTGAGTCAAATTTGACCCGTTTCACATTCTACATTATCTTTAAAAATTTTGCAAATTTCAACCTATGTCAAATTTTTTGTAATTTTTGAACCCAGTAGACAAGTTAAATTTTTTTCAAAAATAAATTATTTGAAAAAAATGAAAAAGATCTATCAAAAATGTTTAAAATGTCTACTGGGATGAAATTTTTAAATGTACCTTAAGGCAAATGTGAAGCGGAACAAAATAGGGTAAGATAAAATTTCGCCCAGTACACATTCTGAAGTATCGCATTAATGCATATTCTTCAAATTTCACTTCATTTAACTTTTTTTACAATTTTAGGCCCAATACACATTTTAAATTTTAAAACTTTCTAAACAAAATTATAAAAAAAAATCTCTTTTAAACCAAAATATTTTGAAATGTGCACTGGGACGACATTCATATTTTTGCATTAGAACCCATATTGATAATGGGGATTGGGTAAACGTAACCCAGTTTACATTCTAAATTATTGTAAATTTTACCCCATGTCAATTTTTTGGTAATTTTTGAACCCAGTAGACACATCAAAAATTTAGCAAAAGAAAATCACTTAAATAAATTGAAAAAAAAGCATTCAAAATGTTTAAAATGTCTACTGGGATGAATTTTTTTATACAATTTAAGGCAACTTTTAAACGGGGTAAGATAAAATTTTGCCCAGTATATATTTTTAAATATCTCCCTAATGCATATTCAATAAGTTTCAGTTCATTTAATTTTTTTTTTTAATTTAAGACCCAATACACATTTTTAATTTTAAGATTTTCTAAAGAAAATTTGTAACAAAATTATAAAAAAAATTCGGCTGTGTTCAAAAATTTTTTTTAAAATGTGCACTGGGGCAATATTTATGTTTTATAAATGTGCATTGGGGCACATGCTTAATGGGAATTGAACAAAATTAACCCAATTTACATTCTAAATTAATAGAAATTTTACCCCATGGCACATTTTCTAAAGTATTAAACCCAGTGTACATTCTAAAATTTCCCCAATATGAATTTTTCTATTATGAATGAATTCTTTAATTTTTTTTTTTAATATTTTATAATATATAAAAATTAAATGATGACAACTTTCTACATTTTTTTTTAAATAAAATGCTTCCTTTTTCGAAACGAGAAAAAAAATTTTGATTTCTGTGATTTGTTTCTCTCAAGTCAATACAAAAATTCCAAATACATTAAAAAATTCCTGAACAAAAAACCGCCGGCAATATTCTGACAACCACACGAGCCTCGTACCTCGTATCTTTATATGTGCCACGCATCAACGGAGATAATTTAAAATAAAAGGAAAAACCGCAAGATCATAAAGTGTAATTGATTGTGTGTCAAACCATTTTGACAAACTTTGACTTGTATTTTCTGTCTCTTATCTTGCTCGAAGCTTTCTTTTTTTGCAAAGATGCGAATCGACAGATAAAGAGATTAATTCCGTACAGCAAAAAAAGTGACCATAGACAGAAAATAGTAAATAAAAATTTTCGCAAATCGTTACTGCACTCTGTAACTATTTATTTGTTTTTCGGGAGAGAATTTCTCACACACACAATTTTTTCATAAACATTTTCGAAGATCATGTCTCAGGGCCAGCAACACGCATGCGTGCAAAGATGCCGTGTTGTTGGTATCTCGGGAGCGGAGCGCTTTTCTCTCTCTCCTCCGCTAAATCATATGTCGACGGCGTTACTGTACGAAATTTTTTTTTTTTGTGTTCGGAAATTGCTAGCCTGACCTTCTCCTCAAACAACAGCGCGTAAGCAACTCACTCCGATGATGATGATGATGATGATTTTTCGTACGCGAGGAACACTCTCCGACCGAATAGACGTCGAATAGTGTCAGAAGCAGTCGAATATTGTGTGTGCGAGGAGAAAAGAAGTAAAAGCCAGAAAGAAGTGCACATCAGAGTGTGTGAACACACTCATTTATAATATTACCCAGAAGAAAAATAGTGTTTGAAAGAAGAAGAAAAAAAAATATAAAATAGAAGAAATTCGTGAAGAAAATAATGGAAAAATACTGAAAAATGGAGAAAATCTGAAAATTCTAAGAAAAAACGGGCAAAATACGCCTTATGTTTACTTAACAAAAAAAGAAAAATATATAAGAAAAATTTGAAAGAGAGAAAAAAGAGAAGAAGAAAAAAAATAAAAAAAAGTGAAAAACCATAAAAAATAAATAAAAGTGTGAAAAAATATATTATCTCAAAAAAAAAGTGCAAAAAAAAAGATATTCTTAACAAACACTGAGAGAAATTTAAAAAAGATACAGACAACGTGTAGCAAATATAAAAAAAAACAACCTCTACCTACTACACTCACCAATATATAAAAAAATACTCTTTTGAAAAATTTCGTGTTTTTCGACCTCCGTAAATATTTATTCCGATATATCTTCACATTGGACTGAAAAATAAAAATTTAAATTAAAAAAAAATAATTATTAAAATTAATTAAATTAATTTTTAATAAAAAGGTGAAAAAAAAAATAAAAATTATTAATTAAAAAAAAAAATAAAAAAAAATATTTATCTGTGCGGTTCTCCTACAAATTTCGGTCCAATAAATCCAAATTTACCAAAAAATTACATAAGAATCCCTTTTATCCGTCTTTTGTGTTAATTTTCCAAACATTCCTAAACAAGTCAAAGTTGTACAAAAAAAAAGAAAAGATTTATACAAAAAGGGTGTTGTTGTAAATATTTTTCCGATAATTGGGGAAAGTGTTACGACGAAACATTCATAAGGTTTCTTCGGTATTTTGACGTGAAATGCCTATTTTACGAGTGATTTTTGATTGAAATTTCAAATAAAAGCATGAACAAAATGTTAAATTTGAAAGTTTTAATGACGTCTCTACTAATAATCGACTCGTTCCAATTAAAAAAGATTTAAAAAAAAAATTTTTTTTTTTTGAAAGCATTTTCTTGTTATGTAAGAAAAAAAAAACACAAAAAGCTTAAAATCTGTTTACTAAAATAACAGCTCCCTGTTAAAATATGCAACGCAATTAAAATGTTGCAAAAGGCTACGAGCTAAAAAGCTAAACATATGGAGGACGACACACAAAACGAATGAATACGAGTCGAGATAACGTCACAACAGAGCGAGAGAGAGGAAAATCTTTTGTACACATATTTTACTTTTTACAGTAAATTTATGTTTGATAAACGACTTACAGATGCAAAAACGAACAAAATAACATGGGGTTTTGCATGAAAATTCTAAAGTTTATTCAAACTGTAATTTTTCTGCCGTATTTATATCTTGAGGTCGTGTCAAAACCTCACTTTTTCGGTAATAATGAATAAATTTCGGTTTTGAATCTAAAACTTTGGATCGGAGCAAAATTAAGTTAACGCTCGGATTTTATTCAATTATGCTTTAGTAGGTCGAATTTTATTTGTGTTGCTTGAAAATTCATAATAAATAAACAAAAGTGTAATCCAATTAAAATATTCCAGCAAATAATTCTTCCTCCTTCGTAGTTTTGGAAAGATTTTAAAATTTGATAAAAAAAATATTCGTATGAAATTATGACGACAGTGAATTTCTGTGGAAATTTTATGAAAATTTAATTTAATTTTTTTAGAGTGAAGTGAAGTAATGAAAATGTTTTAAGTGAATTTCTGCCGACATTATTACTCAAAAAATTAAAGGAAACGCCCGGTTGTTGTTTATTTGTTAAATTTCATTCAATCAAATACGATTTGGGACGTTTATGTAACCAGCAAGAACATTTGTGAAATTAGCGTATCAAATTGTCATTAATATCCATTTTGAGTTAAAACGAGTTTTTTTCATATTTTGAGCACTTGTCTGTCTGTTTAAAAAAAAAGAAAATGAAGAAAAATTACAAAAATGTTGAGAAAAAAATTGAAAAAAAAATGGGAAATTTGTTGAAATTTTGTGATAACTTTTGAAAACTCTAAATTTTATTAAATAAAATTAATCGATTAATTTTTAATTAATAAAAAAAATAAGAAACAAAGAAATTTTTGAAGAAAAATGAAGAAAATTTAGAAAATGTCATTGAATTTAAGAGAAAATTTTCAAAAAATTAAGGAAATTTCGGAAAAATATGAATAAAATAATTTTCAAAAAATAAAATTTATTCATAAATTAATTTAATTATTTAAAATATAATTAATAAATTTAATTAATAATGAATAAATTGATTAACAAATTAAAATAAAATTAATTTAATTTTTTTTTTTTTTTTAATTAGGAAAAATTAATTATTTTTCTCGATAAATTATTCTTTTTTAAAAAATTCGTAAAAAATTGTGAAATTAAAAAAAAATTTGGAAAACTTAAAAAAAATAAATGAAATTTTCTACAAAAAAAATTATTTCAAAATTTTAAAAATTTTTCAGAATATTATAATAAAATATTCATTTAACCATGAAAAAAAATAAATTTAAATTTAATTAAATAAAATTAATTTTTAGCTAATTTAAAAAATAAAAAAAAAATTTTTTTGATGTCTTGAAAGTTCTTCCAGTATAAAAAAAATAATTATTTTCTCAATTAACCCTAATTTTTTGTATGAAAAATTAATAAAAAAAAAAAAAATATTTTAAGCATTAATGTAAATTTTTTGCCCTTAAATCTTCATGTAAATGAATGTTAAAAAACAGTCCTTAAATTCCTCTTTAACGCACTTTTAATATTTCTTCCGTATCATTTTTCACGTTTGGACTTGCAGGCGCCTCCAAAGACGCTAACGTCATCCTGTTCGACATTTAATGTCTTTTTTTACTTCTCGTTACATTTTCTCGGCATATTTTTGTGAAAGAAAACAGAGCAAAAAAAAAGACGTTCAAACGTCAAAAGAAAGAGAGCAAGAGCGATAGATACAACGGAAACAATTTTCGTATCATAATAATAACAATAAAAGTATTTTTTCCACTAAAGTTCATTCATTTCAAATTGCCGACGAAAACATGACAGTTATGTTCTAAGTACTCTGCGCTAACGACAACAACAACAACAAACGAGGGAGTCCATTTCACTTTTTTACGATATTGATATTGACAAACTGTTTGGTAGTAAATTTCCTTGTTGTTGTTGTTGCTTTTTTTCTTCTTGTTTTTTTTTTTCGTTATAAAAATAATAAAATTAGCAAAAAAGTTGTATTTTTTTTGTACTATCGCTTATGCTGGTACAGCTTTCTTTTCAAGGTTATTAAAAAAATATATGCGTGTGCTGTGCATTTAATGCGCCGTTTTGTCTGAAAAGGGGCTTTCTCGGTTAACAACATTAACATTTACACACGACTTTGTAGTGGTTTCTCGTTAATTTTTTTTTTTTTTTTTTTTTTTGAAAGAGGAACAAATGAATAGAAAAATGGGGTTCCAACATGAATATTATCAAAGAAAATGTGCGTGCTCAAAAGTGTTATACAGGAAAAGAGAAGAAAAATAGAAGAAGAACAATCGGGGCAGAAAATGCTCTTCCAAGCAAAATCATGTAAAATAATGATAAAAACTGCGCGGAAAGAGATCAAAAGAAGTTGGAACACATTTGGAACAAAAGAAAAAAAATAACAAACAAGTTACAGGAGTTTTAGTGAATTTTTGATAAAAGCGCTTTATTTTGGAAAATTTTCATGAGTTTTCCCGGATTTTCCAAAATTTTTTTTACTTTCCTTCAATATATTTTTTTGAAGAATTTTCAATCAATTATACAAAAAATTCTAAGGTTTATAAAAATTTTAAGAATTTTCACGAGTTTTCCAAAATTTTTCAAAATTTTCCGAAATTTTTCCGAATTTTCTGATAATTTTTTTTTTTAATTTGTCTTAAATAAATTTTTTTCTTGAATTTGAATTCAATTTTACGAAAAATTTCAATATTTAAAAAAAAATTAAGAATGTTCACGAATTTTTCAATTTTTTTCAGAATTTTCCGAAAGTTTTCCGAATTTTCAATAATTTTTCATTTTTTTTTTATAAAAATCTAATTAATATTAAATATGTTGATACTTTTTTATCATGAAGGAAAATTTTTCAATAGTTTTTCATGAATTTGTTGAAAAATTTTCCATGAGTTTCCCGAGTTTTCCAAAGATTAATTTTTTTTATAAATTTTTATTATTAATTTATCAGATTTAACTCTTCAACATGGCTTGAAGTTTTATTAAACGGATTTCAATTTAATATTTTTCTTGAATTTTTCCGAATTTTCCCGGGTTTTCCGAAGTTTTCCAAATTTATCTCAAAAATTTTTTAAATTTTAAAAGATTTTGTTTGTTTTTGAGTAAAAATATAGTTAAATTTACTTTTCATAATCAAGAAAAGTCAAAAAAATTTTTCTGAATTTTCCTGAGTTTTCCTGAATTTTCCAAAGTTTTCCTCGAATTATTTGATATGAACTCAAAGGATTCGTTTGATTGTTTTTGAGCGTAGTAAAAATAAAAACTTCATATTTCTGTATATTTTTCAAGTTTCCAAAGTTTTTCCGACTTTCCCTGAATTTTTCCGATGTTTTCCAACTTTTCCAAAAATTTTTCTAAATTTTAAAAAATTTCAATTGTTTCGAGTAGAAATAAAGTTAAATTTACTTTCCTACTCAAGAAAAGTCAAAAAGTTTTTCCTGAATTTTCCGAGTTTTCCACAAAGTTTCCCACAGAAAGTCATAAAAACGCAAATTTCAATTTTTTTTTCATCAAAATGCAGTAAAAACACACAAATAAAATCCAAAATAGACTAACAAAGTGCTTAAAGACACAGCTTTAGCTTATTATTTATGAAGTTCCCTTTTTCAGTGCTCAGTGTTTTTCTTTTTTTGCCTTTCACTGTAAATAAAATGAAAGAAAAAAGAGATGAGAATGTGTCACGTCACATCAAATTACGATAAAACAATAAGTTGAACCTCCGTAAGAATCTGTCTGAACTGATTATGATTGAAAGTCTTTCGGAATGGAATTTCTCTGGAAAAAAAAACAAATTTTATTATGATGCAAAGTCTCTCGAGAGACGAAATCACAGAATATTGATTACTTTTCTTTTTTTGAGCAAGACGAATCTATTGCTTTTGAAAGGTGACACAACCGAATGGATTCATCCGAAAAGGGTTCACGTCACGAATTTAATGATTGCGACGGTTGAAAAGAGGGTTGATTGTGCGTTCTGCGAAGACTTTCCGGCTCATCGTCATTATTTTTTTCTCTCATGGCAAGAAAAAAAAGAAAATTCTCACAAAGGTGCAGAACGAAGTCAAATTACCAAGAAAAATGTTTCACGTACGTGATGATATTTGAATGAAGGTAATAATAAATCGCACACATTCACGTTTTTTTTTTGTTCTTATTCGCTCAGTGCGACAAAACACTTTGGCCTTGAACAAGGGATTTTCCGTTTCATATTCATCTAGCATCTCAGTGACGCACGATGAAAAGCAAACTGCTACGAGGAACGAAAGCTATTCTTGGAAAAGTTAATTTTGTAACTTTGCAAGAAGAACAAAGTATTATTTGGTTTCCTGTTTAATTAAGAAGACTATCTTCGTTGAAATTTTTAGCTCCATTTAACATTTGATTTATTGGAGATCCTCACATTCTGTACGATTTTTTTGTACGAAATGTCAGTTCAAAGGTATAATTTCTCAAAAGTTGTGTCCCTTTTGGCGATTCATTTTTGTCTCTGCTCCATTTTTGTTCGTTCCAAAACAGAAAAAACATGCTCTTTTTTTTAATAACTTGTTCTTGCTGAGGTAAGCACATTTTCCATTTGGTGAGTGAGTAGCGAATCGTTAAATGTTTCTCTTGTCCTAATTTGTCATGTTTTAGTACGTTTCGAGGGGATTCTTCCTAATTTTTGTCGTCCGTTTGTGTTTTTTTCATAAGGAATTCGTTAAAATATGATTTTCGAAGAAAAAAATATTTTGACAGCTAAGCTTTATGTCAAATTTGTGAAAAAAATGATGTGACCCAGTGCACATTTTTTAATTTCAGTTCAAGTTGAAAACTCAAGTTTTCGAGCCCAAAGCAAATTTGGAAATAATTTCAGTTAATATTTGATAAAAACTATTGATCCCAATGCACATTTTAATGATTTGTCCCAAAGTTACTTAAAAAATTCTGAACCCAGTGAACATTTTGAATTTTTATCTAAGTTGAAAATGAATATTAATAAGCCCAGAGTACATTTGGAGAATTTTTTCAGTTAAAATTTGATAAAAGTTATAAATCCCAATGCACATTTTGAGGTGTTGTCTCAATATAACTTTTACAAATTTGAGCCCCAGTGTGCAATTTAAAGTTTTTGCTTAATTTGAATTATTTTTTAAATAAAATATTTTTTCATGAAGCATTTTTGCTCAAATGTGAATTTTAAAAATTTGCCCCAATGCGGATTTTGAAAATTTATCCCAATGCGAATTTTAAAAAATTTGCCCCAATATGAATTCGAAAATTTCATTCCCAGTTTAAACTTCAAACTATCTGCCCAATGCAAAATGTAGAAAATTTATCTAATTGTTATCTAATAATTTTCTTTTATTGGAAAGTTTTTTTTGCCCAATGCACATTTTTTTATATCCTAATTCAAAAAAAAATTTAAATAAAAATTAAATTTTTTTACAAAAAATCTTGAATTTTTGACGATTAATGTTCTAAAATTTTTGAAAAAAAAAATCAGTTAAAATTTCAATTGTTAAATAAATAAAAATTAATTCGTGATAAAAAAAATAATTTTTTTAATCAAAACTTCGATAAAAAATTTTTCCATTAATTTTTTAAAAATAAAAAAAAATGCTCATTCATTAAAAAAAAATTTTTTCATATTTTTTTCCATTTTTATCGCTCCTCACCTCTCGCATCGCTTCGTGATTATTATTACAAAATTTAACCAGCATGTCATGGCTCTCTACTTTTTTTTTAATTTTCCATCCTTCTTACCCCATTTTTTTGAACGAACGACTCATTTGTAAAAATAACAAGCAAGACGAAATGGGGTTATTTTTATATTAAGACAACAGCAAAAAAAAAAAGATTAGCAAACAAACACGTGCATTCGACTGTGTAATTGGTGTAATGTTCTTGCCTGTACAGGAGAAAAAAGGCAAATTAGTGAAAAAAAAAGTGAAATAGGTCAAAACTGGTCAAACGGTTCACATTGAAATAAAATGATTTTTTCTTCCGGTTCCACGAAACCCGTTATCATCTCTACTTCTCGAATTTTTTTCTATCCTTGTACAAAAATATGACCAAACTTCGTGTGTATAATTTGTACAACAATTTTGAGGTATTTTGGGAGATTAGCGCGATGATGGTCAGTGAATATGTTTAGGCAATTACGTTTTTTTTGTGGTTTTTTTTTTTGTTTATCGCAACCTTTTCTCCGTTATTAGAGAGAATTAGGCGCTAAAATAGGGCAACTGTGGTTCCTTCAGTTTAAATTATGACTTTATGACGTGCTAAAACTTTTTGGGTAACCGCATAGATGAATATTTAATGTGAGAAAAAATATTTTTTTTTGTTCTAGTGCACTCGGAAACTCAGTATTAATAAAAAAAAAGTGCTTCACAGTATTCGAAAAAAAAAAAATTGCCAATGCTAATTTTTAAGTAAAAAAAAGATGTTATTATAAGAAAAAAAAATGTTAAATGTGGAAAAAATGTCATCTACGTTCGTCATAATGCAAATTTGTGTGGCAACAGCGTGGAATACCTGCTGCATCATTTATAGTTAAATGCGACAAGACAATTACAACAATCATCTTTCGTACAGATAACGAAAAAACGCCGACTAATAATTCGGCAACAACCATTTCTCCGATAGATTTTGTCGAGAAATGGGGCCTAACGCCAGTTTTGAGGCCCAGACAAGAGCAACCACGGAGCGTCGGTGAGAGTGAGTCAGGTGGCCAGCCCCCTCTTCAAAACGATAGGTAAGCACACACACAGGGAAAAAAATATGTATTTTTAGCACGCACAACCGCATTTGCACGGAATTCACACACAACGAAACAAAAAAAAATATCCACCAAACAATCGTTACCCATAAAGTAGGCAATTTCATCGCATTCATCATTTATTTATTTTTCTTTTTCCGACTTATTTTGGAGCGATAATGTTTGCTTTGGGAAAAAAATTGGGATTTATCAAAGATTTTGTCTGTCCGTAACGATTTATATTAAAATAAATTGAAACCACGTGACTTATTTAGCTAAAAAATCAAAATAACCACGTGGTTTAAAAGAAATTTTATTGAACCACGTGGTTAATTTGATTTTTTTTATATAATTTAGACACGTGGTTAAATAATATTCATATAAAATTTCATTAAACCACGTGACTAATTGATCAAAAAGATCAAATTAATCACGTGTTTTAATTGAAATTTTTTTAATCACGTGGTTACTTTGATCTTTTTTATTAATTATTCATAATAATATTTATATGAAATTTTGTTTAACCACGTGAATTGTTTAAAAAGATCAAACTAACCACGTGATTCAAAGGAAATTTTATTGAATCACGTCGTTATTTTGATCTCTTTAAATAAAAGTCACGTGGTTACGTGAAGCTCATATAAAAATTTATTCAAACCACGTGACTTAATTTTATTTAAAAATAAAATAAACCACGTGGTTCAATTAAAATTTCTTTGAATCACGAGGTTCAGTTGATCTGTATTATATAATTAAACCACGAAGTTAAAATGAAAAAGAAATAATTTAACCACGTGACTCAATTAGATCATAAAGATCAACTTAACCTCGTGACTCAAAGATTTTTTTTATTAAACCACGTGGTTTATTTGATTTTTTGTTGATTTAAACACGTGGTTAAAATGTATTCGAATAAAATTTTATTTAACCACGTGACTAATTTATCAAAAAATTAAATTGACCACGTCTTTTAAAGATTTCTTTATAAAACCACGTGGCTTATTTTATTTTTTAACATAATTTGGTCACGTGGTTAAATTTAAATTCATTCAAGCTTTATCGTTTATTGAAAAAATTATTAATTTGGTCACGTGGTTAAAATTTACTTTCAAAGAATAATTTTAAAAAAATGCGCTTTTGTTCAAAATTTCTCCTATTGATGAATTTTTACCTTTTTTATGTTTCATTTCCTAACTCTCCGCCAACATGTGAGCGCCAACACGATCGAATTCGCAAAAAAAAGACCTAATCTATTTAGCTTATTATTGTGTATTTTTGGCATTATTTATGCATAAGGCGTGACTTTTCTGTTTCGTTCTTTGTCCAAAACTTTGGCGCCTTCCATTGTTATTGAATGCAATATAAATTGAGACAAACAGCACCGACAACATTAACCTACATTACACACGTAAAATGATTTTCATTAACTTTTCTCATTTTTTTTTCCTTTCTAGGTGAGTATCGACCATTAATTGAAGGTTTATGGAAAAAACGATAAAAATCCGTCGTCCCGTTATTCGTATCGTAAGTCAAAAAATACTCATTAAAAGTTGGCAGGTTCAGACAAACTTTTTGGATTAAAAAAGTTTTGGGAAGCACACAAAAAATAAATGATCAAAATTATTATTATTTATCAATTCAAGATGTTAATTAAAATGCAACAAAAATTTATTTAATTATCCGTAAAAAGTTTGGAAAAACATGCAAATGAAGCGATTTCTGACTTTTCTCTCTTTCTCCCTCTCTCGTTTAAAATAATAAATAAAGAGATACATTTTGTACAAATTTTAAAACATTTTATGGATGCCATAAAAACCTTACCGCAAAAACCTAAATCGAAAGACAGGTGATCCGAATACCGGATTATGTTCTCAAGCAAACATGATTTATAACATGCGCTTGCTTTAATGCAACTTTCTTGTCTTCTTGCTTTCTTTGCACTCCGTCACAGAGAAATAAATGTTCAGACATGCAAGAAGACAAGGATGCATAAATAAATTCTAAATTAAAAAACCACAAAGTTATAACGTTTGAGTCGCTGTCGTATAGGGCAGTATTTGTGCTACAGAGGAAACCTCAGAAAGAAGAAAATGCTTCGCAAAATTTAAATAATTTTTAATTCAAAAGAGTTGCATATATTTGGCAAAGTTGGCGGTAGTGCCGAGGACGAGAATGATGGTAAAACGATATTATTTAAAATGCAGCTGAAAATATTTTTTAAATAAAAATATTGAAGTTGAAGGATTTCTAAACGGTTTTATTTTACCATTCTGTAAAAAATTTGAAAAAAAATTAAATTAATAAAAAATAAAAATAAGTTAAATATTTTTTTTTAATTTTAACAAAAATCAAGATGCATAAAAATTAATTAAAATTTAAATAAATAATAAAATTAAATTAATTAAATATAAATTATAAATTAAATAATTAATAATTTTTATTTATTTTATTTTAATTTAATTTTATTATTTATTTATATTTAAAAAATTAAAATTATTTTTTATGCATCTTGATTTTTGTTATAATTTTAATTAATTTTATATAACAAAAAATTATTCATTTAAATAAAAAAAATTAACTTGAGAATAATATGTAATTAAAATTTAAAAAAAAAATAAATATACTGAAATTTTATTAAAAAATTAAATGAATCAAAAACATGAATCAAATAATTTATACTTTATTTTAAATAATTAAATTAAATGCAAAAAAAAATAAATTTTGGTAAAAAAATTTACAATATGATGAGATTTTTTAAAATATTTGATCCTAATATTTTTAAAAGAAATTACAATTTTGAGTTATTTTTTTTTTCAAATCGATTCACAGATTAATCAAAATTTATTTTAATTTTTTTATATCAAATTTAATATTTTTTTTTATTAAAAAAGTTCTCAAAAATACAAAAATTTTGTATAATAATTTTTTATTTCATAAAGACAATAATTTTTACAAAATTTCAAGAAAAATATAAAATTCTATAAAAATTTTAGTTAACTTTATTTTAATTAAAAAATACAAAAAAAAAATGAAATTTAATCAAAAATTGTAAAATTTAATTTTTTAAAGTGATTAAAAATTTAATTTTTATTTTATTTATTTTTATATATTTTTTTATTTATTTTTTTTATTTATTTTTTATTTATTTATTTTATTTTTTTTTTTTAATTTTTTTTATTTTTATTTTTTATTATTATTTTTTTTTTTTTTTTTTTTTTTTTTTTTTGATAAAATTAAAAAAAAAAAAATCAATTTTAATGTATTTTTGCTTAAAATCCTTAATTTTTTTCCAAAATAATGTAAAAACTCAATATTTCACGTAAAAAATTATTTAAAAATTTTAACCAACCCTCAAAATTACAAGAAAACATAAAAAATAAAATACCGGTTAAATTGCTCATTTCACAAAATATCTAATTTCTTTTTAGTTTATCATCAAGAATTTCCAAAGGACCATCCCCGAAAAATAATTTAAAGTTTCATTATGTCACCAAAAACATATCAAGTTGCATTTAATGGAAATTACTCAAGAAATTTGACAATTTTTGCAAAAAAAAACAACCAGTCACCTCCATCGCAAAAACGTCTTATTAACCTTGTATCTCTTCATCTCGAAAAAAAAGTAGAGCAACAAAGCGTCAACAAAACCGACTGGCAATTGAATTAAAATTTCATGGCAAAAGCATATTGAATTGGCTCCAAATTACCACATCCAGCCAAACTGGCTGCCAATTAATCATTTTTTTTTATTTTCGTGTGGGGTTCATCCGTTTTTTTTTTCTCTCGCTCTCTACGTTTTCCTTCTAACACCATATGATGATAATTTTTTTTTTATTTTTTTTCGAAATGTTTTCGTTTTCATGTACGAAGGTCCCTTTCACACACAGATGTAAAAGTCGCACTCAGTGCGAAAATTGTCGGATTTTCGAAAAAGGCGACGGCGCCTGCGTCAAAATCCTTCGTTGTATTGGTGTGTCGTTGTGTGAAGAGAAAAAAAAAACAGTAACATTTCGATCCAACAATCCCGATCACATGGTTTGGCGAAATTTTCTTGCCTTGTCATTCTGGATTCGCAGCGAACAAATGAAATGTCAATCGGTTTAATGCAAAAAAAAAAAAAAATTCTTCGAAAAACGAAGGAAAAAAAGCAAAAGAAAAAAACTAAGGCCCAAAACTCAGCAGGAATAAATGTGTCAAAATGAGTAATCCGCATTTTATTTCACGTTCGCCACCCAACCTTTTCCTCAGCTGAATGCCTATCGTGCCTAATGCTTTCATGTAGATATGTGTCACCTTTCGTTCCTTTTCGGCGAGCAGCAAGAAAAAGTTTTTTATGGGACTTTTTATGATGTTGCAGTACCTCACAAACTTTTACATGATGTACTTAACGTGATGAGTAATGTTGAAAGAAGGAATTTAATATAATGAAATTTTCTTTGGATGAGCTAATGGAGACGCCCGGCATTTTTTCTTTTCAAATAAATAAATTAAGTTGAATGGCCTGAAAAAAAAATGCTCAAGTCATCCATGCATATTTATGAAAAACCAAAAAAAAAAAAAGAAAAATACAAAAAAAAATTAAACAGTCACGAAACAAGAACAATTCTTTATAAAAACACTTTCCAGATGAAATTCGTCTGTTTTTTTTCTGTGCGCAAATATTTCTCGGCTTACGTAATGAAACAATGAACATTATCACGATATGTTGCTGCTGCTGCTCGATAACTGTTGATTTTCCTCTATTTTATAAAATGAATTAATATCTTGTGCGGTTTCCCTACATTTTTATTATTATTTATCGATAAATTGCTGTCACGCAGTAATTGGATTAAAAATTGTGTGATTTATTTGACGTACACGGATATGTACACGAACGGGGGATTAACAGAGATGTATAAAGTGTTTGAAAAGGATTTTAACTTTTTTTTATTAAATTTAAAGAATTACATATAAGAAGAATTTTTATAAAAAAAAATGTGCACTGGGATTTTTTTTAAATAATTTTTAAAATATTTAAATAATTTTTAAATTTAATTTGATTAAATTTTTTTTTAATAATTTTTTTTTTTTCAAAAAAATCAATAGAATTTCAAGAAAAAATAACTTAATATCCAAAATGATTTAAAATAAATCCCAATGCACATTTTGATAATCAAAAAAATTTGTTCGTTTTTGGATCACAATATTTAAAAATTTTTACTATATTTTTATAAAATTTATTATTAGCAAATAGTTAAAGATAAATTTTTTGAACTATTTTGACCTTTACAAGTTCCTTAAATCATCAAATTGTGCATTGGGATTTTAAAAATTTTTGTAGATCTGCGCTCATTTTCCTTAATTTTAAATATTTTTTTATACTGAATTTAATTTTTTCAATAATTTTAAAATATTTTTCAAAAATTCAAAAAAAAAATGTAAATTTTGCCCAATGAACATTTTTAATTTTCACACATTTTTAGTTTGAATCCTAATGCACATTTAAATTTTTTCACAAATTTCTTAGATTTTTAAGGATAAAAATATATTTAAAAAATTGTAAGAAGATGCAAAAATAAATTAAAAGAGAATTTAAAAAAATTAAAAGAGAATTTTAAAAAAATAAAGGAAAATTTAAAAAATTAAAAGAAATTAAAAAACATCCCAGTGCATATTTATAAATTTACCAATTTCTTTTTAAAAATTAATTTAAATCATATAATTTATCACATGAAATCCTGCAATTTGACAAATTTTTCAAAAATTAAAAAAAATGTGAAATTTTACCTAATGAACATTTTAAATTTTTTTATATTTTAAATTTGAGTCCTAATGCACATTATAATTTTTTTTTCAAATTTTTGACTAATTTTATGGATTATTAAAAAATTAAAAAATTGAAAAAAAAAATTATAAAAAAATTATAAAAAAAATTTAAAAAAATCCATGCACTGGGATTGTAAATTTTTCTTTTAAATCAATAGCAAATTTTTGTAAGATTTGAAAAAATTTTAATTTTTTTTTAAATTTCAACACCCCTGTTTTTACAGATGTTTCTTGCTATTGCCATATAAAAACACGACAGACGACCCAAAAAAAAATTAATTGATTGTTTACTGTTTTCACTCAAAATTCTTTAAAAAAAACAAAAAATTCTACTTATTCAAGAATTACTCATATAAATTATCTGACGCCACATCTCCGCATTCTTTGCAATTAATTCCATGAAGAGAAATAAATTTTGTAAAAAAATAAACAAAAAATTTGATTAAGTGTCGAGATTCATTTCAGGACAAGCCATTACGTAATTTTTGCCACCCGAACTCCGTCGCAGCTCAAAAAATAATAAACAAAATGTAAAATCAAAATTTCCAGTTTATCGAGCATTTGTCATAAACGTACGTTCCATGTACACGACAACGACGACTTTTCACACAATCGTTGGCTGCCCAAAATAAAAATAGTAGTTATTCGAAATCGTTTGCATTGTAAAGAGGCGAAAGAAACCACGGACGGATTTTTTTTGTGTTTTTTTTAATTAGATAACAAGGCAAAAAATGTAAGGAAGCGCAAAAACGGAGCTCAAAGACAAAATCATCGCAGCTGCCAATGCAGCGAACGGCATGCGAAAATCCATTAGTTGTGGAAGTCGCGGCGGCATCGGCGTGGGAGAATATCAGTTACGTTCGTTCCCCATTATAAATAAATAATTAATTAGTGAAGTTTGCGGTGCTAATGAAATACGAGCCTTTGATATTTGATACGAGCAACGAGACCTTGCTCAATTGTTCTTTTTTTTTGTATCGATTATTTTTTTTTTTGTCTCTCCTGTGTCTAAATACAGAGAAAAAGTGAATGCCATGCATCGCAACTAATGTGGCGTTTTGGCAAATAAATGTCTACTAATTGAAACTTGATATGTTGCTAGTTATTTTTGGTGCTATGTGCATTGCAAAAATCTATAAAATGAGTTTTTTTATTATTAAAAATTTATTCGTGAAATGGACTTTTTTTTATTAAAAATTTTATTTTTTTTAAATTTTTTCGGCTGATTTGTTTTTTAAATAAATTATTTTTGTTTAAAAATTAATAAAATTTAAAAAAAATTAATTAAATATAAAAAATATTTAAAATATTAAAAAAAAAAAAGAAATTATTTAAAAAATTAAAAAAAATACTATGGAAATATTTTGTCTCGAATTTTTTCATAAAAAATTAATTAATTTAATTTAATTTTAATTTAATTTTTTTTTTATTTTTTTTTAATTTGTAAAAAAAATAAATTAATTACTTTATTAAAATATAAAAAAATATAATTAAATTATTGATTAAAATTAATTTCTACGTTAAATTTTTATTAAAAAAAAATTAGTCAATTATTGTTAAAAAAATAAAATATTTTTTTTATCATATTTTTTTTACGAATCGAGAAAAGAGTTTATGAGTTTAAAAAATTTGTAATTAAACTAAAATAATTTCTAAATTTTTTTAATTTTTAAAATAAACTCGCATTTTCATACTCCTCAAAATTTCAATTAACTTTAAAATATTTTTAAAAATAATTTTTTTAATAAAAAAAAAAAAATAATTTTAAAGAACTTAATATAAAAATTAAAAAAATGCTAAAAAAATTCTAAAAATAATTTTTCTCGAATTTTTGCTTAAAAAATTAGTTAATTTAGGTAATTTAATTAAAATTTAAAAAACAACAAAAAAATTATAATTAAAATCCTCAAGTCAAAATCATAAAAAAAAATATTTTTAAAAAAAATTAATTTAAAAATAAATTTTAATAAATAAAGTTTTTATTTAATTTAAAATTTAATAATTAATTAAAAATTTTCAAAATAAATTTTAATTTAAAAAATTAAAAAAATAAAAAAAAAACTTTTTTTCTTCGAAAAAATTAAAAATAAATAAATTTAAAAAATAAATAATAATAAATAAATTTAATAAAAAATAAAAAAAATTAAAAACCTGATCGAAAAGCTTAAAGCCAATTAATTACATTCTTTTAAATAAAACTTTTAATTTTTTTGCAATAAAAAATTTTTTCAACCGATTCACTTCAAGTTCAAAAACTTTTCATTTTTTATTAATATTCAAACTATAATAACTAAATAAAAAAAAGTAATATTCTCTCGAGAAAAGGGAGAAAAACAGACATAGATGAAGACGAAGAAGAAGACTTTGACTCGTAACAATCATAATTTCCCATTTTGCTCGTCGATTACTTGTTTCGAAGCGAAGAAAATAAATCAAATAAAAAGTTTATAGAAGTGATAAACTTTCTCCTTGATTAATTTAATCACTTTTATTTCCTTCCCATATCCCACACAGTCCATAAAAAGCGAAAAAATGCTTTTCTGCGCGAAACGAAAGAAAAAAAAAAGAAAAAAAAATCGAAATGAAATAAAAGTTGTAATAATAAATTTTTTCCATTATTATTAAAGAAGTTTGGACGTGAAGTGAAGCGCTTGATCGATTTTTACTCAGAATTTATTATTTATTTATTTATCGGTTTTTGAGGTTATCTGAAGCAAAAAACCGCAAAAAGTCACTCGAGAGCCTCACATCAAGCGCAGGGTTAATTAACGTCAACACACCATTGTTCATTCAATGCGGAAATTAAAATCGTTTTGATGCAAGTCTCAACTGATTACACGAGAACGAGCAATTATCACACACAACTTTATGAATTTTCGCTAAATATTTATTACAATCGATGTCATTCTGCAATTTTGCCAGCAAAATTATATCTATAACGAAATAAATCAGACACTTTTGCTCTGCATTTTGTTGAACATCGACTGGGAATATCATGTCAGGTTTTTTTTTGTGTGCATTGTGCAAACAATGTCACCATCAGAGATGCCTACAACTTTGTGTCGTCGGCGGTATGTCGTCGTTGTCGTTGAACAAATGGCTTTCATTTGTGTGTTTTTCCGTCTGGCATGGCACTTAAATGACATTTTGTCATCTTCTCTAATAGTTTTTGTGGTAATGTCGCACAAAATTTGCAAGAGTACAGTCATAAATTAATGAACAGGGGAATTGATCACTTGATTGATTGGATGATTTTTTCTGTAAATTTCTTTATTTTTGATAAAATTTTTGAACTTTTAATGACAAAATTGGTTATTTGGTTCAAAAATTTGCTTCTAATATCTTAAAAAATAAATTTTTGTACAAAAATATTTTTTTTTGTCTTTCATGAAGATTTTTTAATTACTTTAGAAATAACAAAAAATTTAAAATTTATTAAAATTAAAATTTTTGCATAATTTTTTTTCAATTTAAATTTTTTTGAAAAAATTATTTTTAAAATTTAACCATTTTATATTTTAAATTTTTATGTTTTTCTAACAAAATACCTAAATTTTTAGTCAAAATAGTAATTTTTTATGAAGAGTATTCAATTGTGTATGAGGAGTACAAAAATGTGAAATATTCGTAGTTTTCATTTTAAAAAAATTCTCAAACAAAAAAAAAGTCATTTAAAGAATAAAAAATTACACAATAAGGAGTATTAAAACGTAAAATTTGTAAAAAAAAAAATGATTTTTGACCTATGAGGAGTAAAAAAATGAGAAACGTTAATAATTTTAATTTAATTTAATTTTTAAAAAATCAAATAATCAGAAATTCAGAATTATTTCTGATTCAAAATCATTTTTTGAAAAAAAAATTAATCGAGGAGTATTAAAATGTAAAAATCTCTGAAAATTTGAAAGAAAAAAAAAACTTTGAGGAGTAAGAAAATGTGAAAAAATTGTAATTTTAGTAGAAAAACTTGAAATAAATTCTTAGAAGGAAAAAAAAATTAATCTCGAGGAGTACTAAAATGTAAAAAAAATTTTTTGACTTCGCGGAGTACAAAAATGTGAAAATTAAAAAAAATAAACAAGATAAAAAATTATCGATTTAAAAACATTTAAAATTTTTTATTAAAAATGTTAAATTTGTAAAAAAAAATACTTTTGAGAAGTATGAAAAAGTTTTATGAGGAGTACAAAAATGAGAAATATTATTATTTTGATAAAAAAAAGTGACTTTGATAGCAATAATTAACAATAAATGGGCAAATTAAAAATTGAGGAGTATAAAAATGTAAAATTTGTCAAAAAAAAATGTTTTCTTTATTAACAAGTAGTAACAAAATGTGAAATTGCACAACAAAACGCGCATTCCTGTTAAATCTGTTTTAATTTTAATTTTTTATCAACGGAAACAACACGTGAGAGTCCCAGAACGTGCGATATGACACGAAAAAAAAATCATCGAGCAGAAAAAAAAATTGTTATTTTCGTTCACATATAATAAATTAAATATTCATTGCCGCCCGCTGAGAATATATCAATCGTCACATTGTTAATTATGACAAAAATTAATGAAAGTGGCCAATTTGCGAGTCTTTGATTTCGCGCGCGCGGTATTTTAATTGAACATGAGTCACGCTTGTATAGATATTTATTACAAGAACTGTCTTGCTTGAAAAAATTTTTGACATTGGCGTGTTTGACCAAAATCCGGCTTTTTTGCTGTCAATACAAAAACAAAAAAAAAATCATCGACGAAAAAAAAAGTTTTTTGGACCTAAAATCCTTTTTGGCAGCAAAGACAATAGAAATACAAATAATAATAAGCGACACGGCTTTTATTAGCTTGTTCGTACAGAGAAAAAAAGTTTTTTTTGATATTTAGTGATTATATTTTATTTTATTCATAAATGTTGAAGGGCTTTCCCTGCCATTGCTCGTTACACACTGACACACTGAAAATGGTCATAAAAATACACTCGACATCGTGTTTGGCAATTTTCCAGAAGCAATATTTAATTTTTTTTTTCGTTCGTTTCTTTCCATGGAAACAAGTCGGGCGAGATGCAATTTTTCAACGTGCATATCCGTCGCCTGCTGAACAAAGTCAGACAGACACACAAAAAAAGCTACCGAATAACAATAATAATGCATATCGGATTAAAACGAGGCACTTTTATTAGCTTCTCTTGTCATGTCATGTTTGGCACACGTTTCGCCATGCCGCATAACCGAAAAATTGTTGCTCTAATGGATATAAATTCGCATATTTATTTTATTAAAAAAAAAAAGAAAAAAATATCGAATATTTTATTCATTTTCACATTTCATCTCATTGTTGCGCGCGGTGTTGCAATTTTGCGTGTCAACGAGGAACTCCTTTGGGAGAAAATTCATTTTTAATGCGATTGTAATGCGCAAAAACTTTTAAGATGATGAAAATGGAACTTTTAATCCAATCACTTATCGTCTCACGCAATTTTTTTACGTTTTTTTGTTAAGCCAGCAATGCAAATGTTTTACTTTGATCAATCAATGAGGACATGCGATTAGCAAGTTTGCTTTCAATTTACGTTGCTGCCTTTCATTTTCGACGTTTTCTCTCCTGAGATATTGAACAGAGATGTAGCTTCAATGATTTTTAAATGAAAAAAATTATTTTGTTGATTTTTAACAATTTTTAACAAATTTTTAAAAGATTTTTGAGTAAAATTGCATTTTATTTTATAAATTATTTTTTTTGAATTAGCGAAAGAGCGATTTTCAAATTTTTAACGTTCATTTTTGAAGTTACATTTACAAATTTTTAATTAAAATGTTGATAAATTAACAAAAAAAAATTTTTTTAATTGTTAAATTTGAGTTTTTCAATTTTGAATTAGCAAAAAAGCAAATTTCAAATTTTTAACGGACATTTTTTAAATTTATATTTACGAATTTATGATTAAAATTTGTCAAAAATTAGAAAATTATTTTTTTTTTTTAATTTTTTTGAGCCAAAATCTATAATTTTGAATTTTGAATTAGCAAAAAGCGAATTTCAAATTTTTAACGAAATTTTTTGAATTGACATTTACGAATTTTTGATTAAAATCTGTAAAAAATTAGAAAATTAATTAAAAAATTTGGTTTTTTTAAAGATTGTTGAGCTTTTTGATATTTTGTAAGTTTGAATTAGCAAAAAAGCGAATTTCAAATTTTTAACGGACATTTTTTAAATTGACATTTGCAAATTTTTACACAAATTTTTGATACATTTGAATTAAAAGTTCGTAAATTATTCATAAAATTATTTTTGTTACTCCTTGAAATAGATTCAAAAGCAACACCTCTGCAAAAATATCGAGAAACAGGAAAGAATTTTCATAGGCAAATATTTGCACAAGACAAGATTAAAAAAAATATATGAAGACGATGTCAAAAATTTGTCACAACATGTGCTGCTGTTGCCGCTGCTTCGCAACAGGAAAATGAGGAAAAATTACATTTCCCATCGTCGCTGTGCTTCACGCGTTAAGATATTAAAAACTGCAATTTTCCATCTGTTACAGAAATTTAATCTTCGAGTCATGTGCCACAAATGCAAGAAAAAAAAGCCAATTTGTATAAAAATGTTTTTTTTCTTTCTTTATTAAAAAAAATTAAAATCTATGAAGAAAGCTCTTCGTGGAAAATTTTTTCCCAATCTTCCGGTCTCAGGGTTTGGTTCAGCAGGATGATTTGTTGTTCTTTTGGTTTTTCAGCGGATTTTGGTTTTGTTTCGATTTTTAGCATTTCCATTCCGTTTTCTAAAGCTTTAGCTAATTCCTCGTCGACTTTCTTCGATTTGGAGTCTTTTAACTCAACAACTCTCGAGGACTTTTGTACTTCGTTGTATTTTGCCATAGTTTTTGATGTTTTTCTCAATGTTTGCTGTGTCAATGATTTTTCACAAATGATGCTGATTGTACGTCAGTACAAAGCTTTTATACAAATAACAGAACAAAAGAGAAAGGGAAAGAGGTCGAAGGTGATTATAATGACTCACCTTTGCAAAATTTCCCATGATTTTGTCCTTTTTGATTGTTGGAAATTTTGGGGAGTTCAAATTAATGAAATTTTTGAATGTTCGGGACTTTTACTTCTGAAATAAATCTTAAAATTAAAAAAATGTTTTAAAAAAATTATCACTTTTATAAAACAAAAAAAAAAACTATACAGGGTTGCTAAAATTCATTAAAAAAAAATTTTACGATTTTTTTTTAAATTTTTTTTTTAAATTTCAAAAGAAAATAATGGGGCAAAATTCTTACCTTTTTTGGTCAAAATTTGCAAAAAAATTTTCTTCTAAAAAATATAATTTACAGATTTAAGTTCAAATTAATTTGTTTGAATAAAAATTTATTATTTTACAGGGTTGCCAAAATTTCATCAAAATCAGTTATTTTTTTTTACACATTTAAATAAAAAAAAATAAAATAAAAAAAAAAAATATTTTAAAAACTAAAATTAATTTTAACTGCCTTATCATTGATAAAAAAATAAATTTAGAAAAGATAAATACCAATTAAAACCTAATAAATAATTTGAAAAAAAAGTAAAATTTAAATAAAAAATACTAAATTAAAATAAAAAAAAAATTAAATAAAAAATTTAAAAAAAATTAAAAATATAAAATTCTTTTACCTACTAATAAAAAATTCTTAAAAAATGTCCCAAAATCAAAAAAAAATTAATTATATTAAAACAGATTTAAAAAAAATAAAATTAAATTTATTTCAAAAAATTTAAAAAAATACAGTTTAAGTGCTCAATTATTTTTTTTTAATAATTTTTAACTTTTATTAATTTAATAATTAATTTAATTTAATTAATTAAATTTAATTTAAATATTAATTAAAAATTAAATTAATAATAAATTAAAAATTTAATAATTATTTAAAATTTTAATTAACTTTTAATTAATTTAACATAAATTTGACTTTAAAAATTTTTAAATTCATTAACTTTTAATTGAATTGAATTTAAATCCATAAATTTGGACTCTCCGCAAATTCCGAAAATTCCCTCTTATTGAAAGTACATTTCAAACAAAATATCATTTATTTGTGCGAAAATGTACAAAGAGAACACAAAGAATAAACTC
Organism: Culicoides brevitarsis; assembly: GCF_036172545.1. Taxonomy (NCBI): domain Eukaryota; kingdom Metazoa; phylum Arthropoda; class Insecta; order Diptera; family Ceratopogonidae; genus Culicoides; species Culicoides brevitarsis. The sequence goes on along the minus strand of NC_087087.1, from coordinate 29,941,927 downwards.
ACAAGATTTGTTTTGTCAAAGTTTTGGGCAAACACCTACATTCCAGGCATTGCTTAGGTGTTGCTTTTGCTGGTAAGCCATAAAGAAAAGGTTATCATTTGTTCTCGTCTCCATCTTAATGGAGACACAAGCAAGCCAAGAATGCGGTAAATAACAAAGGTGAGTGTTGTGGGTTGGAATTTTATCGATCCAAAGTTGCTTTTTTTCTCTCCGTAATAATCGTCGTTGTCGTAAAAATGTCTCTCAAGTACCTTTTCCGTGACTTAATGAACTTTTTCATGCTAAAAATATGCCGCACCACAAACACACTTGTGATGCTCCAAAAACCTAAAACTAAATAAGGAAGATTTGTGCAGGCGGCGGCAGCAGCGTGTGACATTAACTATTATAGATGAGTTTTTGTGGCTAAGCCAGAATTTTTTTTTTCTTTTTTCATTCATCATCTTTTGCGAGACATATGCGACACACTCCTGTAATTATGATTACTTTGTGTACCTTGTTTGTCGTCCTGTGTGTGCAATGCAGGTGTTTTTTTTATTATTACATTTTTTTTGTTTGCCTTGACAGGCGAACATATGACGTGTCACATAAATCGTAAACGAAAAAAAAAATTGTTCAACGAGCAAAATGATTAACAACTGCGACAAGTTGCTACGGGAGAGAGAAAAATGAATTTTCGAACGGTTTTCATCTCGTGTGTGGTGTCGAGATTTGCTGGAAAAAATAAACTATTAAATCGCATCGCTTCTCCGGTGCATGCAGTAATAACTCAATTATTTTTGTGCCTGAAGTTGAACTAGTTTTTCATTTTGAAAAGTTTTTCTTTTGCGAAATTTAGAGATTTGGATCGTAAATTCGTCTGAAAAGGAAAAAAATAATTTTTTATTTAAATTTTAAAAAACTCAAAAAATATTGGAAAAATTTCAGAAAAAAAAGAAAAAAAAAATTTCAAAATTATAAATTTAAATTAAAAAAAATAAAAAAAATTTAATAAATTTTATAATAAATTTTTAAAGTTCAGAAAAAATAAAGAGAAAAATCTAATCAAATTTTGTCATGAAAAAATTTAAAAAATATTTTTTTTTTGCTAAAGAAAATTGAGAAAACTAATATTTTGTCTGAAAATGATAAAAAAAAATAATTTTTAACAAAATTTTATAAGTTTTAAAAAGTTATTTGGATAAAATTAACAAAATTAAGGAAATCTTATTGAAAATTAAAAAAAAAACTAAAGAAAATATCATAAATTTAATCAAAAAATAATTTTTTAAAAAAAATTATAAAAAATCAGTCTCGGTAAAATTAAGAAAACTAACTAAAAATATAATTAGATTTTTTTTCAAATTGATACAAAAAAATTATTCAGATAGTCTAGCAAAATTTGAGAAAAATTCAGAAAAAAATTAAAAAATTTGGAAAAAAATTTTTTTTTTTAAATTCGATTCAAAAGATAATTGAATGAAGAAAACTAATTTTAAAATTTTAGAAAAATTAACATAAAAAAAAGTTGGAAAAAAACTAAAAATAATTATTAAAAAATATTAAGAAAAAATTCGAAAACATAAAAAAAAATTAAAATAAAAATAAACTTAAAATTAATTAAAATTCAAAAAAAAAATTGATAAAAAATTAGAAGAAAAAATAAAAAAAAAATATGAAAAACTAAATAAAAATTTATGAAAAAGCGCTTTGATTTTAAAATTCCACTCCTTTTAATTTTTTTCTAATACGAAGCAATTTTGAGCATGACTTCCTCCGCTTTCTCCTTATTTTCCCATCAAAACTACTCGAAGCACTTTTAACAATATTTCTCTTTCACGGACAGACCGAAATCGAAAATTAAACAAATTATGGAGAATCAAATCGAAACTCTGCAGTAAAAGTTTATTTCACAGAAAAATAAAATAAACAACTGACACATACTTTTTTCCATGTTGTATATTTATTTACACAAAAAAAGCCTATAAACTTCTCGGAAAAATACAGAAAAAAAACTTTCGAACGGAAATATCAATTTTTATCTGCCAAAACAGTAACAGAACTGGAAAAATATTGAACAAGATAAATGATGCTGTCATTATACTCCTAAACTATTTTTTCTCATCCTTTTTCAATTTTATTTTTTTTTTCTTGCGAATATTTGGAATTCGAAAAAAAAAATAAATCGAGTGAGATCAAGGCAAGAATGCCAATAAAAATTGTGGATAAAAATAGAAAGCAAAAAAAATAATAGAAAAAAATCTTTTTAATTACTTTTGATGAAAATAACCAGACACTTCACACTCTCGATCGCAACATACATCTCTCAACACGTCTCGCGCTCTTTTGCGTTCAAAAAAAAAATTTTTTTTTTCTAACAAAAACAACCGAAAAAAATTAACCTTGGCCTTTTATCGCAGTAGGCCATTCAATATCGTTCGACAAGTTCTTCATAAATTTTCAAATTCAAATTTTTTCTTGTGAATCATGTCAAAATTTCATCCCGTAACTGCCGTTATTTTCGACATGGATGGCACAATTCTCGCTACCGAAGCCGTTATTGAAGGCGTTTACCGCGAAATTTGTGAAAAATTCAAAAAATCCTTCGTCTCAGATGTTCGCTTAAAAATTCTGGGAACCACAGAACAAAATTCCTGTCAAACTGTCATCGCGGATTGCCAATTACCGTGCAGCGAAACGGATTTTATGCGAGATTATAAATCCTTAACTCTCGAGAGACTTGGAAATTGCGCATTACTGCCCGGCGTCGAACGATTAATTCGCCATTTGCATTCCAAGGGGATTCCGATCGCCATTGCCACAAGTTCAAGCAAAGATTCGGTCGCAGTTAAAACTGCCAAATACAAGGCGTTGTTTGATCTTTTTCATCATGTCGTCACTGGATCAAGTGATCCCGAAGTCAAACACGGAAAACCGGCGCCAGATATTTTTCTCATAGCGGCAAAGAGATTTGCGCCATCTATAGATCCGAAAAACTGTTTGGTGATCGAAGACGCGCCAAATGGCGTCAAAGCTGCAAAAATGGCGGGAATGCAATGTGTCATGGTTCCGGATAAAAATTTACCGCAAGATCTTCAAAAGGAAGCGGATTTGGTACTAACAACTTTGGAAGATTTCAAACCGGAGGAATTTGGTTTGCCGCCATTTTGAGATTTTTCCTCCGTAAAAAAACCACAACAATAAAAAAAATTGTTCGCCATAAAAATTTAATTGATCTCTCGTAGACTGATACACGCAACAATAAATCTACAACCCTCGTTTTATTTCGTTTCGTTTTGCGAGTACTTTACCACAAATGCAACAAATCGCACAACAACGCCCGAGTTCATGAACGAGTTCGCCAAATATAGGTCATACAATGACGTCATTCGGCATGACCCAAATTTCGTGTTGCGCTTGAATAGAAGATGACGCCGACCGACAACGACGTCGTTCGTCGCTGGCATGAATGAAAAATTTGTTGAATAGGGAGAAAAAAAATGAACGGTAAAACAACACGTGACACCAAAAGAAGATAAATTTTCGTCGCAATGCATTTTCTTTCGCACAAAAGACTTTTTTTAGAATTTTTCTTTTTTATTATTTATGAAAAAATAACATAAAAACACCCAGAGGAGAAAAAGGATGAGAATGAACACAATAATAAAAGTTTCGCAATAAAATAAATTTACTACGATAACGATTTAATTCGGAAAGTGAGTGCAAACAATCCGAGAGAAAATGTAAAACAATTAAATTAAATGGGAATTCGATATATTTTTGCCCCATGCTTCGACCATAAGAACGGTAATCATCGGTCGTTGTCGTGTATATGAAAGTGTTGGTATGGGAAGACATGTGGATTATGTCATTGACAATTATGACGCAAACAGCAATATTTTGATCATCAAAGTAGAACGGAATTGTTTGTTTTGTTGCGCAGTGATGTGAAAATTTGCTCAGGAATCTTATCATGGAACATTTTGACGAATTGATTTTTTTTTTTAAATTTTAAGGTTATGTTGAAAACACAAATTTAGGTTACATGAAAATTTTTTAAAAATATTTGTCTTAAAGAGCATTAAGAAAGTATTTTAAATCAATTTTTTGAATTTCTATTCAAAAAATCATCCAAAGTAATTTTGAATAATATAAGTTTGACAAAATCGTCACTTTTTGATCTATTTTCTGTAATAGATCTAATCTGATCAACAAGCGACGAAATACAGTACTACCGTTTTCCCTCAAAACATTTTTTTTATAGAGAATCATAACTAAGCTTTATTTTCGATGAAAGACAGCAGTTCTTAAGAAACATAAATAGTTTTTAATTATGAAATTCGTCAATTGTGAATTTTAGGCTTTTAACGAATATCAAGTTAAGAAGTTTATAAGTTTTCAACTTTCTTAATAGCTAATGTCTTTCATCGAAAAAAAGCTCGTTAAAATTTTCTATAAAAAAATACTTTTGAAGGAAAACGGTAGTACAGTATTTCGTCACTTGTTGATCAGGTTGATCTTTAAATAATAACCTTTAAAAAAAGTTTTAAAGTTCTATTAAACTATAAAGAATTTTTCATCGTTGAATTTGATCATTAACGGAAATCTGTTATTTATTTATTTATTTCATCAAATTAAGATAACTGCATTGTAGTTGGAGGAAAAAGCATTAAGCTTAAAAAATCTCATCTTTTCTTTCACATTATAATTTTGTTGGTCGTGCTCCATTTAATCCGTTGCCATTGAATATATCACAGTCCTGCCTCAGGCCCAGTTGGAGTGTTTTATTTGGTTAGAGTGATCACAGGATGAAACAAGAAAAATATTTTCTTCAAAACTATTTGGCAGTCCATAGTCTGAATTCTGGAATTTTTCAGACTTTATGCATCAACTTTATTTGCTTAACTTTAACATCCAAACTTAAAAGAATAAAATTTTAATTTTACATGATTTTCATATTTAACATTTAATTGCCTTAATTTTGAACTAAAAGCTTGTTTAAATTTTTTTAGTTCAAAACCCAACCGCTAAGGGCTCAAAATTCATCAAATCGCTACATCCCTGCCACGAAATCACCTACGAAGAAAAATAATCAAAACTTTTCATCTTTCTCACACCATCGCAAATCTCCCATCTCGTATTTTTACTTCGATTATTCACATTTAATGTTATTTAAATCACTCTTGTCTGTAATTATATTATTGGCAGTTAGACAAGAAACAAACCGGTACAAGGTATTTTAAGCATAATTAAATATAAAAATACACTTTTTTGCGTGTACACAACGCGAATGTTATTTTTAGACTTTGATTTTAAATATAAATAAACCATGGTGCGTGCGTACTGTATTTATCTGTAAATTACAAAAAAATTTAATGAACGAATTTACCTGCGTCGGCGTTACTTCGGAGATCCAATTAGTTCATAACATGACGAGTATTGAACAAAAACAAAAGAGCGAATTAAACGAGTGGAAAAAGGGATTTTACACATAATTTCCTCATTTTAATGCAAATGCCGAATATTTTTTAATTACAGTGATTTAAATCAATTGAATTTTAACTGAAAATATTTTTATTTGGTTTTTTTTCGCAGGTCTCTACCCAAGTTAAGCAGTCAAGATGAAGAAGGGGGGGCAGGCGGACATGGCGGCTTTGGCGGAGGCGTAACGCACTTTGAGCCAATCCCTCATGATCATGACTTTTGTGAACGAGTTGTTATTAATGTAAGTACTTGCTGCCGCGCTGCTGCTTTTGCTTCATTTTTTAACTTTTCTTCTCTCTTTTTTTTATTCTTGCCGCTAAATTAACTCAAAAAACAAAACAGGTTAGCGGTTTAAGGTTTGAAACCCAACTTCGAACGCTTAATCAATTTCCAGATACATTACTAGGTGATCCCGATCGAAGACTTAGGTACTTCGATCCATTACGTAATGAATATTTTTTTGATCGGAATCGACCGAGTTTTGATGCTATTTTATATTATTATCAAAGCGGTAAGTTTTTCCCTTCTCATTCTTTGCTTTGGTGACGGTTGCTTCAAAAAAAAACAACTAAAGCTTTTCGTCGTCCAATGTCACACGCGGATCCGCGAATTAAAAATAAATAATTACTTTTTTCAAAGGCGGTCGACTACGGAGGCCCGTTAATGTACCTTTAGATGTATTTAGTGAAGAAATTAAATTTTATGAATTAGGCGAAGCAGCGACTAATAAATTTAGGTAAGTTCCGCTACTTCATCTTTTACATAAAAACTAATTCTAACTATTCACACAACAAAAACACAAAAAATAAAAAACAGTAATAAAAAGACAAAATATCGCAGTGGAGTATCCGGTTATCTAAGACAATCGGCACGTAGCAAAAATCATCGACACAGTCTCGGAACGTATCTCGAGACAATGCTCAATCGACGAAGTCGCTTGGGAGATGTGTAATTACAATTAACTTTCTTTTCTGTAACAAGCGCTTCCCCCTTGCTAGATTTGATCGAAAATTCTTCCTTTCTTTGTAATTAAACGACACAAAAGAATCAATTATAATTAGTACCCAGTTGGAAAAGTTTTTGATAGAATGGAATTGATGATATCCTTTTCGTTACTTAATTAATTTATAGACCAAAAATTTTCCATAGAACAACTTTTATAAGAGACACTTTTAAAGATCTTATAGAAGATCTGAATAATTTTTTAATATACTCAGATTTGGAATAAAATTTCTTTTTGAGATCCAATCTTAAGATCCTAAGATCTAAGATCTAATCTTAAGATCCTAAGATCTAAGATCTAATCTTAAGATCCTAAGATCTAAGATCTAATCTTAAGATCCTAAGATCTAAGATCTAATCTTAAGATCCTAAGATCTAAGATCTAATATTAAGATCTTGAGATCATCCATTAGAACCTAACCTAAAAAAAAAATCAAATTCTAACAAAAAAAAGTAGCGTTACTTACCTCAATACAAATTTCCAGCTGAGTAGCGTTCCCCATAAATCTACAACGTTCCATTTAAACAAACGTAATTATAATCAAAATAATTGCTTAACTGACTTTCATGCCCTTCATCCTTCCGTTCGTCGTCTATGTCCTTATCGTTCATACTAAACCGCGCCATAATTGAATTTACATCAACCATAAACACGTAAAATTACAAAATAAAACCACATCAATTGCCAAAAAAATAAAAATGTCAAAGTCACGTTTCAATTACCTTTTAATTAAGTCACACAAATGACGCTCCATCTGTTAAGGAAATTAAGAAAAAAAAAAGTATAAAGTCGACCTCGAAACTACGCATTCGATTCCGATCTTAAATCTTTGATTTTTACCCGCTCTGATGTAACGATATGAATTTTCTACGCTGCATGAGACGTTCCAACCATTTTTCCATCATCACACATCGGAACTTTTGCGTTTTTGAGGTTATGAAAATCCCGAGGGCCTCATACGTTGATTTTCAAACTTCAGAAGCGCAACTCATCAACTAAGGGGTTTAATGGGATGTAGAAAATTCATATTTTTACATAAAACAATTTTTTTCACAGATTTTTCTTACCTACACTTAATATGCGAAATTGACAGCTTGCACCTTTGTCGCAAATTTTAGTAAATTAGCATTTTGTGCTTGCTTTTTTGTACCGTAGTTTGTAGATTTATTGACAGCTGAACGTAAGTACTCCAATGAGTGACAGTCAACGATGATGAGTCGAGATGATGTATCGGTGCTCCACTGCTAGCTGTACTGCTATGTTCCCCGAAACACAAACTCCATACATAAAAAAACATACTAAAAAAATTTTACTTAATTTTTAATGCTGACACTTTTGTGTCAATTTTCTTTAAAATTTTCCTCAAATGAATACAGAGAGGATGAAGGCTTTATTAAAGAAGAGGAAAAACCACTACCGGACAATGAGAATCAACGTAAGGTGTGGCTGCTGTTCGAGTATCCCGAGAGTTCACAAGCGGCCAGAATCGTAGCCATAATTAGCGTATTTGTTATACTTTTATCTATTGTTATATTTTGTTTAGAAACATTACCCGAATTTAAACATTATAAGGTAAGATTTAAAGCGTTTGTTTTGTTAATTAGCAGTTAGCACTTTTTTGCCTTAATTAGGTATTTAATACCACAACAAATGGCACAAAGATCGAGGAAGACGAAGTGCCCGACATCACAGATCCGTTCTTCCTAATAGAAACTATATGTATTGTATGGTTCACGTTCGAACTTAGCGTCAGGTAAGTTTTATACTTTAACAAATTTTTCCCGCGCAAAAAAATGGCGGGAAAGTAAGGAGTACGAAAATGTGAAATTCTTCCTTTGTAAACTTTCCCGCCATTTAAAAAGAAGAAAAATTTTACTGAGGAGTACAAAACAGTGAAACTCTCCTTATAAAAACTTTTATACTTTTAAAAAAGGCACCAAATTTTTACAGAGGAGTACAAAAATGTGAAATTCTTCATTTGTAAACTTTCCTGCGCTTTAAGGCGAAAAATTTTTACTGGAGGAGTACGAAAATGTAAAAATCTCCCTATTAAAACTGTAACACACTTGAAAAATGCGGGAAATTTTAACTGAGGAGTACAAAAATGTAAAATTTTTCCTTTGAAAAGTATCCTCAACCAAAAAAGGCGGGAAAAGAGTACAAAAATGAGAAATTCTTCCTTCGTAAACTTTCCCGCCATTAAAAAAGGTGAAAATTTTTTACTGAGGAGTACAAAAAAGTGAAACTTTTCCTGTAAAAACATTTACACACTCAAAAAAGGCGGGAAAATTTTACCGAGGAGTACGAAAATGTGAAATACTTCTCTTGTAAACTTTTACGCCATTAAAAAAGGAGAAAAATTTTACTGAGGAGTACGAAAATGAGAAATTCTTACCTTATTTCCTTTGCAGGTTCCTTGCTTGTCCGAATAAATTAAATTTCTGCAGGGACGTCATGAACATAATTGACATAATCGCCATCATTCCTTATTTCATAACTTTAGCAACTGTTGTAGCCGAGGAAGAGGATACGTTAAACCTTCCAAAAGCGCCAGTTAGTCCACAGGTTCGTCTTTGTTCAAAACATTATTTCATCTTTTAATTCTCAAATTCCTCAAAATTAACTAAAAATTTGTTTATAGGACAAGTCAACGAATCAGGCTATGTCCTTAGCAATTTTGCGGGTGATACGTTTAGTTCGAGTGTTCCGAATATTTAAATTATCTAGGCATTCAAAAGGCTTACAAATCTTAGGAAGAACATTAAAAGCATCTATGCGGGAATTAGGTTTACTTATATTTTTCCTCTTCATTGGTAAGTACAATTCTTTTTTTATTCTTTATCATTCACTGTCATCCTCATGTCTCATAATTTAATCAATTAATTGAGTCATTGACAACAAAAAAAGTCATTTATCATCATTTTCATTTAATTTACTCAAAATTTCATTTTTTTATAGATTTTTCTTGATATGCTTTGCGTCAAATCGCAAAGTGTTTCAAAAGCAAATATTTTTTTTTTTTTAGAAATCAAAACTTTTTTCTACTTATTGAGTTAAATGAGCATAAAATGCGTGAAAATTTAGTCAAGTATAAATTTAATGACGAGTTCTTTAGCTTGTGTGTGAACGCTTGATTGATATTTATCTTGGTTCAATTCATTTAAATTCAACATTTGCACAGGATTCATTTTCATTTTTCTCGTAGAATATTAAAATACATCGAAATTTAGTGAAACTGTAGAAATTTTGTTTATTTCCATAGCAATTTTATGAATTGAATTTTAATTAAAAATTATTATTACAAATTCCAATTATATTGTAATAATAGTATAGTAGAAACTCGTTTAATTTTTCCTTATCATTGAATTGAATCTCGTGTAAAATTTATCAAGTGACCACAAAAATTGAATTTTGATTAAATATCATGTTCAAACAGGAAAAACTGTCGAAAATCATCAAAATATAACTTTTTGCGTCAAGTTTTGATATCATAATATTTTAATAATACTGATAATCAAAAAAAAAATCTTTTATTTATACAACAAGTCACAAACATAAAAGAAATTTAAATAATATGAATTTCTGTTTTTCCTTTTTTTTCCTATCTTGACATTTTTTCGTATTGAAAGATATTAAAAATATTAATATCAAACAAATTTTTTTGTCTCTTTTTTTCTTGTTTATTTATCCAATCTAAGCCAAAAAATAAACATTTACAGAAAAAAATGTCCTACAGGTATATTTATATTAAAAAATAGAAAAAAAAATTTTTTTTCTATCCAGTGAGTCCTTTTTTTAACAAATTACGCAAACAAAATGGCCAAGAATGCCAACGAGACGAAAGTAAATACTGCCATAATTCACGGAAAAAAGGATCTCGATAAAAATATTTCATTATTTAATTTTCAGCGTTATCCGGGCAGCCATCCGGGCATCGGATAATGACAAACAAGAAAAAATATTTGTATCCAATATTCGGCAAAAGTTGTCACTCGCTTCATCGAACCACTCAAAAGAGTCATTATAACAAATGTTCGTGCATAAATTACACGAACAAGGGAGATAAAGAGGAATGAACGAGGAGAAAAAAAAACACGTCACACACTTGTGCAATCATTGAACAATGAATAATATCTGGGAACATAATTCAAGCACAATTGAATTGGAATCGTGTTCTTGTCTAGGATTTATCGTCGTCGTCGTCGTCTCGGTCTAAGTTTGTTGTCAAAAGTTGCATGTAAGCGCATTTTCTCCTTGTACGAATTCGAGACACTTTCAATGGCGAGGAAGTAGAACGTGGAAATGGCACACAAACACAAAAGGATTGTTGAAAATTATTGCTTCTTGATTGTTGTTGCCTATAATGATGGCCATTGAAAGCAAGTATAAAAAAACGAAACGTGAAAAATATATAGTTAGTAGAATCGTGCTCATAATACAAGAGGATTATTATCAGACAAAAATTTATGGCACAAACCAAGTTGTGAGACAAGACAGAAAAAAGTGTCGTTTTTTTTCTTGTGCCATCGCACAATGGCGATCATTTAGGTGCGTTCATGTGAAATGCAACTATTGTCCTGCTTTTTGGGATACAATGTGACATTCATTTTGGTTATGTACACTGTTAAAAAAATTTTTATATGGAATTACGACTTATAGTGTTAAGTATATTAATTTTTTTATGAATTTTAGATGGAGTTCTGAGACTTGGATGAATCTCTGGAAAATTAAAATAATTGTTTTATTCATAATGCTAAAAAAAATCAAGTCAAGAAGCTCTTCGGAGATGAAACAAGGGAACAAGGACCTTATTGAAATTCTATACATTCTATACTTAAAAATCGTAAACAAACGTGATTTTGTAAATGTGAAGAAATTTCTCGATATGTTTAAGCTGAAATTGAATGTCAACAAAACAAAGTTCATGATCTTTGGAGAAAAAAACACAACAACACCACTGAATTAATTTTACAAGATGAAGCAATTGAAAGAGTGAAAACAATCAAATACTTGGGAATCATTATTGATGAAGAATTGAATATGAAGGAAAACCACAAAACTGTGATAAAAAAGACTGCAAAGAAGGTTGGTTTCTTGATAAGGAACAGAAACAAGATCGATAGAGAAACAAGACTGATACTATATAAATCTATGGTTGGGTCGTGCATAGACTATTGTAGCTCGATATTGAACAACGAGACTGATTTGAATGAATTACAAAAAGTGCAAAACCAAGCTTTAAGATCATTGACTGAATCGGTATACTAGAATCTGTGATTTGTTGAAACAAACTGAATTATTGAGTGTCAAACAGAGAATAAACTTTAATGTGCTTGTCCTTACTTATAAATGTATAAAAGGTCTCTTGCCCGATTACCTAAGAGTAAACATATCACATGTTGGAGACGTTCAGCCTTACCTTTTGAGAAGAAACAATCAACTAAGACCATCAAGTAACCTGCTAACCAACTCAGTATTTTACAAGGGATCAGCATTATACAACGAATTATCAAAAACTTGTGATATTAGTGAATTAACATTGAATCAATTTAAAAAAAGAGCATAAGATTATGTGATTAAAAACATTGAAATATAGTAAACTACCCAAATTAAGAACACAAAAAAGTGAATATATCATTAAAATGATGGAAAAAAAATACAACAATAACAACAAACGACAATACATGGGCGCATGGGAATCTTATTTTATCAGAAAAGACACTTCATTAGAAAAGGCAGAGATGATTTTCCGCTGAGAAGCTCACATTTTATGTCAACTTCAATCTTCAGTCGATAAAAAATCATGACCATGGCAACTTTCTAACCGAAAATATTCGAAAAATTAAATAATTAAGAATAAATTCAAGTTTAAGATATGGAATTAAAGCATTAAAGAAGTTCATTAAACGACAAGACTTTAAATGGAGGCACTCATATTAATAATATTCGAGATGAACCCTACTTGAAGCTTTTTTAAAAGTTCTTTTCATAACATAATATGTTTAATGAGCATCTTTAAATCTATCAATACTTCCAACTTTAAAGAACCCGTTAAATACAAGCAGTTTGTTTTAAATCAATATACTTCAATGAAAAACATTTTTGAATACGATAAAAGACAACAACAGTGCAACTATTTAATAACCTGTCCGATCAAAACATTTTGGCAATAACAAACTTTTCAACTTTTATCAAAATTTTCACAAAAGCTGATTGTAAAAAGCTCATAATTGAACCAAAACTCGAAAGCATTTAAAAAGTTTCGCTTTTATGCAACTTTTCCCTGTCTCATAAAACTAATTACAAAGCTTAATGAACTAAGTTCAACGTAACGCAACTTAACATTTTCAACAGTGTATTCCGAACATGGTTAATATCTGTCCTATTTACAACGAACCCCTTTTTGCGTAACAATGATGATGATTGTTCAAAAGAAAATTTCAACAAGTCCTGTAAATTACCATCAAAAGAGAGAGATAGAAACACAGAGAGGAAGAGAAGAAAACTAACAAACTGACACTTTCTTGTCTGATGAGCATTTGGATCGATAATCGGCACAAAAAAAAAACAATTTCCTGTCAATCACGGAGTGTGTGTGTTTGTGTCAAAAGAGCGATAAAAAAGAACACTTAAAAGAACTTTGATTCCGTTTCATTGCTCCTCTTTTTGTAAAATTTTTTTCCCCGAAAAATTAGGTCAAAATTAATTCAAGAGTCCTCGCTGATGTTAGAAAAAAAATTTTTTTCAGTGACTTGTCGTTCATTGCGCTTCTACTACTACTAATACTATTAAAGTGTGTGACAAGCAAGTAGGCATAATAAAACCCATTAAATCAGGTAATAAATCTTGTAAATATGTTTTGATCATGGCAAGTTTTTCTATTGAATGAGCGCCAGAAAATGCATGGAACTTTAAAATATCCGTATATTGATCTTTTTATTTATAACAACATGGATATAAATATTGCGTTATTTTTGTATCAAAGATTTGCCTTTTGTGCAAAATTCTATATATAGCGAAAAAAGACGTACAAGTTATATTTTGATGAAAGAACCTTTCAAAATAAGTAGAGAAAAGTTTTTTTTTTAGTTCATCTCATATTCATGAATTTACATACATTTTTATTATTATTATTAAATCTTTATATATCGCTATCAATAAAATAATATTATTCCATAAGCGACTTAATTCAATTATTGGCTGCTAAAAAAAAACTTGAAAAAAAAATATTTTTGTTCAACCAGCAGCTTCCAGATTTTTTTATAATAAAATAAAATAAAAAAATTATCCTGAAACAACAAATGATAAAAAAAAATTAAAAAATAATAATAAACACTCTGTTATAACAAATATAATCCCAGGTGTTGTCCTCTTCTCATCGGCTGTATATTTTGCCGAAGCGGGCGCTTCTGAATCATATTTCAAATCCATACCCGATGCATTTTGGTGGGCTGTAGTTACAATGACTACAGTAGGATATGGTGACATGAGGTATAAACTCCATCAAAACAAATTTATCGTGTCCACTTGTATACCTCCTTTTTTCTTAATATACATAATATATATATATATAATATAAATATTTAAATATATGAATGCCAATTTCAATTATATATAATATATACAACAACACTGGAAACCAAAAATATATATTTTCCGTTTTTTTCCTAATTTTTATTTATTTTGAATTAAATATAATATTGGATTGACTTGGAAGTGTAAAGTTGTTCCGTACCGTGTAACCGTCGTTCGTTCGTTCGTCTTCGTCGTGTAAATCGTTTTGTGCCTGTGAATTTTTTTTTCATTATTTTTTTTTACTCTTTATATGTTCCTTCTGTTCCGATGAATAATTGGTTCTTCATATTTTTTATATATTATTATTATTAGAAAAAATATTGATTTCCTATTATTTTATTGTGATTGTTTGGTAGAAATTCGCAGAGTTCGAAAAGTAGAAGTTTTTTATTATTATTATTTTTTTTTTTAAATAAAATTCCTTCATTCAATACATAAAAAGCTTTAATAAATCCAGTACAAAAATATATATTGGTACGATATTTGAACTATGAAGGAACCAATATTTCTGACAAACATTGAATTAAAATTTATAATTTAATATTTATTTTATTTATTAATGAATGTTTATTATTTTTTATATATATTTTTTTTTATAAAATTATTTAAATTATTAAGCTGCGGACAAAATTAATTTTTTCTATATTATATGTATATTATATGCATATAATTCGTATATTATATGTATATAATTTGTATATTATTTGTATATAATATGTAAAATTTATTTTTATGAGAAAAAATTATATTATATTATATTAATTAGGCATATCATATGTATATAATATGCATATGATTTATATATAAAATTATATGCAAAAATTTCATATGTATAAATTAAACAAAAACACTCTTTTTAAGTTATTTTTTTCATCGATTTATGGTATAATTTTTAATATTTAGTAAAAAAAAATTTATATATAAATTATATACATATTATACACATATTATATATAATATACAAATAATATACAAATTATATACAAATAATATACAAATAATATACATATAATATAATATAATATAGAAAAAATTAATTTTGTCCGCCACATTAAAATAATAATTGTTGTAATTTTTTTTAAATAATAATAAATTATAATTAAACGAAAAAAATAATATTAATGTCCTCTCAAGCTCTCTCTTTATCAAAATAAGTAGCAAATCTGTTGTCATTCCGTGTACTTATCAATCATCAAATTTAAATGTTTTTTTTTTTTATTTTATTATATTTTTTTTATATATAAATATTATTTTTAATATTATTAATAAAATAAAAAAAATATTGAATGAAAAAATATACAAAAATATAAATTTTGTATAAAATAATTTTACGATTGGCTGCATTGGTGTCTTTTTTATAATTTTAATGTTTAACAATATGAATAATAAAAAATAAACAAAAAATTAATGATTTTGTAAATAAATCAAATGTTATAAATATTATTATTATATAAATGTTGTATCTTTGTTATACTTTTCCTAATTTAATTTTTTATTAATATATATGATCTCTCTATTCTGAAGTCCGTATCTCTTACAAAAGCGACAATGTATTGAATGAATGAATGTTCATCTACTGCTCTATCGATAATTTTTTTTTAATTATTTTTTTATTTTTCTTTACTTTTTACTTTTAAGTCAGGTCTAAGATATAGGGAAAAAATTAAAAAAAAAAACTGAACAAAAATATTTGAACTAAATTCGTCGTCTCAAAATCATTCATGAGTCATTTCTTAATTTTGTCATTTTTCTCTCTGCTTATAAAACGCATCATCTTCAAAAATTCAAAAAAAAAAATCAAAAGTTATGAAGAAAAAAAAAATATTACAAAAAGCAACCATATCAATGTCCACCAAATATTTGTATCTAATTTTAGGCGTTGTACTCTTCTCATCGGCTGTTTATTTTGCGGAAGCAGGAAGTGAGAATTCGTTCTTCAAGTCCATACCAGATGCATTTTGGTAATGAAACTCTCCAATAATAATAATAATTAAAATAATAAAAAAAAATTAAGAATTGAATTAACAAACAGCGAACAAAAATACTAAAATATTCCATAATTTCCAATAATTTGTTACAGGTGGGCCGTGGTCACTATGACCACAGTTGGATATGGTGACATGACGTATGATTTAATTTCTTTCTTTAACTTTTTTATTTTATCTCACTTTTATAAAGCATATATTGTTGAAAATATCGTCGACGTCAAACATTTTTTTTCTCACCAATTTTTGCAGAGCATTAACATTCCGCTCGAATATTAACGAAAATATTTCTATAAAATTATTATTATTCACTCACTCAATTTAATATATACTACTAACTATAATATTATATATATATAATATATCATATATAAACGTTTATTATTCACACTTTTTTATCATTTATTTTTTTATTATATATATTTAAATATCTAAGTCGCTTAAAAAAATTATTTATTTTTTTAAAATTATTTTTTAATTAAAAAAAACATTTAAAAAAATCTCAAATTGGTGCCTTTGAATTTTTTTTTTAATAAAAAAAAATTCTGTCAGTCAGTCAGTGTCAGTTTTAATAAAAAAAAATATATATTATTTTATTATAAAAATGTATTTATACAAAAAACACTACAAACAAACTTTTTATATATACATATATTTTATTGACACTAAATGATAGATCTGACTGTTGTAGGATAAAAAATAATAAATAATGAAAAACTAGTGGGTTATTTTTTGTATAGTGACATGATAATAAAATCCCCTTTTAGATTAATCATAATTTTATGTTTTTAGGTGATCTAAAATATTTTTAGAATAGAAAAAAAAAATATATTTAAAAAAAGAAAACTTTTTACAGGGAATTTTTTATTAATTAATATTTAATAATAATTAATAATAACTTTTAATTAATTATTTTTTTTTTTAATATTTAAAAAAAGATTTCTACCATTTCAGCAGTGCCTTCAATAATTAATAATAATTTTTCTATAAAAAAAATATTTTTTTTTACACAACATACATAAAACTTTAAAGTATTTTCTATAGTAGAATTTACATATTTTAATAAAAAAAAATATAAATATGGGTCACAATCTTCGGCAATCCAAGGGAGTATAAAGTAACAAATTTTATATATTTTTATTTTTTTTTTGTAAAATAAAAAAAAAATAACAAAATACGATAAAAAAAAGTTTTCTATCACATATTAGTTTAGTTTACATTTTTTTTTCTTTTTAAATAAATAGATAGAATGAAAAAAAAATCATATATAAGAATATCCCTAGTTTATAGTCAAAGAGCACCAACTTTTCATATCAATTCAAAAAAAAAATATAAAATAGAGATTTTGTACATTTTAGCATATAGCATATAGAACTTTTTTAATCGGTCATGATCTGAGCTCATTATTTTATAAAAAAAAAACAAAAGTTTAACACAATTTTCCTATCAATATATTATTAACATATAGAATAGAAAGCCTTATACTTATTTTTCTTTGTTTATTTTCTCCTTGCATTTTTTTTTTTTTAAATGAGTTTCTAGTTTGCATGTTCCTTTGTATATTGCACGTGCATGTGCCTGTGCATGTTAAACGTTTTTTATTAAAAAAAAAAGTAGTGTATCATCCACTCTTATGATTCCCTCTTAATATGATCACTCGATGATTTTTTCAAGAAAAGAGCCATATTGAGGGGGGGACTGAAGTACATGGCAAAAATGTTAATTGAAGTAGTTTCGGTCTTTTTTGTTCGTGTTTTATCTACTTCTTGGCAGTTTTCCGTGTACTTCATTTTTTTTTTCAACTGAGACAGACATACAAGATCATCCGCATGACACGTAGAAAATTTTGTGTTTTCTTTTTTCCGTGTAGTAAAATACAATTACAAATCAACATATATATTACACACGCCATATATATATATTATACTATATGATATACAAAACACACGCAAATTATGACATTCAGTTCAATTTACTTATGATTTCATGTGAAAGGTACACAAAACATTAAGAAACCACTCACTCAATCAGAAAAAAATAAATATATATAAACATCATCCTCACAAAAAAAATACACACAAAGAAATACACGTATGTACGAATGTTATTTGTATATGCGTGTACGCTTTATTTAAAAGCGATTTGGTCATTTTTACGACTGATTGACTCCTATGCTCGGTCGTCAAAATGGTTGAACCTTTTTTGTATCTGCTTCTCTATAAGTAAAATGTATGATATGTTTTTAATGAAAATAATCAAAGTCTGAATAATAATAATAATAAATCAATAATCATCCGCATACGTTTTCGAATTTTTTGCAAATTATCAAAAAAAAAAATTCAAATTTAAAAAAGCAAAAATCCTGAATGTTTTTTACCCCAGTCCACATTTCCCTCCTCGTCACGTCAAAAATCAGACCGAAAATCAATGAATTAATATTATGTATAGACAAACATTATTATTCAACAAAATATATGTCACGCAACTAGCTTTCTGGGCAAAATAATGATTTCAACTATTTTTCTCATGCAATTCCAACTTAGACCGGTTGGTGTGTGGGGCAAAATTGTCGGTTCATTATGTGCCATT